>NW_027556098.1:225736085-225792472 GCF_003287225.1 Phascolarctos cinereus | reverse complement strand
TTAATAAACATTTATCAAAACACCCTTGAGTACTAGTTTGAGTGAAATGAAATACAGCATGAAGGGAAAGAGGTAAAATTTTCCTGGTGGGTAGAGGTCAAGCCAAGAAACTAAATGGATAAATCCACAAAGACCATACCCCCTAGATTAATGGTAGTTGTCGTTAACAAAAGGGTTAGAGATAGGGAATGGGTTTAGCCCACTCCCTGAAAATTAAAGGATCCTCCTGCTCTGTGCCTTTGCACAAGCTGTTCTTCACACCTAGAATGTCCTCTGTCTTCAACCTTACCTCATAACCCTCTGGCTTCCTTTAAAGTTCACCTCAAGTGATAGTCTTTACATAAATGCCTTTCTGAGACATGAATTGATACAAAATGAAATGAGCAGAACCAGGAGAACATTGTACACAGTAACAGCAACATCGTGTGATAATCAACTATGATTAGTTTAGCTCTTCTCAGCAATGCAATGATCAAGGCAATTCCAAAAGACTCATGATGGAAAATGCTATCCATATACGGAGAAAGAACTGCTGGAGTCTGCATGCAGATCAAAGCACACTATTTTCACTTTCTTTATTTTTTCATTTTTTTTCTTTTTGTAAACTGTAATTGTTTTGCAAACTGTCTCTTCTTTCACAACATGACTAACATGAAAATAGGTTTTACATAATTGTATGTATATAACCTATATCGAATCACTTACCATCTTAGGGAGGGGGAGGAGAAGGCAGGAGGAAGAAAATTTGTAATTCAAAATTTTATTTAGAAATGAATATTAAAATATCTTTACATGTAATTAGGGGAAAATGCTATTTAAAAATAATAAATGTGTTTCCTGATTTCCCTGTCCTCCTCAGTGTCCTCCTCAATCCTGAAACTATATTATATTGATTTATCTGAGTATGTGTTTCTCCTCCTGTAGAAGCTAAGCTTCTTGAGGTTAGGTAGGGATAGTTTCATTTTTTTTTATTGTCTTCCCAGCACCAATCACAATTTATGTAACATAGAAATGAATTGAATGAATGACCCACTATGCCAAGGGCTTTCAGGACACACTCACAGCATGGAATCTCTAGGGGGACATAGAAAATCCCCAGTTCTGCTCTTGAACTAATAAGTTTTCATTCTCTTTAGGGTCAGGGAGCCCTTAATTACAACCATGGGGAGAAAAGAAGGGTATTCTTAACAGAGTAAGTTGTGTATTTCCTGAGTTTGGCAAAGACCAGGTCTGGTAAGTCTTGGAAAACTAACAGAGCCATAGTTCAGTCCATGATTTGCTGATATTAAATATGTGTATGTGTTTGTATGTGTGTATATACATATATATATTAGTATACATGTATATATATTAGTATACATGCACATATATTAGTATATATATATGTACATACATATATACATATACATATAATATATATATATATATATATATATATATATATATATATACATGTGTATATATATTAGTATTTTAGGCCTAACAAACTCATAGTGGTTTGTTGTAGATACCTAATGATAGTGAAAGCACTCTTTTGTGCTGATTAGATTATTCTAGATGTTATCTATCACCTTATAGTCAAAACTATCTTGAAACAAAATCCTCTTAATACTTGAGTAAATAATTCTCTTGATGAAGAACAAGAATAATAACCCTTCTACAAAAGTCTGCTCTCGTGAAGTGTCATGTCCCAGGGGCTGTGCATCCTATTTACTCAATCAACAAACATTTATTGAGTACCTCAGGTATAAGAAACTGGGTTAATTATGGGGGGGGTGATACAGAGAAGAATAAAACATGGTCCCTGCTCCATATGGAACTTAACTTCTAGTAGAGGATGAAAAAAGTACAGTCAATCTTCAACATTCATATGTTTAATTTTCCCAACTTCAAACATTCTAGTGACTTTATTAATAACTTCGTTTTCACTTCCACATGGCAACTAAGCACATTTGTGGCTATGTACAGTAGAGAAAAAAATAAGAAGCACAATGTGTGCAAGTTTGTGGAGTGAGTGGTATCCTACTAGGTGCTTGCCAGGTCTTGTTCCCCTACTATTGCAAAGTAAAGAACTCCCTCTACATTTGTTGCATATTTTCATTGTTTGCCATTAAAACCGAAGTTTTGTGTTACAGTTATACCCCCAAAGCATGGTGAAAGTCTCTTGGGTTCTAAGTCCAAGTGTCAAAAGTTTAGTGAGAAAACAAAGATGTTAGATAAACTAAGCACCTGAATTTCATGAATTCATGAATCCTCTCCATGCTAAAGTAACCTCCCAAGTGCAAGATGAGGGAATTGGAAAAAACCAGAAAAGCAGCTAAGTTTATGGGTAAATGACATGATGGTCACCCTCTCTCCTCTCAAAGTCTTGCCCACCATATCTGGCCTGCTGCCAGGCCAAGCAATCCCTGGAGTTCCAACCTTGGACAGGGGCTGGGGACTCACTTGGAGGGATGTGCTTTTCATGGGAGAGCAGTTCAACTATGGAGCAGAAAGGGCAATTAGATATGACAGGTTGGCCCTTTCCCTTTTTTACCTCAGGGTTCTTCTGGCAACACTGTCCCTCTTCCTCCCCTTCTTGTTCAATGTTGCTTCTCCTCTCCATGCATTTTATGGGTCATTTCATGGTTACTGTGTTAGGAAAAGTACATATTATCAGAATTAATGTTTTCCTATAAAGAATTGTATGCAGAAAAATGTACTTTCAGCAAATTCTAGCAAAAGATTAGTTTTTGGTGGTTGCAGAAACCCAACCCTCTATTTCCCATAGGTTCATCTTTTTTTTTTACTTTTGTGCCATTTTCTAGGAATGTTACCCCACGAAAGTTGAGGATTGACTGTATATGTGTACATATAATTGTAGTATAAAGTAAAACAGAAGTGTAGCAAGCAAAGTAAAAAAATGCAATTTTTGGTGTTTTTATATGCCACGAAAGGATGAAATTTATCCTTTAGAAGGATTTTTATTTAATTTTAGCGCAATGTTTAGAAACATGAAAGAACATAAGATATAATAAAGACCAAAAACCATTATGCTAATTTTTATCCTTCAAATTTGGCTAACGTGCATTCACCTATCAACAACCCTCTATTATTGTATATGATATTTCTCAAGCAGAACTAGAGTGACTTGCTGTTGTAAAATGGGAAAACTATGAGCATTTCCAAAGTTACCTAAAGTAATAATCTTACCTATTCATGCCTTTTCATCTTATTTACTTTGCAAAATGTATTGCTCACATGCTTCTACACTGGATTCAAAAATGGCTTTGTGTCCTTTACACATCTCGATGAATTCAAAATACGTTGTCAGAGTTTCTATCTTGGCACTAAATAAGATATTGCTCATTCTTTTTGTCTCTTCTCATTACATTTTTTGATCTTTTCTTTGTCCTCTATCTTTTTATCCCTTTCACCTTCTCTCACTTGCTCCATTCTCTTGATCCATCAGACACAGCCCAGCCATCTGATGCCTATACCTTAAAGTAATTTTGGACAGAAGCAAAATGCCCTGGAATCCTTAGTAATCCGCTTCAGATCCAACTAGTGAGCTCCAGTTAGGCTCCTATACAGCCAACAGTCTTTCAGGCAACCATCCTGGAAATTGAAAACCTGTTACAGTATCAGTGAAGGAACATGAGCCCTGCAACAAAATCATACAGATAGAAAAGAAAATGTCCTTTTGGTGTTAAGTTAAGGCGCTACCAACACAACCGAGAGAGAAGAAAGGCTCTGTATGATCTCTATTGATGGAGCCCAAAGTGACTGGTGCTTATAAGCAGGCTACTTAGTTTGCCTATATTTGAGGTGTCACTGGGTCTTTCCCCCCAAAGATTTGTCTACAAATTGTGTTATAGTACTCTGCTGCCAGGCAAAAAGGACATAGTGAGACTAGAAAATAATGCATATTGGACCTAGTTCCTCACAGAGTGACAACAATCATAGGACCACTCCTTCCCAGCAGTGGTCTTTTCTTTTTTTAGGGAATAGTAGGTGTTTGCCCCATTCTCATGCCTTCAGATCTCAATTCTGTTTTTTTTTTCCTGAATCACTCACAGAAATCTCATCTCTGCTCTGGCCCCTAGTTATCTCCTCTTGACCCCCCCCAAAAAAAACTCCCTTGTTTCCTCTGATCACCTCTTTGACCCTCCTCTCACTCAGTGTCTACCTTTATTATATTGCTCCTTTTATGCCTTCCTTTCTGTCTTTTCCTTAGGTTCCCTCCATGTGAACAGATATATGCTAGGATGTTTGAGAAGAAAGTGTGGAGTATTAAATATGTTACAGGTAAGTGGATCTAACAAAATATCTCTGGTTTGGCTAAGGCAAGACAATCCCTTTGGAATATATTTTCATCAACAAACTTACTTTTTTCCTCTGTAAACCACAGTCAGGACTTTTGGGGAAAAAGAAACATGGAATTAGAATAATAAAATTAGCGATTTCTGCTCACTTTGTAGTCCTAGCTTGTCAAAAATGGTAGCTCTACTCTTATTTGCAAGATAGATGGAAGGTAATTTTAGGGGGGGGAGGAGGGAGGAGGGAGGAGGGTACTAGCAGCTTATCTGCCTACCTGTTATAACCCTCACAGTTAAAAATAACCTCCTTGAGGGCAAAAACAATGTCTTTTTTTTAATTACTATTTGTATAGTCAACATACTGGGTATATTGTAGACTCAGTTTTCAGGAAGATAAGCACCAAAATAAGAAGCAGTATGGCTTGGTAAGTTAGGAAGATCCAACCTTGGAGTCAGGAAGACCTAGGTTCAAGTTCAACCTCAACCTCATCCTGACTGTGTGTCTGTGGGTAAGTCACTTACCCTCTCAGTGCTCCCAGACAATGCTCAGTCTTTGAGCCTCGGAGCAGTTACTGATCTGTAACAATAGAGGGAATTTCTCCACTGGAATTCCCCATACTGATGAAATTATAGAGATAATTTTTTAAAATAACAGAATATGTTGACAATACTAATTTACTCTTCTCTTTCATATCTCACTGTCTCTGTTTTCTCTTATTTTCCTCACTACTTTTCTTCATTATGATTTTTTTTTTCAAATTCCTCCCTGCCCTGTTTACAATAAATTGTTCTGTTCTTCATTTCCTAAACTAACCTCTTCCTTACCTAGTTATTTCTGGTCACCTGTTTTACTCTCTCCACTATCTCTTCTCTACTGCCTTTCCACCTCCCTATTCCTCTCCCTGGCTCATCGACCTGGTCCAGTGCATCCAACTCTGTGAGACTGGGACAAGGATCAGGAAGAGGGAATTTAACAATGGCAGAGCTGTGACAAGTTAATTCAACTCCTGCTGTTAAATTAACCAGCGTTCCAGCCGAGTTAACGCGTCACCCGGTTTCAAAAGGTTAAGCTCCAAGCTTAATCTTATTCATCATTATGAACTCTTCAAATTGGCTGAAATATTTAAAATTCAGCAAAATGAAAAGACTGCAGGAAACATTTAAGAGCCAACTGCCCTGTCTTCAAAAAAAAATAGAGGCATAATCGACAAAGATTAGGAAAGTAAGGCTAGAGAATGGGTGAATGGAGACACTTGAGAACCATTTTAGGGTGATTAATAAAAGGACATTGAAGACAAGGACATCTGTATCTTCTTACTGTCTTGACGAGATTCGGGTGTTTGAATGAAAGTTAATGGAGGACTCTTAGAAGGCTTGTCCTATCTCATCATAAGCAATAGACCAAAACTGAATGCTAATGAAAAGAGCTGGAACGGTGACACCCACTGAGTTCCATTCTCTCCTTTGGGTTCAGGGCACAGATGGGAGATAGGTCACACTGTGTCCCCTCCCCTAGTTATGACTGTGGAGAAAGGATAATCATATGCTCTATGCTCAGACTTCTGTGACAGTGGGGGCAGATATTCACACCTTGAGGTTTGAAACTAGGCACAGTAGGAGCTGCTAGATGGCAAACTAATAAAAAATAATTCCCATCATACTGTGGCAATTTTGTTCTCTTTTCCCTCCTCCCCACACCACATTTGGGCATTGACCAGCAGAGTTCTTATTTCAGGGAGAAAGGGGAAGATTAAACTTCTCCATTGCCTTCCCTATTAGCTAACACATATTAAAGATTATACAATATGGCCCTTCACACTGAAGATTAAAAAAAAAAACAACAGCTACTTCCCTTCCCCACAGCCCTTTAAATCTCTCACCTTCCAAATTTGGACCAGCCTCATCTGACTTTCGCATCTCTGTCAATTAGCATCACCATTTTTCCAGTCACTAAAACTCATAAACCTGGAGCAAACCATTCACAAGCATTTGTAAAATGCCTGCTCTGTGCCAAGCACTATGGTAAGCATTTGAAACAAAGACAAAAAATGAAAGACTACTCTCAAGAAACTTCCTGCCTCCATCTCACATCCTGTCAGTTCTAACTGCAAGATATTTTTAGAGTACATCCTTTCTGAGAATTTCTACAGCCTTTTTCCTGCTTCTGTCCCTCATTACCTGTCCCCTGGAATATCATAATAACCCTCTAGCAAATTAACTGGACTCTCCCTTCTCCAATGTATTCTAAAGCAGAATTATCTGCCTAACATATAAATCTCATTTTATCAGTTCGCTCAATGTCCCAACACATTCAATAACTCCCTATTGCCAATCAAATCAGCTCCTTGAGATTTGAAAAAAGAGACATTATTTCCAACTGGAAGTTTTGAGGAAGTCTTCATGGAGGAAGTGACACTTGAGTTGGAGAGAAGAGTCCTTTCCAGTTGTAGGGAACACATGAGTAGGGGCATTTAGACAGGAGAAGACAGGGCAAAATTTAAAAATGGTGATTAGACCAATTTGATTGGATATTGCTATATATAAAGAGTCATAGAATGATTAAAGCCTAAAAAAGTAACTTAAAGGCAGGTGATTGATATCCTTGAGTGCTCGTATAACTTTTCAGACTCAGTGGACTATGTTATCTCAAAGGCCTTCCTCTAACAATATTCTTAGTGGTTTGTTCTGCAACCCAAAGTCCCTCTTTTGAACACAAACATCTGGCTTAAGGGCAGAAATGAGAATTCTATCTCTCAGAAGGCCCTCAACTCAGGCTAATAGAGACATTGAACATAGTATAGGTTTATTTATTGTTTGTCCTTCATTTTCGAAGAGGAACAATGACATCACAGGTGATATCTTGACTCATGCTTGAATTGGATTGAAGTGAGGCAGAGTTACACAAAGTGCTCAGCTTCGCTCTCTCTTCCAGCATCATCAAAGTCCAGTGGCAAGACAAAAGTCAAGATGACTGGTGATGGCCCAGGATGTAGTGGATAACCTTGGGTCTTAGCATTCCACAGCACCTACTTCAGTGGCCTTCATGGCCCTTGGAACAAATTGTTCTCATCTGCCTATTCCATAGGGAAAGTCTTCACATACTTGGGGTAAACATCCCCCAACTCACTGACTGGTTTGAAGTCTATCCATTACCTTCAACCTGGTTTAGTCCATCTGATGAGATGGTTTTACGGGGTGTGACCATTACAAATACTACAGCTTCTTGGAGCCACAAGTTTATTTCATACAGTAAGGAACACAGAAATGAGTTAAACTGGAAAACTTACATTCTCTCCCAGTAAACTTCATGTCTATCTCCAAAGGTTCAAGCAGTCCACAGCCCTTTAAAACTCATAGAATGAATTAGTGAAGTCCCTGCCTTGTATGGAAGAAGTTAATAGATTAAATGCCTACTATGAGCCAGTCACTGTGCTAAGAACTTTAAAAATATCTCGTTTGATCCTCAAAACAATGCTGGGAGTCAGGGGCTATTATTAAACCCATTTTATAGTAGAAGAAACTGAGGCAGGCAGAGGTTAAGTCACATAGCTAGTAAGTGTCTGAGGCTGGATTTGAACTCAGGTCTTCATGACTCCAGGCTCAGCACTCTCCACATTGAGGAAAATAATTTTCAGTATGTCCCATGATGGTACAAGTTCAGTATCTTCAACTCCGTACTCAGCATTGGCTGTCTGAATGGCTCTAGTAGTTGGCAGTAGTTTCTGTCATCCATGCTTAGCATCATTCTTGCCATCTCTCAGTACTGGGTCTCAGTGCCTGGCACATAGTAGGTGCTTAAGAAATGTTGATTGATTGTCTCTACCCATGGGTAACTCAGATCTCACACATGACATCCCAAGCCACATTTTGTACATCCGTGGTCTGCCAATCAGGAAAATCTTTCTCAGGGCTTCATGTACATGCCCTCTCAGCATATATGGGAAGGGAAGGAAAACTGGTCTAATTCCCACTGGTATATGCCCATTACATTCAGATAACACTTTTATATTTATATTTTATTTGGTACAAAATGGATAGCCTTTTAGATTAGGATTAACCTAATTCATATTCTAACTCCAACATAATCACTGACCTAGCCTATTCCCATGGGGCAGTTCTATACATTTTTAAAAATTTAATACATCTTCTGCCTATATGTTTTGTCCATCTTGTCTTATTAGATCATAGGTCGTTGATGGCAAAAAAGTTTTTTTTCTTTTCTTTTTAAAAAATATGCCTAGGATGGTGCCATGTACTTTTTGAATATGCGAGAAATTATTATTGAAGTTATTCAAAGGTGATATAGTAAGTTAAAGTGATGCTTCTTGACTTAAGTCACACAATGCTGAGACAGAAATAGAATAGGATCGATTGGTAGTGTATTTTACAAGATGAGGGGTGGCTGAGCACCAGTTCATTTTCCTGCTGAGCTGTGAGTGAAGGTGATGGACCTGGAGAGTTTCAAGATATCAAGCCTGTTTGGGAAATTCGAAATAAGACTGAGACTAAGCCACATGAAGAGACACAAAATGGTCTCTTTGATGATGCAGGATTTTCTTTTCATGGACAAATGTATAAGTAGAAATGAGTAAAATACAATTAATAGATATGGAGGTTGCATCATCTAGTGAAAATAGCATTAGATCTGAAGTCAGAGGTCCAGAGTTCAAATCCTGTGTCTGATGTTCACTAACTGTGTGACCTTGGGCAACTCACTTAGCCTCCTGAAACCTCAGTTTCCTCATCCATAAAATTGGGGGGTGGGATGGACTAGATGGCTTCTGAGATTCCCCTTCAGCTCAGGAATTAATTCTGTGATCTCAAGGCAGTAGAAATGTTTGAGGGAAGAAAAAAGGACCCTCAGAATACTCTAATTTACTGAGAAATACAGGTTTTTGGTGGGCATGTGCTCTCAGGATATGTCCTCTGTGTGTGTGTATTTATATATGCATATATACATATACATTCATTTATTTTATTAAATATTTGCCAATTATGTGTAAAAAATTAACAATCTTTTTTTTAAAATTTTGGGTTCCAAATTCTCTCTCCCTCCCTCCCTCTCCTCTCCATTCCTTGAGAAGACAAGCAGTTTGATATCAATCATACATGTGAAGTCATGTAAAACATATTTCCATATTAGCCATGTTGCAAAAGAAAAGTGTGTCATCAAATCTTGCAGTTTTTTTTCTCCAAAACATATCTTGTATCTACTCCTTTTTCTCCACTCACATAGCAGCCACTACCTTAGTTCAAGCCCTCATCACCTCTCACTTGAATTATTGCAATAGCCTTCTAATTGGGCTCCCTGATTTTTGTCTCTCCTTACTCCTACCCGTACTCCACCCAACTATCAAAGTGATTTTCTTAAAGCCTAGGTTTGACCACATTAAGGAAATTATTCAATAAGCTTCAATGGCTACCAATTAACTCTAGAAGAAAATATCTACTCCTCTGTTGGTCATTTAAAGCTTTTCATAGCCTGGTTCCTTTAGTCTCCTTCACATTTCTCGCTTCCACATATTCTGTGACCCAATAACATTGTCCTATTTGTCCTATTTGCTGTATCTTACACAAGACGCTCACTCCTGCTCCCATTCCTGTGCCTTTGTCTGCCCTTTATGCCAGGAATACTTTCTTTCCTTTCCTCTCTCCTCTTCTCTTTCCTCTCGCCCCTTTTGCTTAGAATCCCTGGCTTCCTACAAGACAGTTCAAGTATCAGTTTCTGCAGAAGGCCTTTCTCATTCCCCTGGGTTATAATGCCTTCCCCTGAAGGTGTTACCTTGTATCTTCTTTGTGTGTATCTTATAAATATCTACTTATGTAGAAGTTGTCTTAGAAAGTAAGTTCCTCAAGGGTAGGGACTATATATTTCTTGGTAGCCTAGCACCTAGCACATACTTTTTTTTGCAGAGTAGGTATTAGTAAATGCATATTTGATTGATTTTGGTTCATTTGTGTGATTAAAAAAACAACAAACACAAAATTAAAGATATCATTTCAGTCTCGATGGTATCAGTGTTCTCTAAGCATAAACTTCTGGCAATTCTATCCACTAAACAGGAAACATTAGTTCCCAACCACTGGAAGCCCTAGAGTTCAATTGATCCCTGTTGAACCTACTGATTATTTAAGTGATAAGGTTGCTATATCAATTACATTTTTATTTTTCAATTCCCTCCTAATAGTGATTAACCACTAGTAGGTGGTTGATATTTTCTGATTAACAATGTCGAAAGTTGACACAAATGAAAATTCCAACCTCTCCAGAAATTTGGTGAAGAATTTTGAATGGTAGTTTTTGTTTTAAAGTGTCTTCCTGGTCATCCACCCACATGGAGTTAGGACCTTTAAAAGTTGGTAGATGTCCCACAATCTGCCTAATTGAAAATGCTTGTTCCATATGGAGGCAAGGGGGCTGCATCCACCCAGACTCAGAGCTATACCGTCCTTGTCGAATATCTTTTCTATGCTAAAGTTAAATAAACACCTTTTGTTCATTGTTGAATGACATATGAGTATCTCCTTATGAGTACCTTAATACTGAACCTAAACTACTAAGGGAATGGCCTGGATCAGGCCTGCCCAGTACAGTTCCCCAATTCCAAATCTTGCACAGAAAAGTAAGTTAAACGTTTGACTCTTCCAAGCCACCTGACCATTAGCAACTGCTGAAAAAGATGAGTAAGATGTTTTGATTCTAATACAAAATATTTGGCAATGGATCATATTTTATAATTGAATCAGTTATTTGCTGTTTTGTGGTGGTTTTATATCTTGCTTAAGTGTAATTAGTAGCAATAAACTTTTTTTACACATTGCTGACAGTATTTATATTTGATGTGATATCTACATAGCTAAGCATCAGGCTAATTGTAATATTGTTGTCAAAGACTTGGTTGATGGTACTCTCTAATCTCTGCTCATAATAACTATATTACTGGAGTGTGACATTACAAGTGATAAATACGTCGTATATGATACTTTATACATTTACACAAAATGTGCTACTTTTGGCATTGGGCTATATTTAATAGGAACATGACAGTTTTATTAATTGTGTAGATCCATTAAAATATTCATAAACCATTCTAATGAAGTCATTTCTTTCTAATATTTCTAATGGTTATAAGAAAGGCTGGTACAACATTGATGGTTGGGGCGGGGATAGGGGGCAGTGTGGTATTATTACAAGTGGTACATTAATCAATAGAAGGAATAGGAACAATAAGATTCAGCCTAATCAGAAATTTAGTAAGAACTTGGATTCACGGAATCACAGAGTTAGAGTTAGAAGGGTGCCTAGAGGACATTGATTCCAATCCTTTCATTTTACACCTAACGAAACTGGGGCCTAGAAACATTAAGTGCCTTGCTTTAGGTCACACAGGTTGTGTGGAGCAAAAGTGGTGTTCAAAGTCACGTTTGACACATGATCCTTTGTTTCTTCCATTGCACTACATCAAAAAGTACAAGGATTAGTCATGCTTGCAAGGTTAAACTACCATTTTCATCAATGACCTAACTTTTCCATTACACTGGAATGGTTGTTCCTTGAGGACAGGAAAGATTTTTCTTTTGGTCTTTGGATTACCACCAGCTAGTAAAATTCTTGGCACCTAGCAGATCTTAATATTTGCTTATTTAACTTAATTGTGGATTAGAAGGAAAGCAAGTTCATAAAGCTCTCCTATGAAAGCAAAGTCTTAACCCACCCCACCAAGAATACCCAGAAGGGCTATAATTGAGTGACTATTGCTTTGATCTTGATGGTGGCATTAAACTAATAATAAGAGATAATTAATTTTATGTAATGGGAAATAGCTAATACAATAACAATAAAAGCATGAAGGGGTATAGTTTGTTGGATATAGATTTCTGGATTTAGTTGCAATATGTGCCATAGAGTGTGACATGTTCACCAAAGTGATGGAAGTTAGTCTCCACATGCATCTGGCCTCTTGGTGATGAATTATTTAGCCATGACAACATATGAAACAAAGAAAAATAGAAAATGACCTTCAGTCCTGTGTGGACTCCTTCTGTTTCTGCAATGATGGAAATGAAGTATCAAAATAGTTTCAAAGTTAGAAGGGAGAAGGAGTATGTAGACGCCATAGTTCTGTGGATATACTAAAAGTTCATGCCTCTAGTTTTAATCTAGGGTATCCATAGAGTTCTAGCTCAGTAGGCAATTAGGCCCACCCATTCTCTGTACAAAACAAAAGTGGCAAACTAGTTCAAGTGGAACAGTCAAGTTATCAAAATATATTGTATACTATATCAACAATAAATAATAATGATCAACTGTGAAAGACTTAGCTATTGTAATAAAGCCAATGATCCAAGATAATTTCAAAGGACCCAATGATGAAAAATGTTATCCCTGTCCATAGAGAGACCTGGTGAATTCTGAGTGCAGATTGAAGAATACTTTTTAAACTTTATTTTTCTTATAATTTTTATGTTTTCTTTTGTAATATAACTAACATAGAAGTATATTTTGCATGACTTCACTTGTATAATCGATATCATATTGCTTGCCTCCTTAAGGGGTGGAGAAGGGGCAGAAAAAAGTAGGAGAATTTGGAACTCAAAATTTTTTTTAACTTTTTAGTTATTTTTAATATAGATTTATTTATTTTCAGTTTTCAATATTTACTTCCACAAGATTTTGAGTTCCAAATTTTCACCCCATCCCACCCCTCCCCCACCCCAAGATGGCATGCATTCTGAATATCCCTTCCCCTAGTCTGCCTCTCTTCTATCTCTTCCCCCTTCTCTTATCCCCTTCCCCTTCTATTTTCCTGTAGCAGGATAGACTTCTGTACCCCATTTCCTGTATTTCTTATTTCCCAGTAGCATGTGAAAACATTTTTTTAAACATATGTTTTTAAAATTTTAGGTTTCAAATTTCTCCCTTCCTCCCTCCCCACCCACCCTCATTGAAAAGGCAAGCAACTCAATATAGGTTATACATGTGCAGTTATGCAAAACACTTCCATAGTAGACATGTTGTGAAAAACTAACTCTATTTCCCTTAATCCTATCCTGCCCTCCCATTTATTCTATTCTTTCTTTTGACCCTGTCCCTCCTCAGAAGTATTTGCTTCTGATTACCCCTTTCCCAATCTGCCCTCCTCTCTATCATCCCCCTGCTCTCTTGTCCCCTTTCCCCCTATTTTCCTGTAGTGTAAGACAGATTTCCATACCCAATTGAATGTGTATGTTATTCCCTCCTTAAGCCAAATCCTATGAGAATAAGATTCACTCATTCCCTCTCACCTTCCCCATTTCCCTCCACTGTAAGAGATTTTCTTTTCTGTTTTTTTGTGAGATAATTTACCCCATTCTACCTCTCCCTTTCTTCTTCTCTGAGTATAATCCTCTCTCATCCCTTAATTTTATTCTCCAGATATGACCCCTTAATCTTCAACTCACCCTGTGCTCTCTATCTATCTATCTATCTACCTATACATACATATAATTTTTTTCCTCCAACTACCCTAATACTGACAAAGGTCTCATGAGTTATAAATATCATCTTTCCATGCAGGAATGTAAACAGTTCAACCTTAATAAGTCTCTTATGATTTCTCTTTCCTGTTTACCTCTTCATGTTCCACTTGAGTCTTGTATTTGAAAGTCAAATTTTCTATTCAGCTCTGGTCTTTTCATCAAGAATGCTTGAAAGTCCTCTATTTCACTGAATGACCATTTTTCCCCTGAAGGATTATACTCAGTTTTGCTGGGTAGGTGATTCTTGGTTGTAATCCTATCTCCTTTGCCCTCCAGAATATTATATTCCATGCCCTGGTCCTTTAATGTAGAAGCTGCTAAATCCTGTGTTATCCTGATTGTGTTTCCACAGTACTTGAATTGTTTCTTTCTGGCAGCTTGTAATATTTTCTCCTTGACCTGGGAACTCTGGAATTTGGCTACAATATTCCTAGGAGTTTTCCTTTGGGGATCTCTTTCAGGAGGAGATCTGTGGATTCTTTCAATTTCTATTTTGCCCTCTGGTTCTATATCAGGGCAGTTTTCCTTGATAATTTCTTGAAAGATGATGTCTAGGCTTTTTTTTGATCATGGCTTTCAGATAGTCCAATAATTTTTAAATTCTCTCTCCTGGATCTATTTTCCAGGTCAGTTGTTTTTCCAATGAGATATTTCACATTTTCTATTTTTCATTCTTTTGGATTTGTTTTACAGTGTCTTGATTTCTCATAAAGTCACTAGCTTCCAATTGCTCTATTCTAATTTTTAAGGAAGTATTTTCTTCAGTAATCTTTTGGACTTCCTTTTCCATTTGGCCAATTTTTCTTTTTAGGGCATTCTTCTCCTCATTGGCTTTTTGGACCTCTTTTGCCATTTGGGTTAGGCTATTTTTTAAGGTGTTATTTTCTTCAGTATTTTTTTGGGTCTCCTTTAGCAAGCTGTTGACTTGTTTTTCATGATTTTCTTGCATCACTCTCATTTCTCTTCCCAGTTTTTCCTCTACTTCTCTTACTTGCTTCTCAAAATCCCTTTTGAGCTCTTCCAAGGCCTGGGACTGATTCATATTTTTCTTGGAGGCTTTGGATGTAGGA
Source organism: Phascolarctos cinereus (assembly GCF_003287225.1). Lineage (NCBI taxonomy): Eukaryota > Metazoa > Chordata > Mammalia > Diprotodontia > Phascolarctidae > Phascolarctos > Phascolarctos cinereus. The sequence goes on along the minus strand of NW_027556098.1, from coordinate 225,777,585 downwards.
GCTTTGACTTTGTTGTCTTCTTCTGGTTGTATATTTTGATCTTCTTTGTCACCAAAGTAAGATAATATAGTCTGACTTTTTTGCTGCTTGCTCATGATCCTGGCCAATTACTTGAGTTTTAAACTCTTTGTTAAGGTAAGAGTCTGCTTCCAATGTGGAGAATGTACTGTCCCAAGCTTGGGGTTTATATAGCTGTTTTCAGAGATACTTGTAGGGACCTGTAAATTTTCAGTTCTTGCAAGGTGGTATGATAAGGGGCAGGTGTTTACTCCTTTCCTGGCCTGTGCTGTGTCTATTAGTGACCACAACACTCCTTTCTGTCCTGGAACTGTGAGGAAGGTTTCCTCCACAGCCACTACAAGCTCCACCTGCCAGTGCTCCTCCTCACCCCAGGACCCCATCCAGAACTGTGACCCAGATCCAAGCATGGGCAAAGCAAGAGATTCCTGCCTCAGCACAGCAGAGAGATCCCTGCAATCCCCTCTGATCAGCCACTGATTCCCCTCAGTCTGTGGTGGAAGCTGGGAAGCAGCTGCCACCCCAGGCTGCTCGGGAATGGAGCTGAGACCCCACCTTCCTCTCTCAGCACCACAGAAACAGACTTTTCCCACTGACCTTCTAAGTTGTCTTTGGCATTTGTGGATTGAGGAGTCTGGAAACCACCACAGCTGCCGCAATTCAGTCCTCTGAGGCCTGCTCCAGGTTCACTGCGGCCTGCACGCCCACACCACACTGCGCTCCTCTCCAGCCCAGTGATATACCTTTCTGATCAATCATCCAGGTTGTCTTGGGCTGGAAATTTGTTTCACTCTGTCTTTTTGTGGGTTCTGCTGCCTTAGAATTTGTTTAGAGCCATTTTTATAGGTATTTGGAGGATTGGGAGAGAGATCAAGCAAGTGCTATTTTCACTCTGCCATCTTGGCTCCTTCCCTTGGAACTCAAAATTTTTAAAAATTAGTGTTGAAAACATTTACACATAATTGGGAAATATTTAAAATAAATTTTAAAATATATTAAGTTATCATAAAGATGAAGGGTCTGAGGTGGGATGGAACACACATAAAAACCAGGGAACAATCCAGCAAAGTGTAAGAGGCATAAAATGTGGGGTAGTTGAGGGTAAATCCACTGTAAATGGGATGAGAGTGACTCCCCAACACAAGAATGTTTCCCTCCACTTTAGAGAGCAAAAAATCTCCACATGAGGTACCCTCCACATGTAATATAATATGTGTGTGTGTGTGTGTGTGTTCATATGATATAGGAGATCCACATGTAAGATGACAATGAGTGAGGAAGATAAAACGAGTACTTCATTCTATAAACATACCCACCAACAACCTATTGAATGGGGAGGCAGGTATTGGAGTCAAATCCAAAATAGCATTTACATAGCACTCACAGAAAGCAGCCCTTCTTTCCTTTCGTTCCAGTCTGGCTTGAATCTACCCCAAGGGGGTTATCTTCTCTTTTCTAGGGAATATTTGATTTGTTTCAAGTCATTAATCTCTCTCTCTTTATACTCTCCACTGTAAATCAACTTCAAGCTGGCTAATAAATATGATTGCAGTGTCCAAAAAGGCAGGTGTTCTTCTAGGAGACGAATCATTACGAGGTCATCTCCCTACACACCTTTCTCTCTAGAGATGCTGAAGGAGTCTTCCATTTTCTCAAACTGACTATTTTCTCCAACCTCTATATGTGATGCTAGTATTGATAATGAAAGGAGATCTAGTGGCCACTAATTTATTTTATCTGGTGGGAAATAAACCACACAATAACAGCAAAAGCATGAAGGGGCATAATTTATTGCATACACAGTGGACAGTCCTAGGTGCTTCTGACCAAAGGAATAGAAAAGGTTTTTTTTTTCTTCTTTGATCCCCTCCACCTTGTGGGAAAGAAGAGGAAGAGCTAGACCTCAGAGGAGTTGCTGACTCAGAGAGGCAGCATCTTTCCCTGACACAGAAATAAAGGAGAAGGGCTATATCTCTGAGGAGTGCTGAGGTCAGTTCACCAATCATTGCCCTCATCAGTGCAACAAACACCTTCTTTATCCTCAGCCACTGCACTTCAGTGAACACCTGAGCACCCAGCATCTTCCCCCAGGGGGTCATGGTATAGGATACCATCTGAGCATCTAACCTTCCTTACTATCCTCCTATCATGCTTCCCAAATTCTGCACAATATAGTACATTGATAATCCAATTCCACAACATCAGTGCTGGTGGGTTTGGCTGGCAGTATCTGCATCGCAACACTGGACTATGCTAGTAGTGGGAAAGCTCCTCAAGGGCAGGGACTTATGCATGATGCAATTTTGATATTCCTAGCAGATATCACAATAGCCTTCGCGTACTGGATACTTCATAAATGCTTGTAACTTTAATCATCAAAGGTCTCTTCTTTCATTTTACTTCTGCCTTCCATATTATAAGGTTGTGGGAGAAGAGAAGAACTTGAGATAAATAAGGAGAAGGAAATTTTGTGTGTGATTTGGAGAGGTTTGACCTAATAAAGTAGACCAGAAGTAGAATTAGGGGAGAAGAAATTTAGGAGCAACTAAGGAAAATAGAAAGAGAACAATCACCAGGTCCAAAGAGTAGTCCAGACTCTATATTCAGACTGGAAAAAATAACATTATTAAGGATAATTAAGGAGGATATAAAAGAATTAATAAGGATCAAGCAAGATCATAAAGTAAGCCATGCTGAGGAAGTATAGAGAAGGAAAAGGAGGGGTTACCTGGCAAGATAAGGTACAGTAAATAAGAAGAGGTAAGTGGAATAATTGATAGACTGGATTGGTGAGGGGGCAAAATTGTAAAACAGTTAAGAGGTTGGTACAAAGTTAAAGTAGAGGGGAGTTATGGCTATGGAGTTGTGAACTATGGAAATAAATTGAGTGGAATTGACAGGATATTAAGAGATGAAAATTGGTTGTAAAATATTTAAACATGTGCTTGGGTTTGAGGTATAAACAAGACTAAAAGTCTCAACCATTATGTAGAATAGGGAAAATTATACAATGAATTCCATCAAGAATGTGATATCTGTAGTTCTCCCACAGCTGAGTAACTGTTATCTGAATCCCAAAAGCTGACCCTCCTAGAAGAGAAAGTCCTAGCTCAGGACAGCTATGTCCATTATTTGTTGACCCAATAACAAAAGTTCTATGCCTTTTAAGGGTGCATAGCAAAGACATTAGAGGGAAACCACCTCCCCCTAACACTTTTTTACAAACTAATATCTTCTTCTTACTTCTGGTGATTGATATAGGCATAATTACATTTCCATACAGGAAGTCTGACTATGAAAACCTTGGTCAAGAAACTGATGATAATAGGGATTCAGGTTATGTTTTCCTTACCTTCGTCCATTGAAAGAAGATGCAAGAAATGCAGAAAAGAAAAACTAATTTGAAATGAACAAAAGGTTAAGAAGATCATGCCTCTATATGGGATTTGAACTACTAGACCAGACTTGAAATGTAGAGTTGTCAGATTCCTAACCAGAGATGAACTACATTTAACAAAGGCTGATAAGAATGTGTTTTCATGAAGTCTAGCAAATCCAATCAAAAGAGGTTTAAATTTAAAAGGATAAGAAAAGAAAAAGACCGTCTCCATATTTCTCCAAATCTAGATCCCACAAAACAAAAACCCAATGAAGAAAAAATAGCAATTGAAATACCTAGGAGTTCATAGAAAACAATCTAAAAACTGAGCCCATAGTAAAACTTCTGTCCTAAAATGTTTGTATACAAATGCCCAAATTTTTCCCAAGCAGGAGGAACCAGAGATCCTAATGCAAGGAAGCAAATTTGACTCATAGATATCACTGATACTTGGAATAAAATCCATAACTTAGGTAGGTATATCTTATTTTTTTTAAACAAGATAGGTAAAAAGGGGAAAAGATAGGCCTACCCATGTGGAAAACCCAGAAAACAAAAAAGAAAAACAAAGTAGAAAAAGTGAAGGTGAGTGGATGTAGAAATAGATATGATTTTGCCATTGGAATATGCTATAGAATATACTACAGGAAGAGGAAATAGATGAGTCTGGGAAACAGAGATCTGTTGGCACCTAGAAGTAAAATGTAATAAATCTAGGAGGCATCAATTATCCAGACATCTTCTGGTATTCTTCCTCTACCAACAGCAAAACAACATCTTGACTTGTCTTAGTGATCATTTAATTCTTCAAAAGATGGAGAAACCAACAGGGCAAAATTTTATTCTTAATAGGATTTTATTCTGACTCCAATGGGGAGGTTTTGGGGATAGAAATTATGGGAATCCTGTGGGGTGGAAAGTGAATGTCCCCTTATAGGGATGGTGACAAATAAGTAGGCAGTCTGGCAGGCATCATAGACTTTGGAAAAGCATATTTGGAGAATTTCAAAGGTAAAATAGGTGGCATCACATGAGCTGAAATTCTACATTTGAAATTAAGCCCTGGAGTGATGGGAGATATCAAAGAATTAATTTTTGAAGACATAAAGGGAAGTAATTTCTCTGAAGGAAGTGAGACTTATATAAACAGACAAATGTGGATACAAAGGGAACTCATCAACCCAATTAGTTTAAAAAAAAAAAAAGAAATGTATAGAAGATGCAAGCATGACCAGGTAATAGAGGATCAATGTAAAATCATTTCACAATCTGAAGAAAAAATGTGCAGAAGTGCTAAAGATCAGAATGAGCTAATGCTGGTATGAAAAGCTAACAAAAAAGATGTGGTGTTAACCGTATGGGGAGAAAAGGAAAGATCAAAGAAGGAATGGGATCTTTGCTTAGAGTGGAATGAATGATGATGAGTAATAACAAACATTGGCAGAGTTGGCCAATTCTTATTTTGCCCCAGTTTTCTCTGCCAATGAAATGATCCTTTTTTTTTTGCTGGAAATGACCAAATAAAAACAAATAATAAAGAGAGAATATTCAAGATACGTAAAGAGATAATAGAGAAAACCTAGTTGCCTCTGATAAATTCGAGTCACCTAGAGAGAAGGTTCTATATATTCCTGTGTCATCAAGACTTGGCAGTAGTGAGTATTGAGTGTTATGAATGTCGAGCCACCAATATTTGGAAGATCATTGAATCAAGAGAGGCACCCCAAGATTAGGGAAATGCAAATGCCCCAATTTTCAAAATAGGAAAGAACAGAATCTTTAAATTATAGACAAGTGAGTTTAATTTTTGCTTTATTTGGCCTCATGGCTCAGGTTAAAGCAAACACATGGGCTTGGGAATTGGGAAATTAATATTCAGGAAGCTGATACAAACTGAAACCTTATTATTTGGTGCAACAAGCAGGCAAACAAAAGTACACATATACACACACGCGCACATACACACACACACACACACACACACACACACACACACAAGAGAAACAGAGGTTTATCACCAGGGATGCAAGAAATTTACCCAGCACAAGGGGGAAGGCGACATGTCAGGGAGGAAATTTGCTCAAAATTGAAGTTCAGGTAGAGAAATTATAGTGTCTTAAAAAGGATTTGGTTGAGAACAAGTAATCGGTGCCATCTGCAGAACGTGGCATTCCTAATCAGACACAATTGTGGTGGAAAAGTTCTTGGGCTCTCTTATCAATATCAGGCTTGGGTGAAGCTTGGTTAGAGGAAGTTTCTTTATCAGAACGACAAACTGAGTTACTTATGTAAGGCAGCAGGAGAGAGGAGCATCTCAAAAACTTGCCCCAAGTCAAGCATTTCATCCAATCAAAAGCTGCAAGCCTTATCTGCCTGATACAGAACTAACATGGGTCAGAACAATAAAAATAAATTTTTTCTGTCTTTGCCTATATATTTTATGGGCATTAAGACCACTTAGCCTATGTGACTCCATTTTGAACTTGATCATAACTATACCATCAAACCACATAAAGTTTACAATTATCACAACTTTGATAACAGAAAAATTCTACAACAGATCTGTAACTATAGAAATACCTTCTGGCTATAGTAGTGATAGACAAACCCCATTGTATAGGGGCCACACATCTCTCACCTAGGTATATAGATACCAACACTCTCTGGATTTGTTCATTCACTTCAACTTGCCCTTACTCTGGCAGATCTAAATTCCCACTTGTAGACCACCAATACATGGTTATATTCAAACTTTCTCACACTCCTAGGAGTAACCCTATTGAAGGGGAATGCTGTCCCCCACCCCACTTGACACACTAGTTCTTAAGTTCCTGTCAATGCATTTTCCATTCACATAAGCCACTTACAATGTAACATACCCACACAGGGTATGAGAAATACATAATCAGCCACTCACAACACATTTTTTAAATCTTAAACATAACCATTTTATCAGCAAAGCAAGTAAATAATATCATACTCACATGTTAAGGCAAATTCATAAATTATAAAACATATCACAATCCACAAGGTCACACTCTCTTTCCAATGTGTCAATATCCTTCGTGAGGATTGGGCACTACAGGAAACAGCTCACTGCTTGACTGTTGGTCTTCACCACTCCAGCTGGGCAAATCCTCTTATCTTCTCTACTCAAACACAGCATTTACAAGCTCTTTCAATTTACAAACCTTAAAAAGGTTTTTAGAAAGTGCTGCCTCTTAATGTGAATAACAGTTCTCTTAAGTTAGAAAACTGCAGAGGTCATCAAACTGACTATCTCTGGGCTATGCCGACCAGCAACTAGTTATTAACTTATCTGGATTCTGCATCATCCGTTGAGAATTGAGCTCCCAGCAACATAGCTCAGACTGACTAAGACAGGCAACAACAGGATGCAAAGCAGCTGCAAAACGCTCTATGTTTTTTCTTTTGCTGCTAAAGGTGGCAGCAGAGAGCAAGGGCTGGTAAAGCTTGGCTAATTAATTCAATCATGCCACCAATCAGGAACCACTTAGCTGAAGCCCTCTGTAAACTGACCATTTCTAACTAAAATTGCAGCTTTTTCACACCTTCACCCATCCTATACCCTTTGTTTACACTTCTAGTCAGGTTTTTCTCTCAGGTTACTATATCTAGTCCCTATACTTATAATGACTTAATAGAAGACCTCATTCTCAGTGACTCAACTTTCACTTAAAATTTACAACTCCCCAAATTTTCCCTAGCAACTTGATAGTCCTTTTTAATTTATACCTGTCTCCAAATGTTTATATGAATTTTCATTTATTTTCATTTTATCTTCTTTAGTCATTAAACAATTATATGCAAATGAGCCAAGGTACCATAATCCCTTGCAGTTCTAAACTCTTCAATGCTGTCCAGCATCTCCTTTAGTATCCTTGAAACTGAATTTATTTATTCTCTTCCTCCAGTTTTTTATAAATAAATTCTTTCTCTACCTCTTTGAAAGTCAAAGCGTTCAAAACACAAGCAGAGTATCATTCTATATTGTTCTCGCGGTGAAGTATTTATATTGACATAGTTCATTTTCTATCTAAGACTATTCAAACCCCATCTGAAAACTGCTTCTTCATACACATATATTGAAAGTTTTTTATTTTTATTTTATTTGATACCTACACCTTTTCAGTATCAAAATGTTCATCTATAACCACAATATCTTAATCCTTTGACAAGCCATATAAATCTTTTCCTTTACACAAAAATATTTGCTCTGTCCCTTTCAGCACTAAACTGCTCCATTTATCTTAAAGGGATAGTGAACCTTACAGACCATTTAAAAGATGGTTGTTGAACTAGAAAAGGGGGAAAAAATGATTACAAAGAGAAGCATGGGTTAACTGCTATGGGGTCATCAAGAACAGACTGTGCTAGACTAACCCACTTTCTGACATGATTACTCAAGGAAAATGCTGTAGATAGATAGATAGATAGATAGATAGATAGATAGATAGATAGATAGATAAATGATAGATACTTTATCAATGATTTTTATAAAATATCTCAGTATTTATTTGGAGAAGATGGAGAGATATTAGATAGACAATAAATTAAATAGATTCAGAACTGCTTGAATGACTGATGTCAAGGAGTAGTAATTACTAATTCAATGTCATCCAAAGAGGTCTCCAGTAGAATGTGCTTGGACTTTATTTATTAAACCTCTTTATCAATGTCTTAGATCAGGAGTTGGCAAACTATGGCCAGGCACTCCACCAATGTTTATATGGCCCCCTCTCTCTAGCTAACAATCATTTTTACATTTTAATACAAAGAATTACTGCATTTTAAAATATTAAAAACCATTCTTAGCTCAATGGCTATACAAAAACAGGCCACTGACTGAATTTGGTCCTTGAACCATAGTCTGCCTGACCCCTGCCTTAGATCAAGTCATATGTGGCATTTTCAGCAAGTTTGTATATAACATCAAACTAAGAGGGATAGTTAACACATTGGACAACAAAGTCAATCAGATCTAGAAAGATAGTGACATGCCAGAAAAAGGAGGTTGAATTTTTTGTTTTTGTTTTTGAGACTGGGTCTCCCTATTTCACCTGGGCTAGAAGTACATCAGACACAAGCCTCATCCTATCACTGCTCATCACTGAAGCTCTGACTTACTCCATTTCCTAGTCCAGTTCACCCTTCTTGGTTGGTTTGTTTGTTTGTTTTTGCTTTTTGATGACGCAAGTGGGGTTGACTTGCCCAGGGTCCCAGGACTAGTAAGTGTCATGTGTATGAGACTGGATTTGAACTCGTGTCCTCCTGACTTCATCCATTATGCCACCTAGCTGCCCCCCAGTTCACCCTTCTTTAGGCAGCCTCGTATTACTTGCTTTCCCAGGGACTCAACCTATTAGTGCTAGACTTAGTACTAGACAAATACCCAAATAAATCTGATAAGCTTTAACCCAGTGCACCTCAGAACTCCAGAGCTCAGGCAATCCATCAGCCTCAGCCTCCTCAGGAACAAGGATTACAGGCACATACCACCAATCCTGGCAGGGCTGAATCTTGACAAAATGAAATTCAGTAGGGATGGTGATAGCATTTATATAATACTTACTATGTACCAAGCATTTTGCTAAGCACTTTATAAATATCATGTCATTTGATTAACAACCCTGTGAAGTAGGTACTGTCATCATCCCCACTTTACAGTTAAGGAAACTGAGGCAAACTGGTTAAGTGACTAGCCCAAGGTCCATAGGTAGTAAGTGTGTGAGGATTTGAACTCAAGTCTTCCTGACTCCAAGGCCAGTGTACTATTTACTCTGTCATCTAGTATAAATATCAAGTTATACCTGAGTGCAAAAAAAAAATCAATTTAGAAAGGACAAGCTCAGAAAGCCATGATTAGACTAAAATTCGAAAAATATTTGGGACTTTAGTAGACTATAAGATCAATATGGCAGCCAAAAATAAAAGCTAATGAGAATTTAGGCTGAATTAAGAGAAGTATAGCTTCCAAGAATAAGGAAATGATAGTTCCACCATACTTGCCCTCATTAATCCCATCTGGAGTATTGTGTTCAGTTGCAGGCACCTCAGTTTAAAAAGGCCATTTATAAGTTGTAGAATATCCAGCGGATGGAAACCAGCATGGTGAAGAGGTTTGAGTCTATGCCATTTGAGGATCAATTGAAGGAAGCGGATATATGTAAGCAAGAGGAGAGAGAACGGAATGTAAGTATGATAGCGGTCTTCAGATATTTGAAGAGCTATCTCATGAAAAAGCGATGAACTTTATTCTTTTTTTTTTTTGCCCCAAAGAACAGAATCAAGAGCAAAAAGTAGAAATTGTAAAGAGGAAATATTTGATATTGGTGTCAGGAAAACATTCCTACCTATTGGAGGTGTCCAAAAAATTGGAATTGGATGCTTCAGAAAGTGGATTTCTCATCCTTAGCACTCTTCAAGCAGAGGCTGGTGAACCACTCATCAGCTATATTACATTATGGATTACTTTTGTGTATGGGTTGGACTAAATGACCTCTGAGGCCCCTTCTAACTCTCAAAAGGCAAAATTCTTTGATTCTTTTATAATAATCTATGAAACAGACTTGGAATTCTATAATGTGAACCAATTATGGCTTCTTGTTGGAGTCAAGTGATAGAAAGTGAGAGAAAACAGATGAATGGTCCTTCAAATTAAAAACAAGCAAACAAGAGATGATGCACAATGAGGCACCTAGGACTGGTTCCAAGCCAAACAAATCATCACTGAAAGCAACAAAAGCTATATCCAAGGCCATCACATGAAATCAACTCACAGAAACATAAGCTACCACAGAGATAAATGTCCTCATTTGTAAAATGGGAAAATGTAAAATGAGGGGAAAAAACCTCACCTACCTCATAGAGTCGGTATAAGGATCAAATGAGATAATGTATGGGAAGGGTCTTGTGCACCTTAAATTGCTATATAAATATAAGTTGCCACTGCTGCTAGAATGCTCTGCCTTCCATAAAATTTTTGTAAAATTCAGAAACCAGCAGACTTACTGCTAACCAGTGACCAATGCAGTGGACAGAGGTGTGGGATTGGATGGAGAAGAACTATTTTGTCAAAGGATAGGAAAGAAAATCTAGGGCACACAATTTGGCAAGGTTCTGAGAAGAAGTGTTATGTTTGGAACAAAGAATAGAAAAGGCGGTCATGAGTCAAAAGTACAAAGATGACATGGGAATATGGTTGTGAAATGGGGTGGGGTAAAGACTCTGAGAAAATTGGCTACTCCTGGGCAGAAGGCAGGAAATTGGGCTGAAAATTACTGGAAAAGTTTTCATTTAAACTGTCATTTGGGGTGTGTGATAGCATTCATTAAAGCTTGTGGAATTAATTACTTAATATGTGAGACTTGGTAGTGATTTTTCCCAAAAAACAAATATCCATAAGTCTTACCAAGGGACATTTTTATATTAAACTATTTCACAATGGCTTTAAGGAAGGCTAAGAGTGAGGCTGAAATAGAACAAGAAAGGAGGGCCAAGTTGATGCATGAAGAGGCAAAATTGTGTTGGAAAAGAACATTTTTCACATCATTAATCACTGAAAATGTGTCAGCAAGCACATGGCCATATGTAATTGGCAATAATACCACTGAAATAGATGCTTTAAGTAAGAAAGGCATTATTACTGAGCCCAAACATTTGTTGGACTGCCTCATATGAATGAAAATGCATTGAATTCAAAATTAAATTATACTGATCCAAAGAATATTTGTAAATTGGTCTTCATTTTTCTAATCAATTAATCGACAAGGATTTATTAAGCATTTTCTATGTGTCAGGAAAATACTGTGCTAGACACTGGACATATAAAGAAAAAATGTGAACAGTCTTTTCCCTTAAGGAGCTTACAATCTAGATGGAGGAGACATGTACATATATAGCTACATACATATAATAGGCAAAAGATGATGGGTGTAGGGACACTAGCAGCTGGAAGGATCAGAAGACTTCCTATCAGAAGAGAATCAGATGATACACAAGCTGAACCTTCCAGGAAATCTGGGATTCTGAGTAATTAGAATGAATTCCAGACATGAGAGATGGCATGTGCAAAGGCTCAGAAGTGGGAGACAAAAACAGCAAGAGTGCCAGTCTGACTAGACTGCGGTATGAGTAGGAGAGAACAAAGTACAGTAAGGTTGGGAAAGCAGGAGGAGGCCAAGTTGGGAAGGGATTTAAATGCTAAACAGAAGAGTTTGTATTTGATTCTCAAGGTGATATAGCAACTCACTGGAATTGGTTTGGGGAAAGGGATGATGTGGTATACCTTGTGCTTTAGTGAAACCAGTTTGGCAGCTGCATAAAGGATGAATTGAAGAAGGGAAAAATAAGACAGGGTCATCAATAATGAGGTTATTGAAATAATCCAAGTGAAAGATAATCAAGACTTGAAAGATGGTGGTGATTGTGAATGAAGAGACAGAGATGATTGAGAGAGGTGTTGTAGAGGTAGAAATGACAAGATTTGGCACCTGAAGGGATATGTGAGGTAAGTGAGTGAGATTATAGCATCATAGCCCTAGAGATAGAAGGGACATTAAAGGCCTTCTAGTTCAACCCCTTCCTTTTACAGATGAGGTGACTGAAGCTCAGGGGCAACAAGTAAGAGTAAGCATCATGGAATTTGAGCCCACATCTTCTGACTCAAGACTCCCTACCCTGTATGGCTGAGATCCCTTCCAACTCTGAAAAGCTATGACTCTGATTCTCAGATGAAATAATATTTATGAAAAAATAATATCTTTATGTTGGCTTAAAACAATAACACATACAACATATATTGCATCAAAGGAAAGGGTTGATATCACGTTGATATTGTTCTTTAGCCTCTTTCCAAGTTAATTTGGGCCATTCTTTACATGTTTTGAATGTGCTTACAGAGCACATGGTTCTCCCCTTTTCATCACAGGTACATATCTGCCTCCTACAGTAGCCTTCCCAGATGTACCCTACCATTTTAACCCACAAATCCATCTCTCCTTATTGTTTCTTTTCAGTAATTTTGTGAATGTGTATTATTGTTTAAATCTGTCAACCTCTTAGACAAAAAAAAAAAACAATACTTGCAGATAGAGATTTTTTTTAATTATTTTACTGAGTCTAATATAATGGCCTGTTTCCACATTCCTAAAATCTTTGAAGCTGAGACTACATAGAGTTTAGCTTAGTCCATCTGGAGAACTGATCCTGTTCCTAGATAGAGGGAATAGTCATAAAACCTCACAAGAAGCATTACAGTAGGACTTTAGTGAGGAACTTGAACCCTTAGTAATAAAGAACTTTCACATTATATACTATGGTTTGCAAAGTACTTTACATATATTTATTTCATTTGATCCTAACAACCTGAGATAAATATTTTAATCCTCACTTTTTTCCAAGTGAGTAAACTGAGGCTCAGAGAGATTATCAGGGGTGGTGAACCTGTGGCTATAAGGCCACATGTGGCCCTCTAGGTCCTCAAGTGTGACCTTTTGACTTGGGCAGACTTGGATTCAGTCAAAGGGCTGCACTTGAAGACCTAGAGGTCCGCATGTGGCCTTGAGGCCACAACCTCCCCACCCTCGGATTAAATGATTTGTCCAGGTCCTCACAGCTAATAATTTTCTGGTATGGGATTTGAATCCAGGCAGCATTCTATGCAATATCAATCAATCAATCAGCAAATACTAATTAGGCATCTATCATCTGTAAGTTTCTACACTTAGTGCTAGAGATACAAAGACAAAAAGAAAACATTCCTTCTAGTCAAGAAGCTTATGTTCTTTTGAGGAAGACAACTGAACCTACTCCTGTCATGCAAGGTAATGTTTGAAATGGGCTTTAATGAAAATAGGACTTCTATGAGGCAGAGGTGGAGATGGAGAAAATTGCAGGCATGGGAAACAGTTTACACAAAGGCAAAGAGATGGGACATGGAATGATGTGTGTGTGGAGTAGTGAGAAAGCCAGTATGGCTGTCTAGTTGAAACTATAAAGAGTAATATATGATAAATATGAAAACACAGCCAGGCTGTGAAGTGCATGCACAACATGACATTCTTCTCTGTTGCATCCATGTTATTTGGTCTTGGGGAGCAACCTACCTTATAAAAAGTTCCATCTGCTACTTCAGCAACTGATTCCCAATAAATAAGGTCTGAAAGGGTTTAAAATACACTCTCCTTTTACTGAATTGCAATCTCTAGTAAATATTGTTTTCATAAGGGCCTAATGTATAAGATTTAAACTAAACATTCTTGTTTAAGTCAAGTATGTTTCATGGAATGATATATGAAGATGGTGAACTTAGAATTACCATATTTACCTCAGATGATAACCTAAAAACATTTTGACACACATCAAACCAGGTGATTATGAGGTGAAAATATATGTCCTGGAATGATTTGGTCCAGAAAATATATAACTGAGAATCCCTGCCTTGATGTATTTGAGTAAGGAGTTCTGTCAGCCTCCTAGTGGGGAAAGAGGCCTCAGCTCTTAACTACCTAACCAAAATGCCTCTGTGTGGACCATGGCCACATGACCCTGGTGTTGTTTCTTTTTCCATCATGTCTGTTCTTTCCTGCTCTTAGGTGAAATAGACCAGGGTGGGGAACCTGTGACTTTGTGGCCCCATATGGCCCTGTAGGTCCTCAAGTGTGGCCCTTCGACTGAATCCAAACTTCACAGGCCTCGAAGCCACAGGCTCTCCACCTCTGGACTAGACTGATATTACTTGTGAGCCTGGAAAGGTTAGAAGAGTGAATGGCCAAAGATCTGCGAGTTCTTGCCAGATATTGCCAGATACAAAACAACCTGCTTGAACAAGAATAGAAGTGGATGGAAATCTAAGCAAACTATTTTCTCTCTCTTTTTTCTTTCTCACGGTCTTCCCCTTTTGTTCATCTTTCACAACATGACCAATGTGGAGATATGTTTAATATGATTGTACATGTATAGCCTATATCAGATTGCATGCTGTCTTGAGGAAGGGGGAGAAAAGGGAGGAGGGAAACAATTTGGAACTCAAAATATTATAAAAGTGAATGCTGAAAACTAAAAATACATACGTACTAGAAATGGATGGAAGCCACCCAAAAGGAAATGATAGCAAATAATCCACTAGCTATGCAAAATTCAGAAGTAAACTTAGTGGAGAGCATGCTTTATAGAAATAATTCTGAGTTTGAATCTACTTTTCCCAGGGACCAAGGTAGTATAAGGGAGAATATATACCCAGGTATTTTGGAAAATATTTGTGCTTCTTTTCTTGCCCTATCTTTTCATTAATGAAACCTTTATTTTAAAAAATCTTTTAAAAATATAATTCAACAGTGACTTAACAGTTGTAATTGCTGTGAAGGGTTTCTATTCAAACTGGTGACAAATTCCTCACCAGCTCCATTAAAAAACAGTTCAAGAAATGATCTTCAGGTGATCTGGGAGAGCTGTTTCATAATCATAGCCCTTCATAACCTGCCACCCTCCTACATTTTTAGTCTTCTTACACCTTACTCCCCTCAGTGTGCTCTGCAATCCAATGATACTGTCCTGGTTGCTGTTTCTTGCACATGACACTCATCTCCTGACTTCATGAATTTTCACCAGCTGTTTCCTATCCCAGGAATTCTCTCCTTCCTCGTTTCTACTTCCTGACTTCTTGAGGTCCTAGCCAAAATCTTTCTACAAACCTTCTAAAAGAAGCCTTTTCTTACCATCTCCCTCCCTTTAAGGATAGCACCTTCCTTCTGTTGATTATTTCCAATTAATCTTGTATATGTTTTGTTTGTACATACTTATTTGCACGTTGTCTCCCCTCAGCCATGAATTCTTTGAGATCAAGGACTGTTTTTGCTTTTCTTTGTATCCCATATGCTTAACACAGTGCCTGGCACATAGTAGGTGCTTGACAAATGCTATTGAATTGACTTGGCCTAACTTGAGAACTCTGCAAAGAATGCAACACATTCTAAAAGGGCAAGTTGTTCAATACTGAAATGGGTCACTGAAAGGCTGAGGCATCTTCTTCTCATCATATCTTTAAACTGGAGTCCAAGGATTACACTACCACTTTTTCTATTTTACTTGTGCTTTACTTATACTTGCAAACTAATCTGAAGCAATATAACCTTCCGGTCTTTGTACTTTTAAAGTACTTTCTCACACACAAACACACATACACATACCATTTTATTTGTTCTTCATCACAGCCCTGTGGTAGGTATAGCAAGTGGTATCAACCCAATTTTACACATGTGGACAGGACTTAAGTGGCTTGTCCAATTTCATACTGTTGTTAATGATAGACACTATTTCAGGGACTAGCACTTAGGAAACCCAATTTTCTGGTATAAACTAGGAACATTCTTCTTGAAAAAAAGAGAATATCGTAAATTATTTTTCAAGATCTTTTCCATCTCTATGAGAGTGGTATCCACAGGTTGACCTTGTATAAGAATCAAATTTCATGAGCTGATGTATTATCTAAAGGTCTGCTGCAAAGACAAGCATGCTTGTATATGGTTCAGCATACTAAATTGATGCCACCTAAGGATGGTTAGAGTTATGAGGAATATGTACATACCTTAAAGTAATAGTACCAGACCAATTATAAGGTTATATTAGTTAGCTAGCATTTATTGAGTACCTACTATGTGCTAGGCACTATGCCTAGCCAGGTGCTGGGGATACAACAATAAGAAAAGAAATAGCCCCTGATCTCAAGGAGCTAAAGTTCTACTTATCTCTGCATATCTAATCAGTTGACCAGTCTTCTTGATTCTACCACCATTACATCTCTTTTATGAGTCTCCTTTTTCTATACACATGACCACCAACCTAGTTCAGCCTTTCATCATCTGTTGCCTCTAGGATATAAACTCCTCTGTTTCATTTTTAAAGTACTTTACAACACAACCCCATTCTACCCATCACAGCTATTTGTCTTTTACTCTATGGTTAAGCCAAACTGGTCTTTTTTGCTTTTCCTCATACACACACACACCCTTGTCACCTTTGTACTAGATGTCTCTCATACCTAGAATGCACTCCCTATCTTTTAGATGAATCATCACCTTCTACATAAAACTTTTTTAAAAATTAATTAATTAATTTAGTTTTAGTAGAATGAATAGGCAAGGAAAAAGCCAAGGTGGTGAACTTGGGTAATTGGAAGGATGATGCCGCTCTCAAGAGAAATTTGGTAGTTCTGAAGACTGCTAGATTTGGGGAACATATAATGAGCTCAGTTTGGGACAAGTTAAATTTGAGGATATCCAGTTCAAAATATCCAATGATAGAGATGTATAACTGGAGATCAGGAGAGAGGCTAGAGCTGGGTATACAGAGATTTGAAAGTCAGCTGCATGGAAATTATAATCAATTCCATGGGATCTGAGAAAAATCATTAAGTGAGAGAATACGGAGACACAATAGAAAAGGGCCTAGGGTAGAGCCTTAGGCAACACCTACAGGTAGGAGGCATGATATATATATAACGAACCAGCAAAGGAGACTCAGAAGGTTGTGGTCAGACAGGTGAAAGAAGAACCAGCAGAGGACAATGATACTAAAATCCAGAGAAGAGAGAATATTCAAGAGGAATAGATGGTCATTAGTGTCAAATGTTACAGGGAGGTCCAGAAGGACAAAAATTGAGAAAAGGCCATTCCATTTTGCCATTAAAAGATTACTGTTAATCTACAGGAGTGCTCCATTAACTAACAATTATCTACATCCATACTAGGTCATTCATGGCGGCAACTTTCATAAATCTTAAACTATAATCTATTAATGAAGGCTATTATTATAATTGTTGTTATTGTTGCTGTTGTTATATCTTATATAAAATGAAAGATAGTAGAGTGTAGCATACTATGTAAAGGACCAGATTTGGAGTCAAAAAGACCTGGGTTCAAGGTCATCTTCTAACAAGTCCAAACATGCCAACTAATTTTTTATATATTGTTCTGTATGGATGAGTAGCATTATGAAATATTAATAATGCCTATTTAAGACTTGTATCCACTGCAACAGAGGCTTTTGGAGCTGTAGTTATTTTAATAAAATTACTTTAAGTATAAAAAAAAAGCTAAGTGACCATGGGAAAATCACTTAATCTCTCAATGCCCCACCCCCCGGGCAACTCTTTAAGACCAGACATTACAAATGAGTTCCACTTGGTATCAGTCAAGAGAATTTCCATGCTGGAATTCTTCCACTTATGAAATCACAGGTCTGAAAAAGTGTGGGGGAGGAAACCTTATCAAATGAACAAATATTGAGAGTTGGAAGTGACCTTAGACATCATCCAATCCTATCCCATCAATTTACAGAGTAAGATGAGGTCCAGATAAATAAAGTGACTTGTCCAATGTCACATAAGCAGTGAATGCCAAAGCATGACAATAGGTCTCGATTCAGCTGAATTATCCATACCAGCAATGTGTGTGATATTACATAGATCATTGCCATGTTCAAGTAAATATCTGGATGGGGTAATAAGTCTATCAAATTCACCATAAAATTGAAATAGTCTGCCCTGGTCCTTCAACAAGTCCTTCTCTGCTGAAAATAATAGCACAAGATGAAGCAGTGCAGAAAAAAAAAATTCTACCAGAGTATATTCTTTGAAAGAGGGGCACATATAAAGAGATAAAAGAGGTTTAATCTTGTACTGCCCCACTTGAAAGTGACTCCCAGTTCTAATTAAATTAAACTCTAAACAGGCTGAAAATAAATAGGCCTAAGAAGCTGCTATGAACATGTTTAATTCTATGTGAGAATGACACTCAAAGTCCAATTGACTCCATTCAAATTTGAGCTTGAAGGATTATTTACACAGAACAATCATCCTATCTTCCCTATCATTCTCAGCATCTTCTCATGGGACTGCATATCACCTCTCCATAAGGGAAGAGTAGTGAGAACATACTGTAACTTTACCCTACAACCAAAGAACTGAATGACAAAAATGGCAGGAGTGCTCCTATGTAATGCAATGAAAAGAAATGGTTTCCAAATTATCCTCACAATGTGTTGCAAAATAAACAGAACCAAAGTCAAATGAATAAGAGTGCTGTGTGATATTTTGTCCAATTCTTAAAATTTCTCATTGGATATTGCCAATGTAATGGAGGCAATTTGACTCCTATACAGGTAATGATCAAGTAATAAAAAAGATAATACTATTAAACTGCTTGACTTACATAAGCCTTAAGAATTTTAGTCATGACATGTCAAGTATTTTATGTACCCCATTTCAAAAAGTTCTGAGAAAAAAGAAATGTCCCATGACAATAATCTTTAAAAGGAATTATCATAAACAAGGAAAGAAGGATTATAACAAATAAACAAATAAATAATGCTCTGATTATACAATCCCAATTACAAAGAAGGCACCTATACAGCTGCACAGGGAGGTCTCTCTGCTAAGAACTCACATAAAAGGATGAGTACAAAAGAAAGGAGGTGAACATATTCAAGAAAGAATACAAAGAAACACTCTAGACCTATAATATAGATAATAGGAAGACTAAAGTTTAGAACAAGCTGAGCTTTGCAAAAAAAAAATCGAAACAGAAAAGGGGCCTTTAACAGTTATTTTGGGGGCACGAGCAATAAGGAATAGCTTGGCTCATTGCTTGAAGTTGAATAGTCCAGTCATAATGGTGGCAGAGAAAACCATGCTCCTATTTTGCATTTCTGTTCTATGTTAAAAACATATATATATTTTTCAAATTAGAAGGGGTAGGACTAACGAGGAAATTCTAGTCTTATTGGTGAAGATAGAAGAGAAAACATTTAACTACTTTTACTGTGTTTGAGTTTCTGTGTCCAGACTAATTACATTCCAAGTTGCAGAAAAAATTTACAGTGCTACTGATGGCAATCTTTGAGAAATCATGGAATCTCAAATATGGAAAGAGACTCAAAGTCATCTAGTTCCATAATAAATCCCCAATACAACTTCCCTGAGGTTTGGTCATTTAGCTACACTCTGATAACATCCCGTAACAGAGAATCCATTATTTCTTAAAGCATTTCATTGCTCTTGTGTGTGGTTTTGGGTTGGGTAGGTGGGAAAGTGTTGCTGTTTTGATTTGTTCCTTTTTTAATATCAAGCTGAAATCTGCCTCTCTGCACATTCTGCTTTTTGCTCCTAGTTCTCCTGTTTGAGTCTAAAAAAAGAAAAAACAAAACAAAACAATTCCAATTCTTCTTCCAATCTACTCTTTTAGTACTTGAAGACAGTTACCATATCTTCCTGAAGTCTTCTCTACTCCAGGTTAAATATCATGGAAAACAGGAGAGACAGCAGGATCCTACAAATAGATAAATACTTTCCCAGACTGAAAGAAGGAAGGAAGGAAGGAAGGAAGGAAGGAAGGAAGGAAGGAAGGAAGGAAGGAAGGAAGGAAGGAGGGAGGGAGGGAGGAAGGAAAGAGAGAGAGAAGGAAGGAAGGAAGGAGGGAGGAAGGAAAGATAGAGAGAGAGAGAAGGAAGGAAAGAAAGAAAGAAAGAAAGAAAGAAGAAAGAAAGAAAGAAAGAAAGAAAGAAAGAAAGAAAGAAAGAAAGAAAGAAAGAAAGAAAGAAAGAAAGAGAGAGAGAGAGAGAAAGAGAGAAAGAGAGAAAGAGAGAAAGAGAGGAAGGAAGGAAGGAAGGAAGGAAGGAAGAAAGAAAGGAAGAAAGAAAGAAAGAAAGAAAGAAAGAAAGAAAGAAAGAAAGAAAGAAAGGAAGGAAGGAAGAAGGAAGGAAGGAAGGAAGGAAGGAAGGAAGGAAGGAAGGAAGGAAGGAAGGAAGGAAGGAAGGAAGGAAGGAAGGAAGGAAGGAAGAAAAAAGGACAAATCCTAGAAGCCTCAGGCTGGTAATTTTGACATTTATCCCCAATAAAATTCTAGAACAGATTATTAAGCAAATGATTTGTGACCACTTCAAAAAGAATGTAGTAATAATTAGGAGCCAAGATAGGTTCATTAAGAACAAGTCATGCCAAACTAACTTCATTTCCTTTTTTTTTTTGAGTTATTAGGGTGGTAGATCTCCTGAATTCAATAGAAATACTATGTCTTAAGTTAGCAGTACATTTAATAAAATCTATTATGTCCTTGTATGCATGCATGTATGCATATGTGTGCATGTAGTGCATATAAATTACATTGTATACACGTATGTTACATGTGTTCATGGTCCAGATTTGTGGTTTCAGTCATTTAGGGAGCTCCTGATGAAGAAACTTCCTCTACCAATGTAGATAAGCAATCTTTGTGCGGCTTCTAGTATTAGAGCACTGTCTTAACTAAGAAGTTAAGTGACTTGCCCAAGGTCACAAAGACTAAGTATAATTCAGAGACAGAACTTGAACTCTGGGTCTGGCTCTTTTGCTGTGCTGACTTATGGGTAAGATCATGAACTATGGTGCACTAACGACTGGCTTAAAAATCGCACCAAAAGGTATTGATTAGGGACTCTGTATCAAACTTGAGGTGGTTAGGTGGCACAGTAGATAGAGCACAACACCTGGAATCAAGAAGACTCATCTTCCTGAGTTTAAATCTGGCTTCAGACACTTACTAACTGTGTGACTCTGGATGAGTCACTTAACTCTGCAATTTCTGCATCTGTGAAATGACCTAGAGAAGAAAATGGCAAACTACTGCAGTATCTTTGCCAAGAAAACCCCAAATAGGGTCATGAAGAGTCAGACACAGCTGGAAAACAACTGAACAACAATAACAACATCAAACTGGAGGAATTCTGCATCTCTGTCCTTAACTTTATTGTGTTCAACACCTCTTTATTAACTACTTAGATGAAGACACTGATGACATGCTTATCAAATCTTCCTATGACCAAACTATAACAGATAGATGATATGTTGGATCTTGTCATAATTAAGAGATAAATTTTTCTACATTGGCCACAGCCAATAAGATGAAACTTAATAGGAATATATATACATATGTCTGTGTGTATCCCTATTGAATTTGTGTATATACACATGCATACATACACACATGCACACACATACACACACATTCCTTTAAATTTCATCTTGTTGGTTATGGCTGATGTATAAAATTTTGCCTCTTAATTACATATGTGTGTATGCACATGTATGCATATGTATGTGGATATCTGCATCATACTAGCCAATGATGAAAAATAAATGAAAGCAGGCCTGAAATGTTCAATTTCATAATGATTTATTTGTTGTAGTGTCTTCAGTCAGATCATGTGATGCATGATCACATAACAAATGAAGTTTCTCAGGTTGCGGGAAGGGGCAGTTTGCTGGAAGCAGTTTATTACACGAAAAGACACTGGGCAGGTTATATGTTAAGGCATGTGGGTGCACACATATGCATATTATAGTCTATATTTGTGTATAAATATATGTAGACTATTATAGTACTGCTATTAAAATACAAGAATTTTATAGCACTTTATTTTTTCAAAGTATTTTTATATTAGCCCATTCAAGAGAAGGAAGGCAAGATTCATGATCCTTATTTTGCAGATTAGTAAACTGAGACTGAAATAGGTACCTCAATGATTTGCTAATTGATTTGTGCAAAGCAACACAAAAAAGTAGTAACAGACCTGGGGTCTGTTGTACTTGGTTGCATCAAGGTCATCTGAACCCTATCCCAATGATCCATACATTTTATAATCATGATTGAAGATTTTTCAGCATTCCTTTGATTTTATAAGAGGCTCAAATTAGGATAAACTTGCTTTCTTCTCCTAAATTGGAGTTTTAGCCTAGTGAGAATACATTTCATATTCCTTGAAAATGTGAACAGATTCGTGATTTCTGATCTAGATAGCCAGGTCAAACGCTCAATAAAAATATGTGGGTTCATTTTTAGACTGAAAAATCTGAATGGCAGAATCAGTCATCTCTCCGGAAGCTTTCATTCCATGGTCACTAACCTTCGCTTTATCTCAAACAGCATTTCTGCCCCATCTGGGACTGAATCTTCATGCTACCAGTCTTCAATTAAATTTACTTATTTCGAAAACACAGGTACTAGGATGAGAGTTCTAGAGCTGGAAGGGATCTTGTCCAACTCTCTCATTTTATCAGTGAAGACACAGAAGACAGGAAGATCCTCACTAGTCCAAGGTCTCCCAGGTAATAAACATGAGGGGTAGAACTTGAACAAGATCTTTTGACTCCAGAACACTAACTCTAGAGTGAAAGCTTTCCAATGTTCTAAGTTGCTCTAGCCTTGTCAGCTGTATTTTTTTTCTTTTTTTGCCTTTCGTTGTTGTTGTTCAGTCATGTCGGACCTTCATCATCCCATTTGGAGTTTTCTTGGCAAAGATATTGAAGTGGTTTGCCATTTTCTTCTCCAGCTCATTTTAAAGATGAGGGAACTGAGGCAAGCAAGGTTAAGTGACTTGCCCAAGGTCACATGTCTAGTAAGTGTCTGAGGCCAGATTTGAATTCAAGGAAGATGAGTCTTCCTGACTCCAGGCTTGGCACTGTATTCACTGTACCACCTAACTTCCCATGACTTTCTTTACATGGACCTATATAATACCAACCCCTTTCACATCATAAAATAACACTTGCATTGTGTGTCTACCAAAGTATATGATCACTTTTCTAACTTGCTCTATTAAGCAAGGATGAATAAAAAATATTATATAAATACAAGTTGCTGGCACAATAGTGTTCCCTGTGAGATCACTTTGAAGCCTATGAATCTCTAGAAACCGGGAAAAAGTACTTACAAAGTACCTATCTTATAATGTCAAATTCCCCTTGCTCAAGTTTTAAGTCCACACCTTTCCCTATTGAGATGTTTGTACCACACCACCAACAAAGTCTGGGGCTCACTCTTACAGAAGGAACAAATATAGTTATAAAGGAAATTGGAATTTTGAACCCTCTGCCTATACATAGTACATTTTACTAAGGCAAATTCTCTCAGGAAATAAATGAAGATAATCATTTGAAGGTATTAGTTTAAATATTTTGAATTAGCAGCTATTTGACAAAGAATAAGCTCAAGGTAAACTTAAAAGGCTTGAAAAGTCATATGCACACACATATATATACATGCATACATATATACACATAGGTGTATTTACTTTTATATTTATATGCACAAATATTATATACATGCGTGCACATGCACACATTATGTGTGTGTGTTTGGATATATATAAAATAAATCCTTCCTTTCACAAGAATGGTAGCCCATTTTAAAATACATTATTTCCTGCCATTACTCTTTAGCCTTTGGCATATCCAGGGAAAGGTACATCAAAAGATATTTTCCATTGGGCAAATAATCATATCAAAGGGTTTCTATTGTTGCCTTCCTACCAGTTGTGCTCCCAAATTGTCTCCCCATGGAATACCTCAACTTAAAGAATGCCCCACATCTACTACTGCACCCTCAACTCTCTGCTCATGTGCATCTTTTGACATTACACCCAGCCTTGAGGCAACCATTTATCTGAAGTTTTTCTTGGGACCCAAACTACTACCTGCCTGAGAAAGTCCGTCCCTGCTCTATGAGATTAGCATGGGTTTTGAAGCACTGCCACTGATCCTTGAGAAAATCTCTTCCTGGGGGCAGCTCAGTGGTGCAGTGGATAAAGCACCAGCCCTGAAGTCAGAACTGAGTTCAAATCTGACCTCAGACCAAACACTTCACACTTACTAGCTTGTGTGTGACCATGGGCAAGTCACTTAACCCCAACTGCCTCAAAAAAAAAAAAGATCTCTTCCTGCTTGCACTCAGAAAGCACCTTCCATGTTCCTGTTTAGTCAACTATGGAGATTCTGTGCAGCATGGTGGACCACATTCTAGATTGGGAATCAGGTAGATGGAGTTAGATTCCAACCTCTGAACATGTTCTAGTTGTGAAACAAAGCAAGTCAATTAATCTCTCTGAGCCTCAATATCCTTGTCTGTCAAAGGTCTCAAATGATATCATGTATGGAAAGTGTTTTATCAATATTAATGGATTATATAAATGTCAACAATTATTATTTACAGTGAAGACCTTTTCTATATAGGTCCACACAAGACTGCTCAGAGGCCTTGCACACCTATAAAATAAAAAAGTACTAACACTCCCTAATTACAATGGATCTTCAAGCAGTTTTCTTTTTTAATAACCTTCGATGATTCAAAGGGTAATGGTGAGGTATATGGTAGGCATGAGTGGGCTATGACATAATACAGAGCAGGGATTATTTGGGAGAAGCAAAGGTACCATCATATAGAGGATACAACACTGTTCTTGGAGGCAGGAAGACCTGGGTTCAAATTCTACTTACTAGCTGGGTGGCCTTGAACAAATCATTTAAACTTCCCCATGCCTTGCTTTGTGTGAACAGTGTCAGGGGAGGGGGAGAAGAGGAGGGACTCGAGGCCACATGTGACTTTTTAGGTCCTTGGATGTGGCCTTTTGACTGAGTCCACGTTTTATAGAACAAATCCTTTTAATAAGGAGACTTGTTCTATGAAGTTCAGATTCAGGCAAAGCGCCACACTTGAGGACCTAGAGGGTACACATGGCCTTTAGGCCACAGGTTCCCCCCCTGGCTTTGGCACATAGTAGGTGCTTAATAAATGCTTGTTTCCTGACTGACAGGAAGAAAAGATGGACAATGACAGCAAAAGATAACCAGTGGACAGCCTGTGTGCTCTCTGAAAATGGGAGGAAAACCCTCTGTGGCTGACATATGGGAGGACAGAATGAACAAGAGTGGATAGGTTGTAACCTACCTTTTTAAAGGGAGTCCCCACATTGATGAGATCACAGAAGCATTGCACTCTGGAGAGAGCCCTAATTTTCTCATATGGGTGAGACAGAGTTGATTTTAAGTTTCCAGAAATGAAGTGCAGGCAAATGAAAAAAAAAAAAGGAAGTCACAATCAATAAAAGGATTTTATTTTGTTTTCATTTTTCATTTTTCAAGCAGCCCTATATAAGAATACACTTCTCTTAGTAAGGTTATTTTAAATGCACATATAACCACATAAACTCAGTTCTACCAATACTTGTAATGAGATGCCATTCCAGTATCATTTCCCTTTAATAGAGTGTTCAATAGAGTGTTCTCAAAAGTAATCCTCCAAACAAACTTCACTGGACATAGGACATGCATGAAGCATGTGCACTCTACATATAGCAGGGAAAGAAAGAAGCAGAGATGGGGATAGAGTCATAGGCATAAACACACCTTTCAGTTTCTCAGGAAAGGCTGTATGCTTGAATCGGAAGTCCAGGTCACCACCAGTGACATTTTAGCTGGTACCTGTATCTCAATAATGATGATGGAAACTAGGAAGGAAATGATACATTCTTTGGATGATTAAATCAGTCTAAACATTCTACTCTCGTGATTCATAGTGGCAGGAGTAAGGATGCCATATTCTTAGCCTCATCTCTGTCCTGCTAATTTTCTTGAGCTTCATTATATTTTTTTCCTTGCTGGTATCTCTGACCCCTCTTTTGCTTTCCCCCATCATCTGTCTCTCTTTTTTCTTCTAATTAGGCCACTTCTTTATTTCTGTCCTTCTTGCTCCAGGTATACTTGCTACTTCTATCCCTGCTATCACCTCTTTTCCACATTATCTTTTTCTAAGCACAATGCCAATGCCATTTTTTCTTATGATTTGTGAAACTCTTTCTTTCCTCTGTCCCTGCCCAGGCCTCCTACCCCCTGCCTAAGCTTTTCCTTTTTCCTCTATTATCCAATATGCTCTCTGTTATATTTCTAGCCCTTAAAGTTCACAGAGCTTGTGGGAAAAGAAAATGACAGCTGTGGTGAAACAACAGAGGTTTGTCCAAAACTACCTCTGATTATTCAACTCTCCTTTACCATTTTGTCCCAAAACAATAGTTTAATTGCACACATCATGAAAACTGCAAAAGTCAAGAAAAATCCAGGGAGAAATGCACTTGTGAAAATCTGTTTGCCATCAGTTTCCCCCCTCCCCAATAATAAAACAGGATGCTGTTTACTTTTTTCTTTTTTAATTCTCTTACAAGAAAGCTAGACCTAAAAGCTGTCTTTCATCTATTGATAATGAACTCTCTGTGGCAATATGACTTGACATACGTACCACCTTCAAATGTAAATGATTTTGATAAGAACGAACATTTAATTTTAATGGGATGCTTTCAGTGGTGTGCTGAACACTGGGGAAGGGGACAGAGTGCTTTACTCCAGAGCTGGTAGTGACAAGAAGAGAATCTCTTGGTTGAAGAATTTCCCAGAGGAGATCCTTGGAATAATAGAGCCAGTTTAGTTTTCCTCTCTCGATTCTACCCACAGCTTAGATGTGCAACAATTTTAAGGCTATTAACTTTACCAAGGTTGTTATATATTTCTTTTTTCTGGAAAATCTTTGAATGTTTATTTCTTGTGCTTTGGGCTTCATGTAGAAGCTTTTCACCTGCTCTGTATACACAATATGCCAGGTGAGTTTGTGTCCCCATTGATCAGCATTTTTACAAATTACTAATTGGATACTTTTTTACATGATTTGAAAATTTAAATATATGTGTGTGTGTATATGTGTGTGTATGTATATGTATATACATGTGTGTGTATATAGATATAGATACATATGTATATATATTTCGAGAAGGCTTAATGGGAGAACTGATCATTACAAATGTAATTGAATCTTTTTTTTACTTTTCTTTTCTATTCTGCAATGTATTTACAATCTGTCTGTTGTGCTTCCGAACCTTCGGAGGGAAAAAAAAAGTACATTTCTGACTACTTGTAGAAATAACAATGAAAGAAAAAGAAATATATATTAAGGAAATCTAAAATATACCAATGATTATAGCAAAACCAAATGAAGTCCCTATGGGATACAACCAAAAGTTCACTGCACAGAGGCAGTTATTGAGATTAACCATCAAAACAACCTCCTTTTCCCCAAACAATAGCTGTTAGTCTTACAGGGAAAATGGAGAGGAATAAATATACACATGTACAACACATAGACATAGATATGGGGTAAATAGACAATTAGGAAATTGAAGAAGAAAAGGATAGATGAAGTGAAAAATAAACAAAAGAAAAGAGGAAAGATTAAAACAGAGAAGAACCAGGTTTTAATTAACACTGATATATAGCCATGAATATAGTATGGATACAAATCTATCCTCTAAGAATCTTTTAAAGAGAAATACTGCTGTGATAAGAGAAATAGGCACATTAGCACTGACTGGCTTTTGAATAGTGATATTTTGCCCTCCAAAGTTCTACAGAAATTATCCTGTACCAGTAATATTTAATTGTAGCATAAAAATTAAACACCATTTACTTGATATAAAATAGGGATAGTATGTAAATTAAGTAAGTTTCAATTCATGTCTTCTTACTCACATCTGTTGGCAGTTTAAATAGTTTTAGTGTCATTAATTGTTATAAAAGTGCAAGATTTGCTGTATGCTTGCCACTTAGGACCAAAGGCACAAAAGTCTAATTGAACTAAGTAATTAGTAATTTGTCATTTCCTATTGTCAGCAATTACTTTCCATTAGAAATCCTCACTGAAAATTCTAATTTGAAGTGAGGTTTGCATTTTATTGCTGTCCATCCAAATTAGTTTAAAATTGACAGCTACATTTTCATTTGAAAATTTAAAGGTATTAAATGTGCTTGAAGAAACTGAAGCATGTTCTATCCCAGATAAGCCTGTGGGGGTGTGTATAAATGTCTATGTTTGTGCATACATACATATATCCATGCCCACTCAGGAGGAAAGAAGGAAAAAAAAAAGAGTGTTCCTTTTATTTTTCCAAATGGGAGTTGTTGTGCAAATATCACACTGCCCTAGATGCTTTCAAATCTCTGGCTTTCTGATTTTTACATTTGCACACAGACCTCCACAATGTAGAACCCACCTTCACATAGATAGGGAAGGAAATCACACCATTCTGCTTCTTTCTAGGGTTCCAAGCCCCCATTGGGATTTGGCTATTGGGTCATTTTTCATTTGTTCTTTCTTCATGCTCCATTGGCCAATCAGCATGGTCTCTTCCCTTAAATCCCAAGTGCAGTATGAGGCAACCTTAATGGTGAGGGGAACAGTTTGTCTGAGCCTTTAGAAACACACAGTGCTGATTAGCTGATGATGAAGAAATGATTTATAATTGAGATGGTTCCATGGAGCTTCTCTAAACTAAGGGCAGCCACTGGTGGGGCAGGTTTAGGCCAGGGCTCTCATTGTTAAAATTTGAGCACCGCATAGGTTCTAAAAGTTCCCAACTAAATGTTATTTGCCTGTTAAAACTTGATATGCCTGCTTCTAGAAAATAGCGCTCCATTTCTTTAACAAATTTATCAGAGATCTGGTTCCTGATTGTTAAAATTAATGACAGAGGAGCAGAAATACTTTACCTCCTTACCACCAGCCAGTCCGCTGCAATATCCCTAGAAGCCTAGAGCTGTCATCTAACAGATCTTTAACCCAAGTGCTTTATTTAACAAAAAACATCCAGAAGAGAGAAAACACGAGGTCTTCAATGAGCCTTTGCACAGGTTGTTGTGGGGAAACAACCTTGAGGTGTCTAATACAAGAAGAGCTAACAAAAGTCCATTAAAAAAAAAAGAGATATGATTTATTAACCTACAGAGTTAAAAATCTATTAGAGGGCAAAAGACAATGAAATTGCACAATTACATGTCTAATAATTCAATAATTATTAAAGGAGGCATTGTACACATCTGTACATTAATTGCAATAATATGGTATACTAATATTTTTCCTTTTTCTAATTTATGTAAAGCTCTAATTGACTTGTAACACTAGTAATGGCGATTTCTCTAATATGCATTTTTTTAATGAAGACTCAACAGTTACACTAAATTCATATACTTTGATAGACCATGTTTGTCATAGAAATTCATTTTTCTAACTAGCTGGTCTAGATCACAGTTATGCAGCACTTTATTTTAAGTGGGAATTAATTAATGCTAATTTACAACAGAATTCCTATGAAATTTCTTATGTCTATTAGAATATCATGATCGTTATGAGGCAGAATACCAGAACACCTTAATGATTTCTCTGTGTAATAACAGATGTTTTTGGCAAATCTTTAAAATTCAAAAGAATGGTTCAAAGAAGAGGAACATAGGCTCATCCTATCCTGCTTCGGGTAGTGATCCATGCAGGGACAGAGAGGACATTGCTCTGTCCTCTACACCGAAAAAACAGAGCCAAACAAAACATACCCAACAAAACCAGAGGCTGACTGAAAATTTGAGATCAAAATGATCCACTAGAAATTTTAACTGAGACTCAAGTCGCCTGAAGAAATCTTACTGCATAGCAATAAAATTTCTCCTCATGTTGGTAACAAGTTTGCCGGTAACACTAGTGTTTTCATTGAACTAACAGTTATTGACACTGTAGATTATCTCTAGCCTATGTTTATCCTCTTTCAATAGATTCACTTGCTTCTGGTCCAGATACCTTTCAGGGAAGAAAAATATGCAGTTCTTATGTAAAACCTCTTATTTGGCCCCTTCTACAATTGTGCATAATTGCCAATAAGGCACTGCACACAGAACAGAGAATTAAATTAAAAGTTCAATAAACACTGATCAATATGCTTGTAAATACCAAGTCTATAAAATGATCTTCTCTTTAAATGTAGTTATACAACAGGTACATGTTGTGTGTATTTGAATTCAGTTGATTTTTTTTAAAAAATTAAAAAACATGTCAAAAACCCAACAGCAGTGCCCGGGAAGAAGTCTGAAAAACCAGGCTGTCTTCTTATAAACTGTTGCTGCCTCCTGGTTTAACATTAGCTCACCAGCAGCTGAATAAAGAAGTCATCTCTGTCTAAGATGTAAATAAATCACAAGCCTCAGTTACTTTACCACTAGCTGTTTGTCATTCAGGAAAATAATGGTTAATCAATGACTAATCAATGAAGATGTGTAACTTATTAGTTTGCAGTCCTTCATCATCCTATTTTCTTCAATTGCCTGGGGGTTTGTGTTCAGTACTTACAGAATCGATTACAATTGAGAGTGATCATTCAGCTCGTGTTGAGAGCTGTCAGCTGCACTTTCTGCTCTGATGTTTTTACTCTTCAGTTTAATATGAGATGCTAATATTTAGCTGCATCTGACAAACTAGGTTCCATGGCGGAACATTTTATGAGAAGTGCTTAAGTAACTAATTATATCACTACATGTCACTTGATGAAACTAAACTTTTCCTGACTTCACAATAATCATAAGCATTACTGGCTTGCTGGGGAAAATTAAAGGAAAATAGCTGCCCGCTTGAGTCTGATCATGCCTGTAGGGAAGGTCTAAGAAAGGCAACTACCAATGATGCCTTTATAAATAACTACAGAGAGGGGAAACAGATCAGTCTTCGATTTCCATATAAACAACACTCTCTGAGATGGAGACCCGGGTACCAGAGTGTGTTTGCTCCCTAACGCCATTAGGAAAGTTGGTCCTGCCGCCTTTTGACACATTTATTTCAAGAAGCAACCTTTTTGGCAATGCACGTTTTGATTCCAAAGAAATGCTAATTGCCTGACAAGCCTGTTTTTCTCTTGGTGTGTAAAAATGTGTCACCAACCTAGACATTCTGAAGAAAGGCTGGGGGAACAGAGAGAAGGCAGTGGGGGTTGGGGGAGGGGTTGGGGGAAGAGACGCTACCATTAAAAAAATAATTATCAATTTATAGGGTTATTTACTTAAATTATTATTTTTGTCATTTGTTTTGAAAGTTGGTGTCAGCAGCATTCATACAGGATGAGGCAAGGAACTAATAATGATTAAAGCATTTCATTAGATAAATATTAAGAGCTCAATGATATTGATTAAAAGAAAGTTTAGGCTGCCTCCTTGTCAGTTTCAGTTCCAACAGCACCCTCTTGTGCCCATGACTGCAGAGTTCTGTGGGAAATGAGAATGGCATTTGTATGCAGCTCCTGCTCACTGACACTTACTTTATAGGCAATATTAAGAAACTTAGAAAAAGTAAATCCATCATCAGAAGTGACCCAAATGTCCCTTTTAAACTTAGAAATGTTTTAATTTCATTCTGTGATCAGAATGGAGAAATTTAAGAATGATTTAAGAATTTTTTTAAAGCAGTACAATGGTGCATTAACTTTATTCAAGTACCACTTCAACGATTCATTTCAGAATTTTATGGATCTTTTGGGATGTTTTAATTGTTTTAAATTGCTGTGATGGCTGGGGAAAGATTTAACTAATGGCAGCCCCTTCACGAGAAAGGTTGCCTCATACTCAGTACCAGAAACTGATGAAATAAGGAGTTTACACTGTTTCCAGTAACAATAGAAAAAAGAATCCAATGATTATGTTGTATCTTTATACCTTCATTCTGAGACAATACGATAGGGATAGGTACCACACCTGTGCTTTCAAGGGATAGGGAACTCACACATGAGGAACTTCCTTCTAAAAATTCAGGTTAAAAAAAAAAGGCAAGATAAGAGAGTGGATTCCCAGTCACAGACCTCCCACTACCAATTCACTGTCTATGTAACTTATAGTCTTGGATAGCTGCCAAGGTCACTGTATGGTTAAGAAACTTGTCCAAAGTCACGCAGATAGTATGTATCCAAAATAAGACTTGAATTCAGTTCTTTCTGGTTGACTGTCCACTATGTCTCTCAGAAAAAGACACCCCATTTTAATAAGAAAGTGATAAAGGAAAATTGTATGTCATATGATATTGCTGTTTTCCTTTCCTGCTCATCTTTCCCTCTATTCCTGACACAAGGAAATCATATTTTAGCCCTCCATATACGAAATATATGGAAGAAAACACCATGAAGAGATTAGATGACTGTTGAAATAAGATTTGTAAAATACTGAACCTAAATGTAATGGAAAGAATACGGCATTGGAAGTCGTAGGACCCAGCCAGGTTCAAATTGGGGCTCACATGTGGATGACCCTGGGCAAGTCATTTCACTCTGTTACTGTTTTCTTATCTATAAAATAAATAAGTTGAACTCTTGATCTCTTAGGTCCCTTCCAGCTCTGAATCCTATAAAATTTTTATGAAAATTATAGTTTGAAATGGATTTTCATAGAATTATTAACCTACATGTTCCTTCAGTACAGGGCTGTGTCTTAGAGGGCATCAAGATTTTGTAGTAGATAGATCAAAAGACTTAAAATCAGGATAGACCTGAGTTTGAACTCCGCCCTAGAAACTTATTAGCTATGTAACCCTGGACAAATCACCTACCCATCATGATCCTCAATTTCCTCATCTGTAAAGTAGACATAAAAAATAGTGCCTACTTCAACAGATTTGTTATGATGTTATAAGCTATTATATGCAAAGAACCTTGGTAATGTAAAAACACTGCAAGGTGTCCCGAAAGTCTTAGTAAATTAAGACATAAAACTGCATTAAGACATTTGGGAGATGATAAATAGATAGATAGATAGATAGATAGATAGATAGATAGATAGATAGATAGATAGATAGGTAGATATACACAGACACATATATACACATATACTCATATATATGTGTGTGTGTGTATGTACATATATTATTATTTTTAATTTTTGGAATAAAACAAGGATTTCCATAACATAGTATAATAAAAAAAGATGATTGTACATGAAACTGAAAATCTACTATGCACAACTTGGTATTTCTTTCAAATATACAACAAAATTATCATGCAAATTTTTTTCTTTTTTTTCTTCCCTCTCCCCACCCTAGAGACGGCTACTTGCTATCATCATCATCGTCATCATCATCATACATTAGAATGTATATTTCATTTACAATGGGGGTAAATATCCTGTGATGTTGAGATGAAAAATGGAAGGGGGAGAGATATATAATGAAATTTTGAAAGGATACAAATTTATAGTAAGATAATAGCTCTGAATCTCATGAGTAGTATTTAAGCACAAAAACTAGCTTGACTCACTTCTTCCTACTAACTAGCCAAGCTAGATTTATAGAAATCACTAAACTCATATGTACACATAGACACAATCAACAGTAGGGCCAAAATGGACCGACAGCTTGCCACTCTCTCCAGAGCAATTCAAAAGCTGCAGAATGGACCACAATTGGATTTGTCTCTTTGAATGCATAAAAAATCTGAAGTAGATAATGTTAGATGCTCTTCACTGAACCAAGGCTTTCTTGAAGAGAAATGAGTATCCTGAAGAATTTAAGAAATATCTTAAACTCTCCCAGAATATATTTTTAAAAAAGAAAAAAATCTTTCCTTTCATGGTTAAAATATTAGAAGAGCTACCAGGAAACTCTCCAACAAATACAACATGGATATGTCATGTTTTCCAGAAATAATATTCTTTTCTGAATGAAAAGGCCATTCTATTGCAGTGGACTATACAGGTTTCTAAATATCTCACAAGTAGGAACCAAACAAGGACCAAATTATAGGAGGACTATTGTTTAGGACATTGATAATAATACATTTTTGCCATCTAGCATTTTCTAAATCCAGGACAGACAGGCCAGGAAAGGTATTTTTGCAAAAGAGTCTATCTCTCTTCCCACCTACCAGCCACCATAGGGACAGAGGATGAACCATGTCCTAAATGTCTGAGCCTTGATAGGAAAGCTATGACAATGACAAAAAGTTAATACTATTATTTTTCTCCATAGAGGCCTGATCACCAAACATGTATTTTAGGGGGGTTGTTTTTTCCTGGGGTGAGGGTCTTAGAGAGTTCATTTTCTTTCTGTTTTTATTTTAAAGATAAAAGCTGTTTCATAAATATGAAAATATCTGTTCATATATTCTTTTGGACTGGAACAGTGGTGACAGCCTCTTATGTAGGGAGTTTGCCAAATAAGACCATGAAAACTTAGATCTTGCCTCTTTAGGGACATTATCACAATGTTAATGGACAAATTGCTAGGCCTACCTGAAAGTCGAGAGCATTTTTATACCAGAGGCTTAAAACAAATCCAATGTGTTTGCTTCTTTGCTTGCAAGTAGTCTCCTAATGGTTCCAAGAATTTCTATTTTAGCAAAAGAGAATCAAACATTTCCTTGGGTAAAGTGACAGTAGCATTTATTATTTGAAATCAAACTTTCTTCCAAAATATCTGATTAATCCTTCTGAACCCCAAAATGCCTACCATACAAATTTTATTTTTTTTAGAAAACTATATATATATATATATATATTTAAATCTCATAACCCATGATCCATTTTTTCTGATACAGGTAATGTAAAATAAATGATATAATCCACAAAACAATGACAAATGAAAGACTTGGAAAAGGTTATGGTTTGACAAGGTAACATTTTTGAAATCTAGACACCAATCAAATTGATGTAACTCTCAGTGATGCAACACTTTCTGACACTAAAGTCTTTACCACTGTCTAAAACATATAGAATAGCCTATTGTGATTGCTTAATGTCAGCTTTTGTTCATAAGCTCTTTCATAAAACTGAAACCAGGAAAATGATTTAAAGCAGTTCAATTTGTCTATTTACCTTAATCTTTAACTATTCCCATATGTCTGGCTACATGATGTATGACTCTTCATAAACCAATTTTTCAAAGATATACAAGACAGAAAAAAGTCAAGCTCCTAACCTTTTATGCACTGAACTTTCATAGAGAGCTGGAAAAACAATACACTTTTAGGTTTTAGGGGTGAAAAAATAGAAAAACACTGAAAGGTTATTTTTTTTTATTTCTCTTTCTGCTTTTAGTAAATGTTCGCATCTCTTAAAGTAACAGCCTGTGATAATCCTAGGTACGTGAAGTAGGCTTTCATCAGTCCCTCCCACAAACACCAATGGAAAAGGTCTTTGTTTGGAAGCTGAATGCCAACAAAAAGTTGATGATCAGGTATTTAATTAAGATAATTAAACATTTATAGCCAATGTAGTCAAGGTAGGAAAACTGTGTAAACACAATACTGCAGTACAATAGTGTGTCCAAAACCAGATATGCTCTTTCTAAGTAACCAGTATGCCATTATTTTCTTTTATATAGATGATCATAGAAGCATGAGCACTATGACCCAATCAATCATTTTGATTAGAAAAAAAAATTACTTTTCAGAGGAATAAAGATAATTTTTAAAAAAATATTTTCAGGAGTAAATGAATGATTAAGGGGATACAGCATTCTATTTTCAGGGGGAGGGGGGAAGATTCATTCAATGGGCAAATTGACCATAGGCTCTGGTATAAGTATTTAGTACTTAATACTTAACTATTTCAGAAAGAACCTTTTACTTGGAATGTGGATTGCATTCATATTTACATTTAAATCACTTCTATCAGTCAAGTCCAGCCATCAGCCAATCACTAAACAAACACAGGAATCTGGACTATTGGGAGGGAAGACTTCGGCTAGACCAAAACCTTTATTTTTAGGAAAAAAAGGCTGTGGAGTAAGTAGTCAGTTAAATTTTAAACAGGAAAGATCTGAATATTGGAATAGCTAACAGACCTAATTCTATCTCTCCTCACCCCATTTTTTCAAACCATTTTGTATCTTTTGCTGAACATATAGCTTAGGTAGGATATACTTCTTTTCTCCGTATTATAGGAGGAGCATCCATCTAAAGGTACCCTTGGGGATTCATGCTATACTATTGTGTTATAAGGATGTCAGTACTAAAATGGGGTCCTCCTAGTACTCTGGGTAGCTTCTAAGATACACTTTGAACTGAATCCTTCACCATCAGAAAAGCTGACATAAACTAGCACTTTACAATGCTTTACATAAAATTATTTCATTTGAGATTCGAACAACTGTGTGATGTAGGTACTACTGGTGTCATTATCTCCATTTTATAGCTGAGAAAAACGAGGCTGCAAAAGGTTAGGTGACTTACCCATTGTTATCTAGTTAATAAGATTCTGTGGTAAGATTTGAACCTAGGTTTTCCTAACTCCGAGTGCAGCATTGTGCTATCCACTAGGTTACAGTGATGCATTTCCTTAACAGATCTTGATATCCTGAGGTACCCAAGTTTTTACTAGGAGACCACAATTCCACAGCATATTTAACCAATTTAGAAACATAGGGTCCCAAAATTAGAGGTCTGAATGAAATGAGCATAGTATATAGAACAGAGCATTTTCATAGCATGCAAACAAACACGACTATGACATCCACCAAGGGGCCTACTTGGACAAAAGGCACTGCTATTCACTAATGACAATGACTCTCATTGATGGGTTCATTTTTTTTTCTGTGATAATAAAATTATCTTTAAATTAAAGAAAGTCTGTAGGAAAAAGGACTAGACGACAATTACAAAACCTGTTACAGTTCTTTCACCAGCCTCCTGCCTTATTATGTGAACATAGGAAACTTTGCTGAATTCTTATTCTCCATCTATAATATGAAGGTAAGAACCCCTGTTTTCACAAAGATATCATGGAGGAAGCTAGTTGGCACAGTGGGTAGAATATTGGGCTTGAAATCAGGAAGACCTGAATTCCAATCTGGCCTTAGCACAGTGCCTGGAATGTAGTAAGCACTCAATAAATGCATGTTTTGTTCCCCATGAAGAGGTCATTATGAACTTAAATTTGTTAATACTTCGTTCCTCCTAAAGAGTTCGTGCAACTTCTGAAAAATCCATAGTATCTTGTATACTGGGAGAGTCAACTTGTTTTAAGAAATGTTATTTGTAAATTCTAAGAGATTTTATTATCAACAAGCTCCATTTCTTAACATCAGCACTTTATATAACATTTGATGGCTTGCTTTTTTTAATCTCTAGAATACCAGACTCATTCCGTATAGTTGAACATGTCATTTAGAAACAACACTAAATCTCAACCAAAATATTAGTTTGCAATGTGCCTTTGACTCCACAGGTTATTTATTTAATTGATAAAGATAAGATGTTAAACACACATCAGCATTTACTATGCACCATATACCACATGTTGTTCCTCATTTGAAAACATATATGGCTCTTAACATATGAACACATCAAAGGAAATAAGTGAAAATGAAAAGGAAATTAATGTGGTTTGCAAAACATGCTAAGACATACTCTAGGGATATAGTTATGATGCCCAATTATTATAGATCTGAAAAGGGATTTCTTAATGAAGTTGAAAATATGAAATGTCAAGGAATGTTTATGCTCTCGAATCTTATAACTTCTCAAACTATTTATGCTAGATTTCAGTTGAGCTTCCATATTTTTTTAAAATTCCCATTTTAAGTCATGTTTTTATTTTAGGTAAACACAGATGACATCTTTAAATTAATTTAGGATAACTAAATGCATGAGTTCCATTGTCTGGAATAATTAGCTCTAAGCTGAGTATATAAGTAATGCCTAGAATAGAGGAGAAAGCAAACACATTTTGATGATATTTGGCAAATGACTATAATCCGTTTACTCAGAAA
Source organism: Phascolarctos cinereus (assembly GCF_003287225.1). Classification (NCBI taxonomy): domain Eukaryota; kingdom Metazoa; phylum Chordata; class Mammalia; order Diprotodontia; family Phascolarctidae; genus Phascolarctos; species Phascolarctos cinereus. The sequence goes on along the minus strand of NW_027556098.1, from coordinate 225,739,758 downwards.
TCCTGCCACTTACCCTGTCCCCCAAACCAATGACTTAATAAAGAAAAGAATTACAGTAACAGAGATCAAACTGACATAATAAGATGTTGGGGGAGGGAGAAAGTAGATTGTTCTGTGATTGATAATTTAGAAGAATGAAATACCCAAGCATTTAGGTAGAACAAGTATTTTTATGGATAATCTTTGGGTAAATGGGAAGAATTAGCATGCAATTATCATAATATATATCTTTGATATAAAAGTTGGATATATTTTAGCCTGAAATCTGAATGTTTAGAATTTATCTTTTAATTTTGCTTAATCAGTATGTTTATTTAACAGACTATAACTTCAACAAGGAGAAATTCATTTGAAATAGATTGTTTTCTGATTTCTGGATTTACTCCCCAAAAAATAAAAAATAAAAAGGCTCTTTTTAAAACTTCAAGTAAGCTTGAGAAACTGACTGTGGATCATGTATACAATGTAGGGTCAATGCTGTATTGAATTTCCAGACCATTTTCAGACTACCTTCTGGCAATGGAAGCATTTTGACCACTGACACTCCCTATGGGTATATCTGACTATCCTGGTACAATGCACCATTCCCCATTATTGAATCTACAACAAACTGCTCTAGGTTATTCATTGATTGAGTGTTTAAGTGTATTCTTTAGGAGCAAATAGGGAACTAATCTGTAAGCAATCACATAAAATAAAAAATTAGCAGAATTCCTGCTTCAAAGTTGGGTTTTGCTGCAGCACTTAATTATGTGCATTCTTTGATTATATTGTGTCACATTCAATAAAGCCACATAGGATTCCTTTTTTTAAAAATATCTCTGTAGATTAAACAGAGCTCTTCATTTTGCCCTAAGAAATTAAGCTATCACTGGCCAAGCACTGCCTACACAGAGTTAAAGCATTTCACTCTCCTTTTTGCATAGATCAATCAGAATATTCACTACTGCTGTTAAATACTCGATAAAGATGCAGATGACGATTCTATAATATTTCTAATGGACGTTGGACTAGACAGCAGGGAAATAGATTTTCAGCCTCATGATAGACACATGTCTGGGCACAGAGTTCTGCATATATCTCTGATCAACTACGTTTTTAAATTACCATGTGCTGCTTGCACCAGCTCCTTAAACAATGCCGAGACCCAAGTACGTGTGCAGCTTTTAGAGAGTGTGAGAAGACAGTTTTGAGTCCACTCACAGAGTTTCTCTGTCAGTATGTATTTAGGACAGCTTCGTAACATGAAGTCAGCTCTGCTGCGTTTCAGATTTCTGGGGTGCTGAGGAGGAAAAAAAGAGGGAGAGTTAAAATATGAGAGAGAGAGAGAGAGAGAGAGAGAGAGAGAGAGAGAGAGAGAGAGAGAGAGAGAGAGAGAGAGAGAGAGAGAGAGAGAGAGAGAACACACTGAATTTGCTATTTCTTTCCTGTGAAATGTGCTTTCTTCTTTCTGAGAGAAATTACTTATCAGCTACATATTTGCCATGCCACATTGACTTCTTTTTGTTTGAATTGACTCCATATGTTTGTAATACTTTAACAAACAAAGAGTTAGAACTGGGATAAAAGTAGAAGCAAAATGCATTGTAAATAATTTTTATATTCCATATTAATCCTGAGAGAATATTCCACTACATGCAATTTTATATCATGCTTTTAAAATTATATTTAAGGAACAATTAGACAGCATTTTGGCCCAATATAGCTCTCACTAACGGTACAGTCTGTAAAATAGTGGGGAAAAAATCTGCCATGTATTAAAGGAGATGAGGTGTAAAGGATATCATCAGAGAATACCATGGGGAAAAAAAAGAAAAAAACATATGGAGGCTGGTCATATTGTGAGAGTGAAGTGATAACCTGCTGTCAGCCTGCATGTTCCATTGACATACATGTTCAGGGAAGGGCCCCACACATTAGGTGGGCCCAGTGTTAGATTGAGGGGGAAGGTATGCAAGGGTCATAGAAGATGTACGCTCAGGAAAGAGCTGCAATCTGCATCACTGGAGGGAACGTCCACATTAATGAGATTGCAGACCCATTGGAGAAATGAAGTATCGCTAGCACAGAAATAAATCCTTGTTATCCTTTGCGTTTCTTTCAGACCCTATGTATAGCACTGGCACTCTTATTTGTTGGATGAATTTTCATTTTAATGTTTGCTTTAATGGTAGGTAAGTGGGGCAAGGAGGAAGATATTGGTTCAGTCCTTTGCACACCAAACTTAGGAAATCCAGAAGCAAGAGGTTCTATAATTCTGGTAAAGTGCTAAGGTATTTCTGACAAAATTCCAAGAAGCTGTTTCTTTAGTTCTGTAATTCAAGGGGAAGGAGCCAGAATTTTTTTTTTAATAAGTTTAGTGAAGGTAAACCAAAGCAAGAAAAAAGAAAGAAAAGATAATGCTACCTAAGATAATGCTGCTCACCTATCAGTTGGATTGGAAATATAGATTTATATGGAATAATAATAATACAGCTAACATTCATTTAGCATACGCTTATGTGCTTATCACCATGCTAAGTGCTTTATATACATTATCTCATTTGATACTCATAATAAAACTGAGAGGTATGTGGTATTATTATATCCATTTTACAAATGAGAAAACTAAGACAAACAGATTAAAAGACTTGGGTGAGGGGGAGGGGAAAAAAGAACAAAGTAAAAAGTACACAGCAGAGAACAAAAGAAAACTCACAAGGAAGCAAAGAAAAGATAGACAGCTCTCAACACAATGTGTAGTATTTATTATATATGCTTTCTTGAAATGGAAATTTATTGCTATATATTTTGAATTCTCTCTTACATTCTACTATGCACATGATATGCTTTTTTTTCTTATTTTGCATTTAAGTTTTAAGATTTAAGTTTATAATGTGTTTTCTTTTCTTTCCTCATTGTGCATTTAAGTTTTAGTATTTAAGTCTAAAAAAAAAAGACTTGCCCTGGTTTACAATGCTATTAAGTGTCTAAGGTAGTATCTGAACTCAGACCTTCTTAGCTCCAGTACCACCACTCCTGGGTGCCCCTAGCTACCCAATGCTTCAAGTTTAACAATTAAAGATGCAGATAATCAGTTAATCTGATTGAATGACCAGATTGGGACAACCTTGGTTTATATAGACCATTCAGAGGGAATTCAGTGCTATAGCACTGGTCCAAGGAAGTCATGATCAGGTGCTTGCAAAATGGTCAAGAAAAATCCCCTGAGTGGAAGAGTCATGAGACATAAGAAGGTGCTACCAAGAAAACATTGAATTCTGTGATTTTGTCTCCTCGTTATGAACTACATTTACAAGTGGGTAATAATGAAAAAAAAAGATTTTGCAATGTTGCATCAAGTCATCATTATGATATGTGATGATTTTTAATTGTATGGTATTTGTAAAATAAATTCAAATTTTGACATTATTGAAAGCGGATACTTTTTCACCAAGGGCCTTTTGCAGAAGGTAAAAATCTACATTAATTTTCCTAAGGCATTCAATTCCTCAGCATGGCCCAAAAGGTTCTATTTTATCTAGACATTAAATTTGCACTTATACTTGTTGGTACTGCCAGGGGTATTAGGCTTTCTTCAGATTAAAGTAAGAATATTCCTACTGCTAGAGATTAATCATTATAAAGAAAAGTCTCAATCAAGAAACACAATAATACCTCAGGCCAGCAGTTA
>NW_027556098.1:225308585-225731085 GCF_003287225.1 Phascolarctos cinereus | reverse complement strand
CGGCTTCTGTGTGGTGAGTTGATGTGGAACAGCAGTAAATATGAAAAAGAGAAAAAATGATTCAAAGAGGCTCTGATGAACTGCTTCAGCCACTGCCGTAGAGCTGTGAACCAGGGGAAACAGCTGCAGCAGCAGGCAGGCAAACCCGGCATGCAGCCATCAACAATAGGCTAGCTCTCCTCAGACAAAGGCCTCAGGCTGACCTCGAGTCTTGCCGCAGAGAGATGGGCAAACAAGTCCTGATTTTGCAAATGGAGGCTATAGCCACTGACCAAAGCACAACCTTCTCATATGTACAGTGCAGAAAACAGATCTGTTAGTTTTCAAAAGACAGAGATAGAGACACAGACATAGACAGAGAGGGAAAGGAGGGGGAGGGAGGGAGGGAGGGGGAGGGAGAGAGAGAGAGAGAGAGAGAGAGAGAGAGAGAGAGAGAGAGAGAGAGAGAGAGAGAGAGAGAGAGAGAGAGAGAGCCTAATGCTGCAATCATCTAATTACAAAGGACAGTAGGAATATATATTTATATGTGAATGTGTGTCATACACACACAGACACACCCACACACACACACACAGAGTCCACCTAAAGCTCTTAGTAGTTTTTAAATTTGAACTTCATCCATCTAAAAACTGAATTTTTATGCAGGGCATCTTTCTAGTAACAAGTGGTGATTTTTCATCTCCTGGCTGATAAGGACTCCCATTCAGCTAACCACAGGCGTGGTTTACCTACTTGTCTTTGGGAGCCATTTTTCATTTGTCACAGGACCTGAAATAAGAATACATTGTACATAACTATGTGATGCAGTTGTCCAAAACTTTGGTAAATTAGTTTTTTTAAATGTCATTTACAAATCATATCTTGCCTTATATAGCCTTAACCCTGATCTTTATAGTTAAAAGTTCATAAAGATGTTATGAAGACTCTGTACAGAGAGCAAAAATAGAAAATGAAATAGGATAATATCTGTCCTACCTGCCCCCCACAGGATTATTATGAGGATCAAGTGAGATAATGTAGGGGCAAATATAAGGTATGGTTATTATTACAATCCTGTCTCCATCCCCAGGTGTTCCACCTCACACTCTCCTTCACACTCCCAGTTCTCCCTACCTCTGTTCTGCTCTTGAATGTTTATCTGTGTTGTGACTGTTTCAAAGAATAGTAGAGTCAGAAGGGGCCTTAGAGATCACCTAGACCAATCTCCTCATTTTACAAATGAGGGAAATGAAACTAAGACAGGTTAAGTGACTTGTCCAAGATTACAGTTAGTTGGTGGCAAAGTCAGGTCTCTTGGCCCCCCACTCTAGTGTTCTAGTTGCTCTATGTTTGTTTCCCCACTCTGCCTCACTGCCTCAGAGTGCTGTTCTTTTCTTTCCCAAAAGACAACAGCTAGTATAACAAATGGACCAGTGACGAATAGATGAATGAATGAAAAAGAGTTTATTCGATGCCTACTATATGTCAGGCATTGTGCTAAATGCTAGGAATACAAGCAGGGTATAGGGGGTGTTCAAGGAGGACCAGCACCTTTGGCATGAGGGCTGACAAGCCTTTTTCAGGACTGCTCATCCTCCTTCAGTGTCCACCTGTCACACAACAATCACCTGTGGCTCCAAGAAACTGTAGAACGTGCAACTGCCGCATCTGGTAAAACTATCTGGGGCAGACAGGCTAAACCAGGTTGAGGGTAACTAAGAGACTTCCAACCAATCGGTGATGTAGGAGATGTCTACCCCTAGCATATGGAGACTTCTGGCAGAATGGGAAGATGGAAACAATTTATTCCAATAGCCACGAAGGCAGCTGGAACAGGTGCTATGGAGTACTTAAAGCTTGGTCAGTTATTGAAGATGCCAAGGTCATCCAATGCATCCCAGGCCATTACCAGTTGTCTTGACTTTTCTCCTGCCACCTGACTTTGATGCCTCTGGAACAGTGAGGCTGCTGACTTTGTGCAACCTGGTCCCATTTAAATCCAGTTCACAGGTAAGTCATTACCTATCATCCCCTATTTTACTCTAATATCTTGATGTCATTGGACCTCTTATAAAACAAAGGGATGAACAACTACAGGAATACAAATTCAAAAATAAGGCAGCTTCCCCCTTACAGAGTCTGCATTCAAATAGGATAATGGTATCTAAGCATCTTTGACTGAGTGCCCTTATCAATAGTTTAAAAAAACTGAGCATGCCACCCAATGTATATATTTATAAACTTTTACAGATTATTTTAAAACACTTATGAATTATATAAATTTACTACAACACAAATAACTGTATAAACTGTACATCTTTCACACAAATATAAATGACAAAGGATAAGAAAGATGAAATAATATTTTGAAAATAATATTTCATTTGTTAATGGTACACAAACTTTTCTTCTTATTGAAATAACAAAATTTTGGTAAGAACAATTTGATCGAATATGCTTTATTTTCTTTTTTTAAAAAAATCTATTAAATACTTTGTGAAACAGTAATTTGAAACCCTGACTCTAAATTCAGTTTATTCTGATACTCGGTTTTAATGATTCATGGTTGAAAAAGGTAGCTTATAAAATACAGAGATCAGAATGGAAGAAGTCCCTTATTGGGTGTACTTAATAAATCATTATATTTATTTTTCAGATTTGGCAAACAAGACACCAATGGTATTTCTTTTCTAAGGATAAGAAGGAGGTTGAGAACATGGCAGATTGAAAGGTGGGGGTACCCTCAGTGGAAATAAAAAGTTTGGAAGATGGGTGATTTGGGGGGGGGTAAGATAATATATCAGCAATGCACATTACAACTCTTCCATGTCTACTCACCCTGAGCTACTTAATCAGTATCTCCTACCAAAAACAAACAAATAAACAAACAAAAAACCCTGAAGAGGTATAGGCTCTTAAACTGTCCCTGAGTATTTGCTCTGCTGGCTGAGTGGTGCCAGAAGCAGCAAAAAGGTGATTTGGGATGCAAGATATGGGGAGGCTTGGAGCAGGGGGAAGTTGGGGATCTTGCTTTTGCAGTTACTGTAAGCAATCACTTGAAAGTCCCAGGTTGATTATTATAAACATTTTCAAAGCTTAAGAACAGGGTGTGGTCATGGGAGAGGAGTTGGTGGGAGAGTGTTTGAGGGGAGATATTGACCTAATCATGGGTGAAGGGGTGGAGTGGTTGTATTGAAAACAAGCCAACAATTCAAAGGGTAGGACTCATATTCCTCTTCTTCATTTGTTTGACCTCATGGGATCAGGCTAAGAACCTCACTTTGGATACCACTGTAATAGGGGCAGTTAATATATATAAGGGTCTTTGTTTTGGTCTGAGAAGTCACAGGGATGGTGAATGGAACAATAGGGCAGGCAGTTTATACGTCCTCACCAGAAACAGAGGCAGTATACATTTGATTACAGCTCATTTGGTTACAGTTCCTAGAGTAAGCCATAGAAAGCTGGAGTGGTAGATGGGGAAGAAAATTGAAGAGGGAGGAGGAGGAAGCTATGCACACAATAGCAAGCCAGAAAATGACAGGGGCACATAAAGCATAATCAGGTCTGTTAATGGGGAGAGGGCTAATGCCTTTGCCTAACCTTCCCCTCCCGGGTAATGTGTGCATTTTAATTATGACCACAGGAGTTCCTAACCTTTTTTTTTTTGTCATGAAATCCTTTATAGTCTGATGAAGCCTATGGACCTCTTCTCAGAATAATATTTTTAAATGCATAAAATAGAATCCGTAGGATTACAAAGAAAGTAAGAAAATACTGTTTTATTAAGCACTTACTATGTGCCAGGCACTGTGCTAAGAACTGAGGATACAAATAAACAAAAAAAGAAACACAGTCCTTGCCCTCACGGAGATTACAACTATAATGAGGGAAAGCCCCCCCCACACACACACACACCCACACACTGGAACCAGAACAGGGAGGAGATAGGAAAGTACCAGGCATAAGCACCAATTATATTGAAATACAGGACAGCTAGATGGCTCAATGGATAGAGCATCAAACCTAGAACCAGGAAGACCTAAATTCAAATCTAGCCTCAGACACTTACTAGCTGTGTGACCCTGGGCAAGTCACTTACTCCTGTTTGCCTCAGTTTCTCCATCTGTAAAAATGATCTACAGAAGGAGATGGCAAACTACTTCACTATCTTTGCCAAGAAAACCTCAAATGGGGAGTCAAAAAGAGTCAAACACAATTGAACGACCAAAATACTGACTTGCATTTATCAAAATGTTTTTTAAGTTTGCAGACCCCAGGTTAGGAGTCACTGTCTAAAGGCAATATCTTAAGCTAAACAGGAATTTAAACTTTGGAAATGCCCTATCAGGTAGGAATATAATGTTTACCAAATCACAGCCATTAAATAATCAATTACTGATAATTAATAGTATTACTGCAGAATATTGTGGAATTACTAGGAAACAAACTGATTCTCTCACTATTTCCCTTGGGCTACCCAACTAACTTTCAAATAGAGTTTAAAAAAAAAAGGTTACTCTTTGTACCAGACAGGAAGGAAATGTGGGCAAGAGAATCATTTGAGGATAGAATATCTCTCCAGACAATTCCCATATAATTCAGTCAGTCATCTCTATATTCTTCTCCCCCTACCCTATCCCACCCCCTGCCAGGTCCTAATTCTGAAAAAAAGGCTAGAGTACAACATCAACATGACTGAAGTAAAGGCAAAATCAATTGCATTTTACTGGGATCCATTACCTAATTTCTCTAAAGTTATAGGCATGTGGGCTAATTGGCCATACTGTGGCTATCAAATGATTAGTGTTTGTTTTTACCTAGGATTGCTTAAAAAGTTCTATTATCTCAGGAATTAGACAATAAACTACATAAAAACAGAAATGATTTCTTCTCTTGGCCCACATCAACATCTGAAAATATAAGACAGTATGGATGCTCCTTCAAAGACTTAGTAATTCAAGGCAACAAAAATTAATTGAATGGCTACTATGTAAGTAGGATTGTTCTAGGCACTGAAATTCAAGATTGAGAAAGACAGGCCTTGCCTTCAAGGAGTTTATATTGATCCCAGTGGTGTCAAATTGGCAGCATGCTGACCATAACACTCAGAACAAGTTTGAAATGCAATTGGGAAATATTTAACAAAATAAACAAAAATAATAGAATATAGATAATGCTAATATGTGATTTTCTAAGTCAACATACAGCCCACAGAGATCCTCATGTCCAATTTAATGGCCCTATATATATATATTTTTTTACTTTGAAAAACACCACTGATCTAGTAGTTTAACTGGCTGGTACTGAGGAAAGAGCATACATGACCTGGGTGTGAATCCTGATTCTACTGTTTATTAACTATATGACAATAGGCAAATAATTTAACCTCTCAGGGCTTTAATCCCTCATCTGGAAAATGAGAGAGATGAATAAGGCTTCTTCCAGGTATAAATCTACAGTCCTATTAATGATGCCTTGTGTAACTTTTTTTTCCTTACTTCACATACTATGGGAATGCAAGAAAAAAACCAATGCACAATATTTTTATTTCATTTGGTCACATAAAACAAACATACACGCAGAGAAAAGGATTATTCAGATGAGCTTTTCAGGGAGAAGGAGAACATCTATGAAAGATTTCATGAGGGTTTATTTGGTATTGACATAAACAAGTATTCCTACTCTCAGCTGGAATGATTCCAAAAGGGCTGTCATGGTCTGTCGAGTAAATAATACATGCTTTAAAAACAATTATAAATCTGTATTCACCTGATGGACTTTGCATTCATTCCAGTCAATTGGGCATATAATACTCGTTTAAAAAATAAGCACATATAATGCATTAAAAACTGCTTAAACGCCCATTTAACCGGAGGGGCCAAAGCGGCTCTAAAATGGAGCATGTGATTAACACTAATGGAAGTTATGCATACGTAATGAGAAGAGAACCCCAAACCCTTTTAAAAGAAGGATATGGCAGAAGAACAACAGCCAGGAAGCATAAAGATTTAAAACCCTCACTTGCTCTCTCAATCATTGACTGCTCTCTATTCACCAAGATCTGTAAGAGTGGCGAAGAGAGGCCTCCATAGGCAGTAAATGGCCTGCAGCCTTAAGGTAAGAAAGATGATGAAGGGAATGGCAGTAACAACCTTCATGATGAATATGTACCGTAATTGGATGCATAGACATACTTAAGTAGCTACTTACTGATTATGGCTACAGTCCCAGTGAATGAGGCTTCTTGGCGTCTGTTTTTAGATTTCTAAGCATAAGAACTTCCTATAGTCAGGTCTCTAAAGGGCTTAAAGAGGTAGGGTTGTCACAAAATTCAAACACAGTTCATTTTCTAAAGAGGGTGTGGGAGTTAAATGGGGCCACAATTGTTGATATAAGGAAGAAGAGATTCAGGGATCGATAATGAGCTGCCAGAGAACTGGACTTGGAGTCCTGCGTTTGGCATTTGAAGTCCTTCAAAATCTGGCACCAGCCTACCTTTCGATTCTGATTGCACATGACGCCTCTCCATGTGTTCTACATTCCAGACTAACTGGCCTGTTGGCTTCTCCTCATTCATAGCATTCTCTCTCCTGTTTCTGTGTCTCCAAGGAGTTTTCCCCTGTGCCAGGAATACACTCTGCCTCACCTCCATCCCAGCTTTAACCTCAAAGTCTACCTCCAATTTCCTTTGTCTGTACTTCGCATTTATTTACACAGGTGTATTTTTCCATGTTAGAACATAAGCTCTTTAAAGCCAAGGACTGTTTGCTTTTTGTCTTTTTATAGCCAGCACTCAATACAGTGACTGGCATATAATAGGCACTTAATAAATGGGGAAGGAAGGAAGGAAGGAGGGAAGGAAGGGAAGGAAGGAAGGAAGGAAGGAAGGAAGGAAGGAAGGAAGGAAGGAAGGAAGGAAGGAAGGAAGGAAGGAAGGAAGGAAGGAAGGAAGGAAGGAAGGAAGGAAGGAGGGAAAGAAAGAAAGAAAAAAGGAAGTCAGTCAGAGGACTCAGTAAGTTCTGATCCCAACTCTGCCACTTACTACCTGTGTATTCTTTCACTCTGCTATCTCGGCTCTCTACCTGTGAATTCTTGAGTGAATAACTTAACCTCTCTGGGCCTCATTTTCCTCATTTGTAAAATGATTAGATGACCTCTAAACTCCTTCTAGCTCTAAACTTATGATCTTTTGATTTTCTATCTTCAATACTTCAAAACATCTTTTACTCCTTACATCATTTCCTCTTTTGCTCAAATCTTACAAAAGCACTGATCCTTGCCATAGATAAACTCTCCACATGTTCCCTTGATCCATTCCCTCTGATCATCTGTAGGACCTTGCTCTATCAATCATCTTCCTCTCTCATCGTCAGTCTCTCAATTTTTATGACTTCTTCCCTAGTGTTGACTTACAAAGATAGGTCTTCCTTATTTTAAAAACAAAAACAAAAAACAAAATTCCAGTGACTTATCCCTTTGAGCTATCAACCTAAAACTCTCCTCTCATTCTCTATTAAATTTCTAGAAAGAGTAGTTTATATTTGTTGCTGTAAATTCCTTACCACCTACTCACTTTTGAACCCATTACAGTCTGATTTACCCTGCCATTCTACTGAAACTGCCCTCTTCACGATCACCAATGACTTCTTAATTGCCTAATTCAATGGTCTTTTCTCTCTCCTCATCCTCTTTGACCTTTCTGTGGTATTTCACATTATTGACCAGCCTCTCCTTCTTTTGAAACTTTCTCTTTCCTTGGCTTCTATAAAAACTAATCTCTCTTCTGACTCTCCTGCCCACCCATTCTCAATTTTCTTCACTGGTTTATTATTATCCCCCAATTGTTCTTTCCTCTACCCATTTCTCTTTTCTCTGTACATTATCTGCTTTGGTGATCTCATCTATGTTTGTTGATTCATTTATCATCTCAATGCTGAGGAGTAAATGAATGAATGAAACCATTTTTTAAGCATCCACTATGTGCCAAGCATTGTGCTTAGAGCTAAGTATTCAAAAAGCAAAGTAAGAGAGTCCCTACTCTCAAGGGGCTCACATTCTAACAGACAACATCTATAGGAGGGTTCAGCTATCAGACTGATGGAAAATTCTATTGGTTCTCAGGTAGAGGGTAACTCATCTGCTTTAATATTATTTGCATTAATAAAACCACATCCATTTCTGATGTTGAAACAACTGGCAGTGCCAGGAACTTTGGTGGCAAGAAGTTTCTTTTGTGGGTCCTCAGTAGCTATGCCAGTTGTAAGGATGGTGAAGGAGTCTCCACAATGGTTGCTCTCCTGAAAAGTAGCTGTGGGGACTGAAACAGTCTATGACTTAGGGGTGAGCAACCTACAGCCTCAAGGCCACACGTGGCCTCAAGTGCGGCCCTTTGACTGAATCCAAACTTCACAGAACAAATCTCCTTAATAAAAGGATTTGTTCTGTAAAACTTGGACTCCATCAAAAGACTGCACCCAAGGACCTAGTAGATCACATGTGGCCTTGAGGCCGAAGTTTCCCACCCCTGCTGTGACTGAAAAAGGCTAAGGCTTGAAACAAAGCTGGCAGATTAGGGGATGCTGCCGTTCCCAGGGCTGTCAGGTACAAGGTCCTGAAACACCTCTAGGTATGACTCCCAAAAAGAATGTGTCATCTCCCTTTATTAGAATGGGAACTCCTTGAAATCTGGAACTGTCTCTCTTTTCTTTTTGTATTCTCAGAATTTAAAACAATGCATGACACATAATAAACAATTAATAAATGCTTTTTTATTCCTTCATACATGTAAATATATATATTACACATAAATATATATAATACACATAAACACATATGTATGGAATTTAAAGTGCTATACCATCTGGTTCCAACCTAGCTTTCCACCTGACATTACACCCCTTCAGATACTCCAGCCAAACTTGGCCACTTTAATTGTAGCCCCCCCCAACATTAACCCTGCCTTCCCCCACTTCCATGCATTCACACTATATGAGCCCCATATGAATAATGCACTCCTAGTCTCTGCCTCTTGAAATAATTGCCTTCCTTCCAAGCTTAGTTTGGGTGCTGCCTTCTCCATGGAGCCTTACCTGATTCTCCCAACCAAAAATGGCATCATCGTCTTCAGGATGCTGCATTTCCTAAACAGTTATTTGAATTTCTCCTTTGTTCCAATCCATACTTCCTTACTTCATAGGTCTTCCTTAATTTTCCTTGATCTTGCTCCTTTTTCAACCTAGCTGTAGGATCTGGAGCAGTGTAAGGACCAGCAAATTGTTTTCCTTCAAACTTTCTTAATTTCTCCCAAATTTCACCCAATTTCTCCTCCTAAAAATTCAACCTCTTATCTACTTCAATTGTTCAAACCCCTCCAAGTCATTCACATAATTTCCTTTTCTCTATTCAGATCAAGTCCTCTCTCTTTTCCCACTCCTTCCCGAGGAGCCAGGAGTCTGCATTTATACTAAGAGCCTTGATAGTAATTAAAAACCCCAATTGCTAGTTATTTGAGTCTGCTGGTATATCCTTCAGTCAGGCCATACTGAATCAAACTCAATGAATGTGGTTAGGTGCTCCTTTACTATCTGCCCACATGGGTTCCAATCATCTGTTAAGTAATTTCTTAGTGAGAGAAAACAGGCTCAAAATAAGACTGAGGAATTTTTCCCTCTGCTCATCATTGTCATTGATCCATTTTCTCCAAACTGTAGGTCTATCCTTTCTTTGACCTTCCTCTTGCTTACAAAATGACTATAAGAATATTTTGCCATCCTTAGCATTCTTCTCAGGCTTTAAGTACATTCTTAACTTCAGTACTTCTGACGTTAGCCTTGAGAACTAATGATCTTCCATCACCTTCCCTTGCTGCCCTCTTCTACTTTGTTAAAACTCTAAGTTGGTCCAGTAAATTCCTTGTATACCCACAAGGTCTTTTTAGATAGTTTCCTCTCTTCTTCCTCATTGGAACCATTCTTGTTAATTTATTTAAAATTACATCACTAAGAGCTTCCTATTCTTCTTTGGGCAGCTTGACCTGTAGATATTTATGACTTGGGGTCCTACCTATGATTTCTCTTAACTATTTGAAACTGACACTTCCAAAATTAAAGCTATCTAAAGTCATATGAAAAAAAAATGTTCTAAATCACTATTGATTAAGGAAATGCAAATTAAAGCAACTTTGAGGAACCACTTCACACATATCAGATTGGCTAATATGACAGAAAAGGAAATTAATAAATGCTGGAGATGACATGGGAAAATTGGAATACTAATGCATTGTTGGAGGACTTTTGAACTGATCCAACCTTTCTGGAGAGCAATTTGGAACTATACCCAAAGGGCTATAAAACTGTGCATACCCTTTGACCCAGAAAGACCACTTCTAAGTCTATATCCCAAAGAGATCATACAAATGGGAAAAAGACCCACATGTACAAAAATATTTATAGCAGCTCTTTTTGCAGTGGTAAAAAATATTGGAAATTGAGGGGATGTCCATCAATTGGAGAATGGCTAAACAAGTTGTAGTATATGAATGTAATGGAATACTACTGTGCAATAAGAAATGATGAACAGGCAGACTTCAGAAAAACCTGGAAAAACTTGTAGGAAACTGATACAAAGTGAAGTGAGCAGAACCAGGAAAAACATTGTACCCAGTATCAGCAACATTGTGTGATGATCAACTATGAATGACTCAGCTCTTCTTAGCAACGCAATAGTCCAAGACAAGTACAAAGGACTCACAAAGGTACATGCTATCCATATCCAGATAAAGAATTAATGGACTCTGAATGCAGATCAAAGCATTTTTTTCACTTCATTCTTTCTTGTGTTTTTTTTTCTTTTTGATCTGTTTCTTCTTTCACAATTGTGACTAACATGGAAATATTTTTTACCTGATAGCACATGTATAAACTATACCAAACTGCCTACCGTTTTAAGAGGAGAGGAGAGGAGAGGGAGGAAGGGACAAAAAATTGGAACTTAAAATCTCATAAAAATTTATGCTAAAAAGTTTCTTGCTGTGTGACTGGGAAAACAAATAAAATACTATCAAACTTTTTTAAAAAGAGTTTGAAATCAAGAGGATGTCCATCAATTAGGGAATGACTGAACAACTTGTGGCATATGATTGGAATGGAATACTATTGTGCTATAAGAAATGATGAGCTGGATGATTTCAGAAAAACTTGGAAAGACTTACATAAACTGATGAAAAGTGAAGTGAGCAGAATCAGGACAACATTTTATACAGTAACAATAATACTGTATGATGATCAACTGTGAATGACTTAATTATTCTCAGTAATACAATGATCCAAGACAATTCCAAAGGACTCATGATGAAAAATGTTATCCACCTCCAAAGAAATAACTGATGGAGTCTGAATATAGATTGAAGCATATTATTTTTCACTTGATCTCTTTCATGGTTTTCTTTGGTCTGTTTTCTTTTACAATATGACTAACATGGAAATATGTTTTGCAGGATTGCACATGTATAACATATATAAAATTTCTTACCATCTGAAAGAGGGGGGAGGGGATAGAGGGAGAGAGAGAATTTGAAGCTCAAAATTGTAAAAAATGAAAGTTTAAAACATTACATGTAATTTGGAAAAATAACTATTATTCATCAAAAATTAAAATTAGAATTTGGTAGCTGGAAGATAATAACATTGTGATACATTAAGAAATAATAAAACAAAGTCAAAAGAATTAAAATAAAGAAGTAAATGTGAAATATTTCATCAGAAAAAAAACTGACCTGGAAAATAGATTGAAGAGAGATTATTTAGGAATTATTATACTAATTGAAAGCCATGTTTAAAAAAAACTGAGCCTAGACATCATATTTCAAGAAATTATCAAGGAAAATTTCCCCAATTTTTAGATGCAGAGGGCAAAATAGAAATTGAAGGAATCCTCCAATCACCTCCTAAAAGAGAACCCAAAGTGAAAAAACTCCCAGCAATATTATAGCCAAATTCCAAAGCTCCCAGGTCAAAAAGTAAATCCTTCAAGTAGCCAGAAAGAAACAATTCAAATATCATGGAGTCACAGTCATGATCATACAAGATTTAGCAACTTCTATGTTAAAGTGGCAGAGGGTTTGGAATATGGTATTATGTAAGCCAAAGCAACTATGTTTACAACCAAGAAGTACTTACCCAGTAAAACTGAGCATAATCCTTCAGGAGAAAAATGGATGTTTAATGAAATAGAGAACTTTTAAACATTCTTGAGGAAAAACCAGAGCTGAAGAGAAATTTTGATTTTCAAATACAAAACTCATAAAAAGGTAAATATGAAAGAGTAATCATAAGTGGCTCAATAAATTCAAATTGTTTAAACTCCTATATAGGAAGATGATGCATGTTACTCCAAAGACCTTTATCATTATTAGGGCAATTAAAAGGAGTTTACAAAGACAGAAGGCATGGGTGTGATTCAATCATGTTGGAATGATCTCAAAAAAAAAATGAAGGGGTGAGAAAGAGAGGTGTACTAGGAGAAGAGGGAAGGAAGAGGCAAAATAAGAAATTTTTTCTCACATAAAAGAGCTGTGAAGGAAGGGTTTTTGCAATGCAGAGGAATATTGGGGGGAGGTTGGGAAATGTTTGAACCTCCATAGGAATTGGTTCAAAGAGGGAAGCATATACACACTCAGATGTGTATAGAAATATAACTTACACAATAGGGAAATGGGTAGGGAAAGGGATAAGAGAAAAGTGGGGATTATAAAATAGAGGGAGAATTAAGGGAAGTAGTGGTTAGTAGGAAAATGGAATTTTGAGAACAGACAGGACAAAAAGAGAGAGGAAGAAACAGGAAAAAATGAGATGGAAGGAAATACACAGTCTTTATAACTACAAATGCAAATGGGGTGAGCTCATCCATAAAATGGAAGCAGATTGCAGAATGGATTAGAAACCAAAATCCAATAATATGTTGTTTACAAGAGACACTTGAAGCAGAAAGACATTTAGTTAAAATAAAGGGCTAAAGCAAAAACTAATATGCTGCAGATTAGGTAAAAAAGGAAAGGGTTGCAATCATGATCTCAGACAAAGCAAAATAAAAATAGACCTAATTAAAAGATATAATCAGAGAAACTACATTAAACTAAAAGGTACCATAGACAATGAAGTAATATCAAAAACTTTACATTAATTTTCTCTGATAAAACTCATTTCTCAAATACATACTGAATATAGAACTAAGTCAAATTTGTAAAAATAAGAGCCATTCCCCAATTGATAAATGGTCAAAGGATATGAACTGGCAGTTTTTGGAAGAAGAGATCAAAGCTATCTAAAGTTACATGAAGAAAAAGTTCTAAATCACTGTTGATTAGAGAAATGCAAATTAAAATAATGAGGAGGTACAACCTCATACCTATGAGAAATGACAAATGCTACAGGGGGTGAAGGGAAACTAGTCACATAAATGAATTGTTGGGAGTAGTGAACTGCTCCAACCATTCTGGAGAACAATCTGGAGTTATTCCCAAAGGACTATAAAACTATGCATAGTCTTTGACCCAGAAATACCACTGTTAGGTCAGTACCCCAAAAAGACCAAAGAAAAATGAAAAGGACCTATATGTACAAAAAATATTTATAGCAGCTTTTTTTGGTGGCAGAGAATTGGAAATTAAGGGTATGCCCATCAATTGGGCAATGGCTGAACAAGTTGTGTTTTATGATTCTGATGGAGTACTATTGTGCTATGAGAAATGACAAGGAGGATGGTTTCAGAAAAAACATTGCAAGACCTATATGAACTGATGCAAAGCAAAATGTGAATAACCAGTAGGTCATTGTGCACAGTAACAGCAATGTAATGATAATCAACTGTGGAAAAACCTGGTCACTCTGATCAATAAAACGATCCATGACAATTCCAAGGGATTCATCATAAAAAATGCTGTCCACCTCCAGGGAGAGAACTGATGAATCCTGAGTGCAAATTGAAAGATAATTTTCCACTCTTTATTTTTCTTTCTTTTTTTTCAATATGGCTATTATGGAAATGTTTTGCATGATTTCACATATATAATTGATATCATATTGCTTGCTTTCTCAGTGGGTGAGGGTGAGTCTGGGAGGGATGGAGAGAATTTGAAACTCCAAATTTACAGAGAAACGAATGTTTAAAAAGTAATAAATTAAAATTAGATAAAATAAAAGGTGAAATAGAAGGTACCAATATAATTGATCCTGGAAATAATAGGGAGCCACTGGAGCATAGTGGGAGATGTAGTGACATAGTCACATCTGTGCTTTTGGAAGATCACTTTGGCAGCTGAGTGGACAGTGGAGTAGAATAAGGAGAGATTTGAAGCAGGAAGAACCAGCAGTCTATTGCTATAGTACAGGAGTGAGATATCTAGATAGATAGCTTGCATTTATATAATACCTACTCTGTGCCAGTCACTGTACTAAGTGTTTTACAAACATTGTCTCATTTGATCCTCATAACAACCCAGAAAAATCAATGCTATTACTATCCTCATTTTGCAAATGAGTAGACTAAGGCAAACAGAGGTTTATGTGACTTTCCCAGGATCACAAAGCTAAGTGTCCCAGGCCATATTTGAACTCAGATCTTCCTGACTCTAGGCCCAAAGGTTCTATCCTTTGCACTTCCACTTGCCTCTAAAGTAAGTTGATGAGGGGCTGCACCAAAATGGTAGCTGTGTGAGTTGACAGAAGAGAGTCATAGACCAGAGATATTGTGGTGACATAAACAAGTTTGGGGAAAAGACTGGAAGGGGGAGATGAGAGAGTAAGGAGATGAGAAGAACACTGAGATTGTAAGCCTGGATGATTAGGAGGATGGTGCCAAAGTGATGGAATACTGAGGAAATACAGCATGGTGAAATGGGGCAAGTGATGGTTTAGAATGAAAGGATTTGGGTTTAAAACCTCCCTCTTCCAATTACTAGTGGTATGATATTGGACAAATCACCTAACCTTTCTGAATCTGAGTTTCCTCATCTTCAAAATGAAGGATGGGGCCAGATGATCTCTGAAGTCTCTCCAGTTCAAAATCTATGACTCAATCAATGACTCTGAATATAAAGAACACCAAATTTCACAGAATGATTTTATGAAATGATGCAGAGTGATGAAATCAGAGCCAGAAGAATAGTATGGTATAAATAAAGTGAAGGTGGCGAGGCAATAAACTTGTAGACAAATATAATGGTCAAAGTTAGCACCCTATTTGAGGCAGCTAGGTGGTTCAGTGGATAGAACACTGGGCCTGGAGTCAGGAAGACCTGAGTACAAATCCAGCCTCAGACATTTAATAGCTATGTGACTCTAGGCAAGTCACTTAACCTTCTTTGCCTTAATCCACTAGATAAGGAAATGGCAAACCACTCCAGTATCTTTGTGAAGAAAATCCCATGAACAGCATGGTCCATAGGGTAACAAAGAGTCAGACACAACCAAACAACAACAAAGTACCCTACCTATCATCAGAATTAAAGGGTACAACTCTCATTTTTTTTTGACAATTGACAAACTTTTAGAGGGATATGCTTTATAAGACAGTGTGTTTGTTGAAAAGTATCTGTTACTAAATGGATTGAAAAATAAAAGAAAGTTGATTTGAAAATAATTGTCAATTCAGCACTGTTCAGCCCCTAAAATTCAGCAATCAAAAATTATTCGTGAGTGAATTAAACAACTTGGCTAATGAAAAATAAATAAATAAATAAATAAATAAATAAATAAATAAATAAATAAATAAATGAATGAATGAATGAATGAATAAATAAATAAATAAATAAATGAATAAATAAAGTACCACAATGCAAGACACTGAACCAAAAGAAAAAAGCCCTGAGAAAACAAAAATCTCTGGAGCATCTTTGTTTTGAGGAGAAAGGGTCTTAGAATCATCGTACGGCCAGAATGAGGCTGTGGAAATTGAAAAAAGGAATTCCAATTACAGTCCTGGTACTGCTCATTGAGTTTTATAACTTGTTTGAGTCACTTATCCATTCTGTTTCTCCATCTGCAAAATGGGGATGGTTCTGGTTGCCTTAAATATCACAGGGTACAGATGGAACTGTGGACTAGATGGACCATTGCTCTAAATGGCATTGCTCCAACGTGGCACTCTTTAGTTCATTGTTATCCAGATTCATGTTATAATTATTTTTAAAATTCTTAAAGTTTTACTGTTCTCTCAAACTTAAAGCAGTATATAAATCCTATTATTTTTATTCTTAGACCAAGTTCCTCTAAATGAAGTAGTGCTTTCAAGTCAGATACATTTTACTATTTGACATTCATTAGTTAATTCATTGAAAGCATTTACTGAGTGTCTATGGCATGAGGAGCACTAACATGCCAGGTAATATGAGAAGAAGATACAAAGAAGTAAAAGATGGGCTCTACTCTCTGACACTTAACAGTCTACCTGGAGAGATGAAACAGAAAAATGAAACTAGAAAATGATGATGGTGGTGGCGATGATGATGATGACAATGATTATAATAGTTAGCATTTATATTGAGCTTTTAAGGTTTCCAAAGTGCTTTACAAATATTTTCTCATTTTGTCCACACAATAACCTTGTGAGATTGGTGTTATTTTGACCTCCACTTTACAGATGAGGAAACTGAGGCAATCAGAAGTTAGCGGACTTGCCCAGGATCTGAGTGGATAAGTTTCTGAGGCCAGATTTGAACTCAGGTAATCCTTGGTTTGTGATTTAGTGCTATATTCACAGCACCTAACACCTTCAAGGTCAAAATGACATAGAAATAAGTACAAAATAATATATTATATATTGTAAATGTAAATGCTAATGTGATAATGAAAAAAAAAATAAGTGTAAATTAGTGTTTTCCAGGGATTGTAACTTAGAGCAGGGAAGTTGGGGGGGGGGGGGGTGGAAAGGAAGTGAAGTAGGTTTCAAAGGAAGTGATATACATAGATTTCCAAAAGAAGGGAAGACATTTCATCAGTGGGGCTTGAATGAACTTCGAAGAGACATGAGTGAAGAAGATATGTGCAGTAAGGAGGCTGCCTTGGTTAGCTGAAGTTGGAAAACTGAGATTTGAAAACTTCCAAGAAAGAATGAAGTTGACAGATGACCAAGAAGAGTATATTACAGAATTTCAAGATAGTGCCAATTTTGTTTTGACATAGTCTATCTAAATTTTATAGTCTTTTCACAGGTGTTGGGAATTCACAGTGTAGAAATGCACTGCACCAAACAACATGAGCAGACCTTCAGCAACCTATAGAGAGTTGTCTGGGATGACTAAATGGATATGTGACTTTACCCATGGTCGTATAGATACTATGCATCAGAAGGAGGACATGAACCCAAGTTTTTCTGACTCTACTCACTAGACTAGCCTTCAAGACTGAGCTCAAGTACAAACTGCTGTAAAAGATCTTCCCTTGTTCCCCTAGATGTTAGTATCTTCTGCCCCAAGGTTATCTTATTTGTATGTTTTATATATACCAATATAGGTGCATATTGTCTTCTCCATTAAAATATAAGCTCTTCAGAGGAAAGGACTGTTTAATTTTTATTCTTTTTAACATCAGTAGTTAGCACAGTTCCTGGCACATAGTAGGTGTTTAATAAAAATGTTTATATTAATTACCTCTTAATGAATTTGCTATAGATATTTTAAAACAGAAATACAAATACAAATATTGTGTAGTTTTAAGCATGTCTGATGGCTTCCATCTAAGTTTTACCAGTTAAAATGATGTTCAATATTATATTCTTCCTACCATCTCCATACACCTTGTAAATGAGAGAAAGAAGGTAGGGAAGAGGGCAGGAAGTGTGGGAAAGCAAGGAACAGTGAGTGTGGGAGAGAGAAAAGGGGATGGCAGAGAGAGTGAGAGAAAAAGAGAGGAGGAGGGAGGGAGAGAAACAGAGAAAGAAAGAGATTCAGAGAAAGAGGCATAGATACAGACAAAAAAAAGAAAGGGGAGAGGGAGGGAGAGAAAAGCACCAACTTACCTTTTCTATTTCTATTTCTTATTCTATTTTCTACTTCCTTTTCTATTTAAAACCTAGGAGATACATGTGTATGTACATTAATACATATATGAAATCTTTAATGTTGACTTAATGGCCCTAGTGCCTTTTGTTCTAATTCAATCTCTCTAGTGTAACTTTTAATGCTTTCTGTACATCCCAAGAATTCAATCTAGAGCCATTGAAATAAAACCATGATGACTCTTAAAGAGTTTAAGATTAATGCAGGAGGAAATTACCTTGGTTAGTCATGCCTATTCTTATTAGTAGCTTGAAGTTTGCATTTAACTGAGGAAGTGGTGGGAGTCTGATTTGAAGCCAAGACATAGTGGATTGTGTTGTGTGATTTGCTTTTTAATTACTGCATAAAAGAAGATAGAGTTGCCAGCTAAAGAATTGTGGTACTGTATGTCATATCAAATGACAGCTAAACATGATGAAGCATTCATGTGCATGGAAAACTGACACAGCTCTAATTCTCACACAGCCAGCAGATTATGTCATGAGAATTAATGAATGTTCTTTGACACAGAAATTCTAAGAGCATTTTTGTGTGATTTTATTTTGAGTTTTATTTTATTTACTTTTTTTGTTTATTTTTAATATTCATTTTAAAATTTTAAGTTCCAAATTCTCTTCCCTATTTCAGCCCCTTGCCCACTCATTGAGAAAGCAAGCAATGTGATATCTATTATACATATGAAGTCATGCAAAATATATTTCCATATTAGTCATGTTACAAAAAAAAAGCAAGAAAAATAAAGAAAATGAAAATGTATGCTTTAATCTGCACTCAGAGTTCATCAGTTCTCTCTGTTAAGTGGATAAGATTTTTCATTATGAGCTCTTTAAAATTATTGTGGATCATTGAATTGATCAGAATAGCTCTTTCACAGTTGATCACTGTAACAATATTGCTGTTACTGTATGCAATGTTCTGCTGGTTCTGCTCATTTTACTTTGTATCAGTTCATATAAGTCTTCCCTGGTTTTTCTGAATCCACATCCTTCATCATTTCTTATAGCACAGTAATTTTCCAACACAATCATAAACTACAACTTGTTCAGCTATTCCCCCACTGACTGGGAAACCTTCAATTTCCAATTCTTTGCTACCAAAAAAAAAATAGCTGCTATATAAATATTTTTTGTACATATTGGTCCTTTTCCTTTTTCTTTGCTTTCTTTGAGATACAGACCTAAAAATGGTATTGCTAAGTTAAAAGGTATGCATAGTATTATAGTCCTTTAGGCAAAGTTCCAAATTGTCCTCCAGAATGGTTGTGGCAGTTGACAACGACAATGCATTAGTGTACCTTTTATTTTTTCATTTTCCCTCCATCATTTCTCGTTTTCCTTTTCTATTATGTTAGCCAATCTGATAGGTGTGAGATAGAAACTCAGGGTTGTTTTAATTTGCATTTCTCATGTGACTATTAATAGCTTTGATTTCTTCTGAAAATTGCCAGTTTTTGACCCTCTATCAATTGGAGAATAGCTATGAGCACATTAGTAGAAGTTCATATAGTACAGTCATGAATGTCTATCCACATAAGCATGTTATGAGCAGTTTTACAGCACCAAAAAATGTATTACATTGTGAAAATTTGTAATTGTAATCTCAGAATGCACAATGGGCTCACCTCAGTTTTACCCTTCCTGCATATTCTTCCTGAAATCTCTATTGGCATCAGGAGTCACATTCATAGAACAATGTAGGCTAATAGTGTCAAACTCTAAAAAACAAAGGCCATGAAACCATATGCAAGGATCCTTTGAGGGCCACATATTGGCTTAGAAAACTAGTTCTTGGAATTGTCTAATTTTCACTATATTTCTATTTATTTTGTTAAATATTTCCTAATTATATTTTAATCTAGTCCAGGATGTAGTCAGGAGTGTTGCTGGCTGCAATGCTGACTGAGAGCTACATGTTTGCCATCTCTGGTACAGGCCACACAATGCTCACATGTCTTACCTGTCTTCCTATATTGTGTTTCATGGGGGTGGATAATAATCTCTTATACCACTTTATACCTCCATGATGTCCAACAGAGTACTTTGTTCATCATAGGTGCTAAAGAAATATTTGTTGAAAAAAACTATTGCCATTGATTTTGTAACTAGAATTTTCCAACTAATCTATCACTCATTTGATAATATTGATAACCCAGTTTGGGTAAGGCCAGTTTTCTCACTCCTGGCTTTCAGAGGCCATTGCTACCTTCCACTAGTGCCAACAAATTAAAGTTGCTAGAAGTATAGAGGGTTAGACAAGATAACCTCCAAGGCCTCTTCCCCCTACATCATTCTAGGGCCATGACTATCTTGTTGCCTGGAGAAATCATCACAGTGTATTTGCCATAGGAAGAACAGGACTAAGCTGAGTCCTCAGTCAGCCAGTATTGAGGGAATTGTGGGATCTAGTCCACTTTCTGTCTTCTAAGAAAACTTTATTCAACTGTGGGAATTGTGAGAAAATTTTGCTGAATCTTCTGAACCTAGAGCTGAGTGGCTGGTCTTTAAGTAAGGACATAGGTTATACTAACCAAAAACCCAATCAGATCTGAGGACTGATGCAAGGAGTTTTCTCACAATTATTCATCTCAAGCAACCCATACATCTTAGCTGAAACTGGCCCCGTATTGGCCAATTGGTTACGGTTTCCTTGTGTTGTTGCTGCTTTTTGTTGGGTTTTTGTTTTGTTTTGTTTTGTTTTGCTTTGCTTTTATTGAATACAGACACTTGGGGAGAGATGGGAAGTGGGATGCCTCTTTTCAGATTTTAGGGAATTGTACCTATTGGTTCTCCCCCTTCCAGCTTGGAAAGCCCCTAATCTTTTTTCCAATTAGAAACTTGATTATCTAATGTTGTATCCTGGTTTATATATTGTTTTCTCTTAATACATAAAAATCTGCCTCTCTATTTGAAGTCCAGTGACAAGCTGAGGAGGTCTGGTCCTGATTCATTATACAATTGACATGTATTGCTTGATAAATTGATACGCTCAGAAGCTTTAACATTTGTTTCCTTAATTATTTCAGATTTCACCCATCATAGTATGCACAATTAGCTCAGAAGAAAGGCACTTTGTAACATTAGTTACAGAACATCCCTCCCATCCCAGTTTGTAGACACACCTCTTCCCAGTGCAAAAAAAGGGGAAAAAAAAACACGTGATTAAAAGTAAGGAACAGAGGTCTTTGCTCTTCTACTGAGGATCTTTGTGACCTCATTTTTTTCATTTGTTAAATGAGAGTTGGACTAAATGTTCTATGGTTTCAAATCAATCCATAATTCTTTTTTTTTCCATTCAGGGGTCTTCTGGAAAGCTAAATAGCCATCTTTTTTGGTCCTCTCCTGAACATTTGACTAGACCTCTTCCTTTCTTCTCTAGTCTGCTCACCAAGCAATCAAGTATTCCCTCTAGGTGTTCTTACCTGACTTTCTTCTGTCTTCCCTATGGGATGAGTTCTCCTGCAGTAATGCCAAGGATGACTTTTCCACCTCTTGAGAAAGAGACAAATCCACTGAATGAAGCAGAGGGAAACTTGAAACTTCCTTTCCCCTAATGTGCAGAGACATCAGGAGTGATGCTCCCCAAAAAAGAGATGAATGGAAGGATGAATGAATGAATGAAAAAGTCACTTACTATAGTTCAAGCACTATGCTTAGCACTGGTGATATAAATACAAATCAAGACCATCTCTGCCTTAAAGGAGTATGCATTCTAATAAGGAAGACAGTACATAAAAGGGTGGTCAGAGAAGGGTCTTTTTGTCTGAGAAGTCATAGGGATAGTGAGTAGAACCATAAAAAAAGTTGTGTACTGCCTTTTCCAGAAAGAATGGCAGTGTTTGGTTTATGATTATGATGGAATACTACTGTGCTATAAGAAATGATGAGCTGGTTGATTTTAGAAAAGCACAGAAAGACTTGCATGAAACAATGAGGAGTGAAATGAACAGAACCAAAAGAATGTTGTACATAGTAACAACAATATTGTTCTAAGAATAACTTTGGTCAACTAAGTCTTTTTTAGTGTTATGAATATTAATTCATCACAAAGGACCTATGAAGGAAGATGCTATCCACATCCAGAGAAAAAACTGATAAACAGAATTATGTATAGTATGATTTTATATGTATATGTACACATATACATACATATGTACATGTATACATATTTGTGTCAAATGGTAGCCTTCTCTAGGGTGGAGTGAGGAAGAAGGGAGAAAAAAACAAAAAGTGCACAGCAGAGAACAAAAGAAAACTTAGAAGGAAGCACAAAAAAGCAGGTAGCTTTGAAAATGATATGTAGTATTTGTTACATAGTTGAGTCTTTTTAACATAAAGAATGTGAAATGGAAATTCATGATTTTATATCAAACCCTCATTTTATGTTATGCTACATACATGGAAATTTTTTTGTCTTTTTATATTCAAGTTCAAAATGAACAAAAAAATTTTAAAGGATGGTAGTCAATGGATGAATGAATTAGTGAAAGAATGATGGATAGATGAATTAATGAATATAAAAAGCTATTAAATATTTATTATGTGCCAAAAGCAGCAGGAGCACAGTAGCATATTCAAGTAGATAAACACCTGGCCTCAAAACCAGGAGGACAACAGAACTTCTGACACAAACTGGCTATATGACTCTGAGCAAGTCACTTAAACTCTCAGAGTTGTAGGCAATTCTCTAATACTATAAGTTGCAGAGAAGTTGTTGATCTTTATTGGTAAAGGGTTTTTCTTCATCAAGAGTTCCTTATGTCAATGAAATCCTAAGTCCATTCTTTTATCTTCTCCGTATCAAGAATTATGCTAAAAGTTGGAGATAGAAATACAAAACAAAAATGCTCCCTGCCCTCAAGGAGCTCACGTTCTGATAGGGTAAGACAACACATATTAGGTAGTGATGGCCAGGGAGAAGTATTCTGTTTTGAAAAGTCACAAAGACAGTAAGAGAGCCATGAGGAGTAGATGGACACAGCATTCCAGTAGCAATGGCAGTGTTGATTTGGTTATGGTTTCAGAAATGGAAATGGGAAGTGGAGAAATATTGCTGTTGAAGGTGCTGCTTGAGATAAACTTTGAAGGAAATCTAGGATTGTGAGGGGTAGGAACAAGAAGGGAATTCATTCCAGAAAACAGAAAGGTAAAGAGACTGAAAGTAGAGGGTAGTGCATATGGAAAAGCCAGCAAGCCAACATGGCTAGACGATATGAAGGATAAGGTTGTAAAGACATTTAGACACCAAATAAAAGTTTGTAATTGATCCCAGAGGTAATAGGGAGCCAATGATACTTATTGAATAGGGGAGTGATATGGTCAGAACCCACACTTTAGGAAAATCACTCTGTCAGCTGGATAGAGGATTGATTAAAGAAAGGCCTACAGTAGGGAGACTATTTCCTTCATACATTGTACCAACACTTCAAATACAGGAAAAAATACATTTTTATCACAACAAACAGCTATTACGAATCAGGAAATGATTGAAAATTATGTCTATGTAAATATGGATTTAAAATATATAATATCTATTCCTTGATTTCTGGATGTTCTAAATTTATTTAAAGGGGGAAGGAAGGAGTAAAAGTATGGATTAATACATCAAAAAAACACTAAAAAGGACTAAAATATCTCATGAAAATTTCACTGAAATCTCTAAAAGTTTGTTGTCAAAATGATTTTTAGAATTTTGAAACCATCTCATTTGCTGCTTTCTGACTCATTTGAAGTTTATACTAAATAACTTCCCTCATCTTTAACTACAACTCATAATTGTCTGCACCAATGGAAGAAAAGAGTAAGAAGACCAGTTGAAGTCTACAAATAATTCCCAAACTGATTACTAACCTTGAACTTCTCTCTAAAATAAAGATCCACCAATACTATTCTTGATGACATGGTATGGCTTCAAGTCAATGAACTGCAGTCTCAGAGAATTTAAAAAAAAAAGCTGAGAATAACACAAAGGAAAACACAAAAGTGCATGGCAGGCATGAAGAGGCTGCAAAAGATTAGAAATAAAGTGGGATAAGGAATGAATGGATAAATCAATGAATGAATAAAAAGTATTTATTCAGTGCTTACTAGGTGTAACACTGGGGATACAAATAGAAAAGTGAGACAGTCCCCATTCTCAAGGAGCTCACATTCTAATAGAGGAGACAACAAATATAGAAGGTTTTCATTGCAATTCACATGGAAGGGTCATTAAAGGGATATTATTAAAGAAATATATGACCAAAATGGGCATATGGGCTAGCTGCAATGTGAAAGGAGTAAAAATTGATAGATAGACCAGGCATCATGCTACATTTGTAACTGCACAACATAAAATAAAAGGAAGACTCCAGCACATCAGGCAGACATCCTTCGGTGAATTTATGGGAAGGAATGTATGAGGTTTGCACAAGATGAGCACACATGGACGGATAGGTTGTAATCTGCATTCTTTGAAGAGAACACTGACACTGGTGAAATCCGGAATTCACTGGAGTAGTGAAATATTTTTAGCCAACAATATCTCTCCTTGTTCACGAAACCATTTCTCAGATGGGCCAACAAGGAGGGAATCTGCCCCCATTTAGATTAATTTCCTTCGTTTTCCCCTGACTTACCTCTTTCTAGTAGATGTGCTAATGATCAGCAATATAGCCAAAATGCAGAGGGTGGGAGAGGAGTCACAAGGGGCCTGGGATATACAGAAATTATGCATTTGCCCTGAATGAATTGTCTTTTAATTAGAAGTCTAGCGAGAATCGCCTTTCCTTTAACCCACGGCTTCTCATAGCATCTGTGCAACCTATTCTTAGGGACGGCACAGTGCTGCCCACTGGAAAGGTCAGTGGAGTTCAGAAGCACAGGCAAGTTCTCCATCAGAAAAAAAAAACATCAGAGATGACAGAAACCTCCTTTACAACGAATGTTGTTCACGGTATTTGAGAGAGTGCCACCCACAGACAAGATGGCAGTTGGTGTACTGCACTGTGTTGCTGGCTAGAATCAAAGCGGCATTCCTATGGTCTGAAAGGCATTCAGACTGTCTTAGGAATGAAGCCCAGTGCCCCTTGATTCTTTGAGCTTTAGATACTATGGAAGTGGAATCAGTTGCTTTGTACTGGCACCTACATAATTTTGATCCCAGGTGTTCCATTATTTGGGGGCTCTCATTCCACTACCATGCCCCTCCTCCCATTTCTTTTCTTTCTTCATTTCACCTCTTGGCTAATATTGAAAATGGATAAAAGTGAGCTAGCTCAGTAGGACCAGGGCAAGGAATAGCTGAAGCCTCTGAAATGGTATCTCTGCCTTACAAAACTCTGTCAAACTGCCCCATTTCTGGTGGGCGATGCCTTGTCTCTACCCCTACTCTCTTCTAGCAGAACCTGCCACATTAAACTAACATAGAGTGTGGTTTTAAAACCTGAGCCAGATCTGTACTACCAGGAAGGCACTGGAGACCCACACCCCACCAAAACCTGGTTCAGCAGCAGTGACATCTATAATGTTTGAATGCAGGTCTCCAGAGGCGAAAGGAGAGTGGATTAGCCCACTGCTTTGCCTTGCCCACAGCATAGTATAATATTAATTAGTCACCTTCCTTATTATTCAGTCAAAATATGCCAGACTGAAATAAATTATATTCTTAGCACATATTTCACACCCCTGGATCAAGTCTTGCAAGGGTTTTCTTTTATTATTTATAAGATCATGTGCTGTCTTCCTGCTGAAAATGAGATGGTCTGCATGAGGAAAAAGGTAAAAGAAATGCAGAGGAATGAAACAATCAGATATTCCCTAATGATATTTAAAAATAGAAATTTTGCTAGTGTTACATACAGCATGTTCCATCTTTTGAGATTTAATGGCTCTCTTGTGGTTTAATGGAGAATTACTTTCAGTAATTGATTATTAAAATTTAAAATTGCTAACCATCTTCATTATTAGATGAGCGAACATGTTATCCTTGTAATTAAAAAGGCCTGAGACTCACTTTCATCCTGTTGACAGAATGGGCAGACAGTCTCAGCACTCAGACTTGATCGTTTCAGGCTTCTTGTTTGACAAAAATAGCCAGCCAGTCATTTGATGATGAAAATGCAGAACATCCACAGAGACCGAGGAGAAACTATAATGAACAAAAAATAATAATAATAAAAAAGCCTACAAGCTAATTAAAGTTTTCAGTCCTGACTCATTAAATGCCATGCATCACTTATATGCTATTTCCCTACACTCTACTCAGGTAAAACAGGGTAATGGCACATTTTTCTTGACTTGCTAAATGGACCTTCACCATCCATCAAAACCTTTTCTTTTCCATTTTTAATGACATTTGCCCTTCCTTGCTCCACCTTCAGTGTCATCCTTTGCAAACTTTTAGTGTGGAATCTTGCTCTATGGTGAGGCCCTGGAAGAATGTAACTTGATTTGTTAAGGCTCCTTGCTTTAATGGCTCCAGAGGCTCAAGCCCTCTGAAAATCCAGAAGAGTCATTGTATTTTAAAGTCAGAAAGAACCTTAGCGGCCATCTACTCCAGCTCTTAACCAAAAGAATCTCCATTCCAGGAAATAGGATAAGTGATCCTCTAGGTCAGTGGTGTCAAACTCAAAGAGAAATGAGAGAGGGGAGGGAACTAAACCTTACGTAAGGATCCCTGACAGCCAAATATTTACTTAGAAAGCCACATATTAGCATTTTTTATGTTCTATTGTATTTTTCTCTGTTTTGTTAAATATTTTCCAATTATATTTTAACCTGGTTCAGACTGCACATGGGAGTGTTCTGGGTCACAATGCAACAAAGTCTGATACCTCTGCTATACATTATTCACGAATGCCTCCAATGAGTAGGAATCTACTGCTTAACCTAGGTAGCTTACTATCAGTTAGGGACAGTTCTAAAACGAGAGCTTAACTCAGGATGGCCCTGGCACTCTGCTCATCCCTCTCAACAACTTCTATCAATCCTCCTTAGGAAGTCTAGCATCCTTGAGGGCAAGAATGGGGAAGTCAATCATTCATTATGTCCCCACACTGGGGTGGGGGTGGGGGGGGGGGGGGTTGAGGCTCCTGGCAAGGTTACTTAAGCACGTCAGAAGATTCATTGTGTGAACACTATAATACACTGTGACTTCCTAAAAGGGAGAGTTTATGACAAGCTGACACCTACCTATTAAAAGGGGGGAAATTCCTAAATCTATACAGTGTAATTAAAACTCAGGAAAGATAACAATTAGGAAACTGAGAGAAGTCATAAGTAGGAGTCCAAAGATGAGTTTTTATAGTAAAGATTTCTTTTGAACATTGGTGAAATCTTACTTAATGTCAACTTTGTCACATTATCTCAACCATACGATTTGTAGTAAAGATTATTCATTATGCTATTACCCTTAACTTTTAGCTCAGACAGGTGATGTTTCCTATTTCCATCACTCTGTGGAAAGCTACTGAGGAAAAAAAACTTAAAATGCTAAAAAAAAAAAAGAGTAAGAAATTGGTGATTTGAAAATGTTTCCTTCAAGATGCAACTCAAAACTGATCTCTTCTAGGATGTCTTCACCAACACAAACACAACACCAGCACAAAAACAAATATTCTAATGAGAAGGAAAAATGACTGGTTGTCTATATAGAATAACTGATACGGAAACACAGGAAACTTATTAAGCAACTTGGATGTTATTTAATGAAATGTAAAGAAGATGAAAGGAAGTAAGAGCAGTTAAAGAAAGATGAATAGAAAGTCATGGCATCATCCTATAAGAATTATATTATGAACACTAAGTGAACCAAGACCAATTAATGCTTAGGAGGACAAAATGTGTGCTTGGTTTTTACCATTAGATGATGTCGAAACAAAAGGAATCTTAAAGAAAGGAATCCTACTCAGCAAAAATGGGATAATGATAACAGACCATGGAGAGATGGAAGAATGACTCAGCACTTCTTTGACTACTCTTTTCATTGACAAGAAAATGATCTCTAAGTTGAGAATACAATAAAAATGTTTAAAAGATACAGGACATAAAATTTATAATAATAGATAATATTTATCTAGTACTTTGAGGTTTGAAAAGTGCTTTACAAATATTAACATATTTGATTCTCCTAACAATACCAGGAGGTAAGTATTATTATTATTCCCATTTTATAGACAGCAAATTTGAGGCAGACAGAAGTTAAGTAACTTATTGAGAGTCACACAGTTAGTAAGTGTAGTAATAGTAGGCCAAATCTGAACTCACATCTTTCTGACTTGCGGTCCAGTGTTCTCTTCACCACACTAGATATTTGCTTCTTAGAACAATAAATTGGGATATGGCAAGGAAGTAGCAAACTGCCCTCAATAAGTTAAGTAACCAAGTATGAATGAGCTACATCTTAAGGTAATAATAATAACCATAATAATGATTAGTAGATATGATTCTTTGACTGCTATCAGTGATCTTTGAAAAACTGTGAAATGAAGGGGTTTTAAACTAAGAATAGCAGTTAATGAATTAACCTAGAGGGAGGTCTCTAATGGGATTCTGTCCTTTGTCCTATGCTACTCAACATTTTTATAACTGACTTAAATGAAGGAATAGATGCCAGGTTTACCACATTTTTAAGATGGCTCAAAGCTGGTAGGGACAGTATATATGGTACATGACAGTGATAATGCAAAAGGATCTCAGAAAGCTGAAACAAGAAGCAGACTCTAATAAAATAAGAGTATAGGATTGGGAGAGTCAATGAAATAAGAGTTCATATGAACAAGGGTCCTTTTGGTGGACAGAAAAGTTAATGAGTACTTGTGAAATAAATGCTTGGAAAAAAACTTGAAGAAAAGGACATGATAGACATCTTCAACTACTTAAATGACTATCATATAGAAGGGAGTCTAAATTTTTTTCTGCCTAGCACCAAAAGTATGATCTATGAGCAGTGGATGAAGATTGCTGAAAGGCAGATTTTGTCTACACATAAGGAAGAAAATCTTCCCAACAATTATAGCTGTCAAAAAATGGAATATACTATTTGGGAGGTAGTCCATTGCCTACCACCAAAGATATTCCTGGAGACACTATATAGCTAACATGTATATAGCCTCTTAAAGTTTGCAAAACACTTTCATATGTCACCTCTGATCCTCACAAAAACCCTGCAACATAGGCACTATTATTAGCCCCATCTTTCAGATAAGGAAATTGAGGCAAACAAAAGTCAAATGATTTGTTCAGGGTCACCTAGCTAGTAAGTGTCTAAGGTCACATTTGAACTCAGGTCTTCCAGACTCTAAGACCAGCTATTTAATGTGCCAGTAGAGATACTGTAGATGGAACTTCTGCTCAGGAACAGATTGGACTCCATGACCTCTGAAGTCTTTTCCAACTCTGCAATGCTATGATTAAACCCAGCCTGCTTTAATCACTTCTTCACACAACAGATAGTAGCTAAGTCTATACAGTACTTCATGATTATATATACATTATGTCATTTTATCTTCAAAACAACAGAAGGGAGGGAGCATGAATATTTTTCCTCTTTCATGCCTGAAGATACTCTGGTTCAAAGATCTTAAATGACATTGTCAAGATCACACACACAAATACCTGGGACAGAATTCAACCTAGATCTGCTAGCTTTCAGTCAAATGCTTTTTCTGCTCCTCTAAGAAAAAAATCCTTTCCCTTCCCCTCCTCTGAAGAGTTTTGTCAGAGGGGTTGATGTGGTGTTCTTTTTTTCATATTCTAGGATACTGACTGCATAAAACTCAAACTGAAAATAAAATCAGCAAATCATGAATGTACTATACATATTTTTCCATTCAGGGAAATAGTTTCTACGTCCAGCATTTATCACCTGCCTTAGCTTTCCTACCAAGCTATCATAATCAATAGGGAATGAAATGGAGTAAAATTAAGTAAAATAGCGAGTAGTCTAGGCCTCTTCTGGTGGTTTGTGCCCCCTTTGAGTGAGTAAAAATACTGTGGAATTCCTTGACCACTTTTCCTGCTAAACTTTTTATCAGAGGCTCAGATGGCTATTTGCAGGAGATATTGTAGAGGTGATTCCTGTTCAAAAAGATTTTGCTAGCATGAAAGGAGGAGAATCTTCCCAGCAATTATAGCTATAGTATAACAATTATATGATACTTTGGAAGGTAGGCCACTCCCCATCATCAGAGATATTCTAAGAGAGACTGGATCACTAATTTTATATAGCCCTTTAAAGTTTGTACCACATTGTCATGTGCACTTGATGTCCTCTGAGGTTCTTTGCAACTCAAAGATTCTGTGATTATCTTGGGAATTTCTTTAGGGCATAGGTTGGACTAGCTAGTAAAGCACTAAGGTGCCTTCCAATTCTCAAATCCCATGATTTCACTGTCCTTCCTTCTTTTGCCTCTGAGCAAAAGTATCACTCCAACAGGAAAAAGCCTGAGGAATTGTCTTTCTATGTCATAGGCATAGCACAAAAGATAAGTTTGGGAGAACAGACATCAACCCAACAGCTAAGATCATAACCTGAAAAGCAGCTGCATATGCTAGAGCAAAGAAGATTCTAGCAACAAAACTTCAAGGGCAAGGAAGCAATGTACTGTCCATGGTGCTGAAATTACCTCATTGGCAATGAGATATTTTTCTCCAGCACTGGCACTTCCCTAGTTCCTTGTGCTCTGTGTGCTTTGGACTGCTTATATCCATTATGCACTTCCCGACTGCCTTTTGAGTGGCACTTATTTTTAACTTTTAAGAGACTACAGCAGGAATTCTTAACCTTGGATCCATGAAATTGTTTTTTACAACATTTTGATAACTATATTTCAATATAACTGGTTTTCTTTATATTACTAAGTATTTTCTTTAATGTTTTTAAAAATATTATTCTGAAATTTCTATAGTCTCTGCTAGAATAGCAAAGCAGCCCATGAAATAAAAAAAGGTTAAGAACACCTGGATTATATGGCTTATGTGGTTCAAAGTTATTCAATAATACTAGTGATTTTTTTTTAAGAAAGGCCTTTTTCATGAAGAAATTTAGGCTTCTTTAAGAACTCTGTGATTTACTAAAGGTAACTAAGCCATTCTCCTCCTGTTCAATTCTAGGGCTAATACATTTTTCCATTGGCAATGTCTATCCAAGAGACAGGCAGACAGACATACAAACACATATATTTGTATACATAGACATATCTATGTGTTCTTTTGCATATATATGTGTATACATATATACATGTGCTGAGAAGATCTGTAGATTCTTTATCTAGCTGCATACCATAAAGTGAACAGTAGGCATTCTAAATCCATTAGATTTTTCTGTATGGATGGCTAGGCCAAATTCTTTTAAGTAGTCACAAATTACATCTAAGAAGTTTTACAAGGTTCAAGGGCTTAATGCAACCAGTGTTATTTGCAAATAGGAAGATCTGTTGCATATCACTACCCATAAGGAATATCTATATCAAGACTCTATGCTGGAGCTCCTCCATGATTGTAGTGAACACCTGGCAAGCATATAGCTCCCTGTTTTTATTCCTTGCTTGATATTAGTGTCAGAGAATCATTAAACAAGATGTTTTTTGTTATGCCTTTGAAGAAATTTTATATGATTTTTAAAATTTTTATTTATGTTTAATTTATGGAATAAAACAAGCATAATTTTGAAGCACACACAGGACACACTTTGTTGGAAGAACTTTTAAGGCATAAATTTGCTCTACTAAATCAAATACTATTTTTATAATAAACAAGAAATAAGCACAGTGATTTCTTGAATTTTCGATATCTTTCTGTCAAGTGTGTATTGAGAAAGACATGGGAGGGACAGCAAATCAATGAATGGGGAGCTGATTTTAGAACCATGACTAGACTCAAGTCCCTTTTCTGACATATACTGACTGTGTGATTCTGGCCAAGTCACTTAACATTTCAGTGCCCCCAGGCAAGTCTCTAAGACTATAAGTGGCAGAACAGTTGATGAGTTGCAATGATGACAGGAATTGATCTCCATACTACAAGGAGGCATCAGAGTAAGATTTTTGGAGGATATAAATTTTCAGAGGTTTAAAAATATCAGGTTGTTCCATTCAGCATCTATAATATCCAGAGACTAGGTAGGTTTATGAATATCTTCCCTGGTACTATCTTATATGGAAACTCAGTCTCTTCAACTGACTGTGCCTAGCTCTCAGCAGTTCTCTAAAGCATTTGCAGCTAAAATACCTAGCTGTATCCCATGCAGTATGCCTTGCTTGGGAAATAGCAGCAATCTCATCAGTAATGCATTGTTCATAAGACAAAGTCCAAGGACCAAGGTTCGGAAGAATATTTGATCAAAATCAATAGTTGTTTTTAAATGGACAAACAAAACCTGGACATTATTCAAGTTTAATCACTGTACCCTTCACTTCACCTATTTATTTTTTAACCTTTTCACAGAGATCAGTAAATCTGCTTTTTTCACAGTGAGTTGAAGTCAAGTCAGCATAAAACTGGTGAAATTTCATAGATTTTAAAGTGTTTACTTAATATCGCCTTTCCAGTTAGAGTAAAATCCAAATCAATTTTCATAGACTGACATGTGCAAGACAGGCACAAAGTGTATATATGATTTCACAGTGTAGTATAGGAAGAGCCTTGGATTCAAAACCAGTAGCCTAGGATTCATATACCGGCTTGGCTACTTAAAACTGGTGTGAGCTTATGCAAGTCACTTTTTAAAAACAGGATTTATGAAAGAAAATGTGGGTGTTATCCAGTCTAAGTCTCTCATTTTATCGATAAGGAAAATGCAACTGAGAGAATTTAAATAACTTTGCCAAGGTCATATATATATGAAGTGAGAAAGCCAGCATTTGAACACAAATCTTCTGCCACTTAATCTCTCTGGGCCTCTATTTCCTCACCTGTAAAATAAGATGGTGTTATAAAATGATCTCTAAGGTCCCTTTGAGTTCTATCTTATTGCCATAATGTTTCTCCTTTCTTTCTCACAGCACCAAAACCAAGACAGCAGTAGCAGTAGATTTCATTGACTGAGAACCGTTTGAGGAATTTGGGAACAAGGGCAAAGCTTCCAAAAAGCCACTGTTGGTAGTAAGAACAAACCCAAAATCTAAAATAGTTCTAGAAATAAATGTATTAAGTCATTTAGTAAAGGAGAGCAAACTGGAAAGGTATGGCTACCTCCTATCCTAGCTTTGGAAGATTTACACCAGGATTTAGATGAGGGTGCCCGCACATGAACCACATGTACACAGTAAAACAATTTTGTTGAAAGGTCAACTTGACCAAAACACAAGAGAACTCAGAACATAAGTTTGGGTGGATCATCACAAGACCTGAGTGTGGTAACCCAAAACAAGAAGGCTCTGGGTGGATCCAGGACCTGTAGGAACCACCAGCATTCCTAGAGAATTAGTAGGGTCAGATGACATTCTGAGTGTGGACAACCATCAATCACATAAGGTTGAATTTAAACAGCATAATAACTATTAGGAACAATATAGTAAAGAACCTTTCCTATGTTGTTCACATGGCTGATGGCTATTCCTAGGAACATGACTATACAGCCATGGAACAAGTAGCAAAAGACATCAAAACCTGGAAGCTGCCTGAACAGCAGTGCAAGGACACCATGGAGAAGCTGCAGAATGAGCAACAGAAGAAAGATGAAACAGAGAACACTTCCTTTAAACACTGTCTCATTCATCCAGTATTGTGTTTCAACAGGGCTATATAGTGAATATATCCAGAGCAGCAGGGGGAAAAAAAGATACTTTCTGTTGTAGGAAGCTTCCAGTATTTTAACAAGTTTTGCCTTGATAAATTGGGGTCACTGCTACTAAATGAAAACCTTCCTCATCTTATAAAAGGATAGAATATTCCCAAGTCCTCACCAATATCATTTCCCTAGAAGGGCAAGAAACACAAGAAAAGGAAAAAAAAAATCAAAGCCTCAAGGTTTCAGTTGTGGTTTTAAAGAACATGAAAGATTGAATGAAAATGAACAAATAAAATATTGTTCAAAACTTCAGAATGTTGCTCCTATAAGTAAAAATAAACAAAAATGTGATTACATGTGTTTATATACATATGCACATACATACACACATACACACATACATTTTATATATGTATTTGTGTGTGTGCACAAAAAAAAACCCTTTCCATCAGCATGAAGCAGTTGAAAAAATATTTGGAATGCTCAAAATGGGAATCATTAGTGAGGAACTTCAGAGTCCACTTGATGTGACTGATGAGACTTTGATGCCATTTATATACCACATGCGACATTTGGGATACCCACCAGGTTGGCTCAAGGAGGCTGAACTAGACATTCCAGGGCTTGTACTCTGTGACAGAAAAGACGTTACTGATGGTAAAATGGAAGCAGAAGAGTTGTAGCAGAATAAATGTGTTATTTATGATCTTTCTATATTGGCATATTATTCTATTCCCAAAGAAATTTCAGATGCCTAGAAGATATTTGGTCCTTTACCAATTTGAGCATCTCAGTGAAAGAATTATTTTTTTCTCTTCTGATTTACAAAGGATGAATCCTAAGTGTAAAAGAGCTGCACATCAACCTAATCTTTACTGTCCAAAAAAAGCGAAGAAAAAAAAAGGAAAACAGCTCAGCCATGTCGGGGCTCACCATAAATTTGGATTCTGATATGGTGATGCCATGCAATTTTCATACTAGTGAAACATTTCACTTTTATCACCTCTTGTCTCCTAAATCATCACTTCTATGTACTCTACCTGAATATACTCTTCTTCTGCCCTAGAGTTCCCACCCCCAACTTCTGATGACTATGCTTATACCATTAAATTGGAGCTCCAGTCTTCAATGAAGATGCCTTTACCCTGGAAGAACTTGAAGAGCACAGGGGTCAGATTCTAGCCAAGTTACAGTAAGGCAAAAGTATTGGTGGGCTATCATATTGACATTTCTTTAACAGTAAATTCTGTCTCGTGCCAAATGAATCAGGCAAACCTGCTCTAGAAGGAAAAGCATCTGAAAAGTAGCTGACAGCTAAACTTGGGGTGTTGGATGCTTGTGCACAGATCTCCAACTCTAATCATCTCAAAATGAGTCCTGACTCTCAGATTTGGTGTTTTATGAAGAGGAAAAGAAGGCAGATTTGGGGCAGCGAGGTGGTGCAGTGGATAGAGCACCAGCCCTGGAATCAGGAGGACCTGAGTTCAAATCTAGCTCAGACAGGAACACCATAACACATGTAGCTGTGTGACTCTGGGCAAATCACTTGAACCCAATTGCATCACAAAAAAAAGGCATATTCTACTCAGACTGATGTGAAACATCTACAAGATTACCTTGTTTTAGACAGTGAACTCTACAATGACTATAGTAAGAATCATATTCAAGTGGTTAGTACTATAGCATCCATTAGGACTAGGAGCAAATTTAAAACAGGAATAATTCCATTTAAGTTTGATAATATGTTAGAAACAATAGGGCATTTATCTTAAAATCAAAATCTTCTTGAAGATCTGACCCTGAAACTAGCAAGAAAAAAAAATTCTGAACAGGTGATAGATGACTTACCTCTAACTTTTTTTTTCTATTGGCTGGAGATTAAGCAAGTGTAAACAACTATTTTCCCCAGTGTTTGAAATAGATCTAACCAAAGCTAGATGGTGATGATAACCAAAGCTAAAACATCGCTTAATTCCCCAATTGATAAATGATTAAAGGATATGACCAGCAGTTTTCAGATAAAAAAAAAATTAAAGCTATCTATAGTCATGTAAAAAAATGTTCTGTATCACTATTGATTAGAGAAATGCAAATTAAAGCAGCTTTGAGGTACCACCTCACATATATCAGATTGGCTAATATGACAGAAAAGTAAAATAATAAATGCTGGAGAAGATGTGGGAAAATTGGAGCACTAATGCATTGTTGGAGAACTTTTGAACTGATCCAACCATTCTGAAGAGCAATTTGGAACTATGCCCAAAGGATTATAAACCTGTGCATATCCTTTGACCCAGCAATACCACTTCTATGTCTGTATCTCAAAGAGATCATACAAATGGGAAAAGGACCCACATGTACAAAAAGATTTATAGCAGCTCTTTTTGTGGTGGCAAAAATTTGGAATTGAGGGGATGTCCATCAATCGGGGAATGGATGAACAAGTTGTGGTATGTGAATGTAATGAAATATTATTGTTCTATGAGAAACAATGAGCACACAGATTGGAGAAAAACTTGGAAAGACTTATATGAACTGATGCTGAGTGAAGTGAACAGAATGAGAATATTGTACATAGTAACGGCAACATTGTGAGAGGATCAACAGTAATCAAGTTAGCTGTTATCAGCAATACAAAGATCCAACACTATTCTGAAGAACTCGTGATGGAAAATGCTATCCACATCTAGAGAAAGAACTGTAGAGTCTGAATGCAGATTAAAGCATACAGTTTTAACTTTCTTTTCCCCTTTCTTGTGATTTTTCACTTTTGTTCTGATTCTTCTTTCATAACATGACTAACGCGGATATCTGTTTAACATGATTGTGCATGTACAACCTATATCAGATTGCTTGCTGTCTTGGGAGGAGAGAGGAGAGAAGGAGAAAAATTTGGAACTCAGAATCTTACAAAAATGAATATTGAAAACTATTTTTACATGTAATTGAAAAAATAAAATACCATTAATTACAAAAACAAAACCATTACTTAAAGACAAATTTCCTTCCAAAGAATGGAAAGCCAATGTTTACTTTTTTAGCATAGTTAATTTTGATTTTTAATGGGAATTTTTAAAAACTGATGTTTGAATTAGTTAATTTAGAGTTTGTTAAGAATTATGCTATTTTTAGGCACATCAGTACAATGTTGGTGGAATCACTGATTGGCTCAGCCATTCTGGAAAGCAATTTGAAATTATGCTTCCAAAATTACTAAATTATGTACTAGTATTAAAGAAGGAAGGAAGGACCCATATATAAAACAAATTTAAAACAGCTCTTTTTTAGGGTAGCATAAAATGGAAAATTAGGGGGTTGGCCATCAATTAGGGAGTGGTTATTCAATTTATGGTATATGTTTGTAATGAGATATTGTTGTGCTATTAGAAAGAAGGTGGTTTCAGAGAAACCTCAGAAGACACATAAAATGATGCAAAATGAAGTGAGCAGAACAAGAAGACTAATGTATACAAGAACAACAACATTATAAAAATAAACAACTTTGAAAGACTTAAGAATTCTTGTCAACACAAAGACCAATCATGATTCTATAGTACCAATGATGAAGAATGTTAACCCACTTCCAAAGAAGGGATGGACTAAATACACAGAATAAGACATACATTTTGGGATATGGCCAATGTGAAATTTTGTTTTACTTGACTATGCATATTTTATAAGAGTGTTGTTTTATTTTTTTCAGTGTGTGTGGTGGAAGGGGGGAAGTGGGAAGAAAAGAAAATAAATGCTTGTTAATTGAAAAAAATGTAATTTAAAAAATAGTATATTGTATCTAAGATCCAGAAGGATTAATAGTTTTTATATGTCCTTTGCCATTTTTCTCTTTTTGCATTTTTCTCATCATTTTCATAGGTAAATTTAATAACAATTCTGTTTCTTAAAGTTTTAACAAGTTTAAATTCATATTTAAATGTCAGCAATCAAATGAGAAAATCAGAGATAACCAGCATAGCCAACATTTTGGGTATTTTAATACCTGCATCAATGTTTAATATCACTTACTCTTCTTTTAACTGTATCCTTAATGTAAACTCAATGCATAGGTATGTTCATTCTTGTATTTTAAAAGTTTAATAAATTGGTTTTCATGTAAATTATAATAAATCATTAAACATTATTATGCCACAAAGGGTACCACTCAAGAACAATAATATATCTCATAGGAGCAGTTATATCTAGTCTTGCCTTCTACCCAAGACCAGAATACCTATAAAAAATTTCCAGCTATTTCCTGAGGAATTTATATTACTTTAACCTTGACTTTGGCACTGGTGCAAATTAACTGATGTTTCTCAAGGAATTAGAACTATCATGGAACTCTAGTTCATGGTTTGTCATCATCTACTGCTTTTTGGGTTGTTATCATAATCACAATCAACATATAAAATATGTTACAAAACAAAAGATTTCCCCAATTCACAAGATTTATTGTTTTTGTTTTTGTTTTGCTTTGTTTTGTTTTTGCCAGTTCTACTGACACACTTCATAGTGCACCATTGTTGATGAGCCTGCTGGAAGTTAATTTGGGCAGTGAGTGACATTGGGGCATATATTTTCATTATTATCAAATTCCTAACACTCCCTCCCTTCCACAATCCAATCCCCCATGAAACAGATTTCACCTTTCAGTCAACAATCCTCCCAGGTGAGAAGGAACAACATATCCCATGTGGTTGAGAAGAAGAAAGACCCAGTAAAGAGCAAAAGAAGGAAGCAGAGCTGGAGCTTGCTATAAGCTTTAGTATGACCTATGACCCATGGCTCATCAAAGTATATGTTTTGCTTCTGGGGACAAACTTTCCCCTCAAAAAAGGGCCCTTTTTTTTGCAGTTTGTTGCCCACAATTTAAAGTTAATCCAGGAACTGTGTATTTATTGATCAATTCACATTGTGCATGGAAATGATAGAAATATGAGATTAGAATATTTATCATCCACCAATTATCTAGCAAGAATGGCATTGTGACTAGAATTGTACATCAAAAGCTCACTATCTTTCATAAATTAAGAGGCAACCAATCTCCACAATACAAATACAGACCTTAAAATTTTTTTGAAAATTCAATAAATAAATAATACTGGAAGAAGACCATTATCCCAGACAAAACTGTTGCCCACAATCTCTTGGACATAGCACTGGTCCCTAAAAATGTAAGAAAAACATTTCAACAGATATTATCAGAGCAAATACTCACAATCTCCAACTTATGTGGAATGAAAAATGTATGAAACTTAGAAACCTAGCAAGAAAAAAAAAACTTAAGACCATGTGGAATAGGGTAAGGTACACATCATTCCCACCATTCAATCTTTTAGACTTATCCTGAAGATGCTTTCAGTGACCCTACAGAAGATAAGCTCACATCCTAATCCATTTACTCAATTATAAAAGCTGTTATTTTATCCACCTGTTCAATTGTCAGCAGAACATTAACTATAAAAGAGTAGTGGCATTATAGTGACTTCTGTCAGGGCTTTCTCTCTGACCCTCATCAAAAACACCAAAGAGATAAATAGGAGAAAACAGTGGTGAGATTTATAATCCCTTGCATTTGTATAATGGTTTTAATTGTTCTAAGTGTTTTCACAGCTATTATGATTTCTTTATATAGACCACTGAAGAGCAAACATTGAATGAAATGAGTAGATAAGATTTAATATTTCCACTGTGCACATTTGTGGGATACCAGGAAAAGGAAAGTCATTGATGTTTCATGTTTGGAGAGGGTGGGGTCGTGACCTCCTACCAAGGTTTCATTGAGTCTGTTTGACCAATCAGCTTTTACCTGACCATCTTATTTTTTTTTCTCCACCCAGGTCTCACCTTCATCTCTAGAATCCAGTAATGCTGTTTGCAATATTCTATGTGTCAGCATAGACAAAAGTCATCTCTGTGCTCTGGAAATGGCAGAGAGTGAATAATTAACATCAGGCATCAAGACATTGACATGTCATTCACTTGTAACATGGTAGGACGGAATGCCAATAGCACTTTCTAAATATGCCACAGAGGAAGGGATTTTCTAGAGCCTTAATAAGATAGGCCCCAATGCATAATGCATACCAAGGAGCAACTGCTTTACACCACAAAAGGAATGTTAAAATTACGAAAAAGAAAGGAAACCATAGAAACTTGTCTATTCATCTTATAGCCATGACTGACTTTAGGAAGAGTTAGAGCAAGTAGCCACTACCTCCATGTGATTTGAGGGTGATCAGGTAAGGGACAATCATCCTTGTAATCCAAGAGGCAGTACAGTGTCCTGGAAAGAGCATTCATTGCATTTGGAATCAGTCTGAGCCTCAGCTCTGGCATTTACTAATTGTGGGATTTGTGGGCAAGTTACTTAAACTCAGTTTTCTCATCTGTAAAAAGGGGATGATGATTTTTTTCATTAGCAACCTTGCAGTGCTGTTGAGACAAAAGGGCTTTATACATGTTAAAGTGCCACATAGGCATAATCTATTTTGCTTTCTGGTTTGGTATTCCTTTGAATCTTCAGAAGCATTTATTAAAATACAGTTTTTCTCTGGAGGGCTGACACCTTAGGAAAAATAAGTCAACAGAGAGCTGAAAGAAATGTCCTTCAGTAATGA
Organism: Phascolarctos cinereus; assembly: GCF_003287225.1. Taxonomy (NCBI): domain Eukaryota; kingdom Metazoa; phylum Chordata; class Mammalia; order Diprotodontia; family Phascolarctidae; genus Phascolarctos; species Phascolarctos cinereus. The sequence continues at coordinate 225,690,729 of NW_027556098.1, read as the reverse complement.
AACATTTGTATAAGTACCTGGGGACCAAGAAAGAGTGGAGAGGGAAATATTAAAAGGAAAGTTAGAAGGCTTCTCAAGACAAATTTTACCTACATTTGCTATTTTCCCTAGAGTTCAAAATTAGAAGATTCTAGACTTTGTGAAATAAGGCATCAAATAAGAATATCATTATATAGGAATATCAGCTGAAATTAGCCTGCTTTAGTTCATTAATCAATTACATGTATCATCATCATCAAGGTTCAGCTCAAATACCATCTCCTACATATAGCCTTTCATGATCTCTCCAGATGCAACTAGAATGCAAGCTCCTTGAGGGCACAGACTGTTTCAAATCTGTCTTTGTATCTTCTTTCCTTCCTCTACCCCCACCCTGACCAACTCGCAGGACACCTGGCACACTGTTAGTACCTAACAAATACTTGTTGTTAGTCAACATTTTGTCCAAAGTGGAATTCGTCATCTTACCCTGAACCCTCCCTTCCTCCTGACTTCACTCTTAATATAGAGGACCAGATCATCCTCCCAGTGCCTCAACTCCCGACCTAGGAGTCCTCCTGGTTTCCTCACTATCTGTCACCCCCATATACAATATGCTGTTAAGATCAGTCAATTTCATCTTTGCAACATCTCTTGAATACACCCTCCTCAGCACTTCATGCCTGAACTATTATAATAGCCTGCTGGTAGGTCTGCCTTGGAGAAGGAAATGGCAAACGACTCCAGTATCTTTACCAAGAAAATGCCAAATGGGGTCATGAAGAGTCAGACATGATTGAAATGACTGAACAACAACAACTATATTCTCAGGTTCATAATTTTGGAGCACCATATGCCTACTGCAACATAACTACATTTATAACTACAAAAAACTACCTGGCCTATATAGGGCTGCAAGACAAGAAAGACATGAAGATCTAAAATAGAGGCAATCCATCAGCATCAATGCTCCACTGGCTGCAACCAACTAGATTGAAATTGGTGATGGATGGTGGGGTGATGAAAGGGGAGCTTCAACAATCAGGTTGGGCAAAAGAAGCATAGCAGCCTATGGAAAACTGGAAAAGACCTAGAAGACCATCTAGTTCAATGTCTGCCTCTCTCCCTCACCATTTTAAAGGTGAGAGAACTTAAGCCTAGTTAGATTAATGACTTGCCCAAGGTTACACATATAGTAAATATCTAAATTAGGATCTGAACCCAGGTCCTCTGACTCTAGTTCTAATGCCACTGTTCTACACCCTGTAAATGTTTACTAAGGGTGGACTTCCCATCATGGCAACAGTTATATAGGTTATATAGTTATATAGGGTGATATAGGTGACCTATGACCTTATAAGGTCACAAGATCATAGCTATAGATCTAGGAATTATTTAGTCCAACTTTCTCATTTGACAAATAAGGAAGCTGAGTACCAAAAGGTTAAATGACTTGCTCCAGGGCTCATGGATAGTAAGTAGCAATGTTAGGTTTGAGACCCAGATCTTCTGAATTATTTCAAATTTGGTGGTCTTTTCCCTCTTCCATCCTTCCTCTTAAAAAAAAATCCCATATGGAGTACAAGAAATTCTATCAAGACTTTGACCTCTGATGAGGAAGTAAAAATTGTTCTACCTTTAAACTCTTACACTTCCAAGAGAGAGGAGATTATAAAAATTGAAAGCTATGCTTCCAAGTCCAACATGTGTAATAACTCTTCAGGAGCTAACAATTGCAATTAGGTTAAATTTATGTGCAGCAGGAAGATGTGAGATTGTGGTGTAGATAAGGACTTGGGTTCAAATCCCCATCCCTGCTACTTATTAGTCATTTTCAGTCAGGCAATAAACAAATATTTATTCATCACTTACCATATCCCAAATAATGCTAAGTGCTGTGAAAAGAAATAAGTTAAAAAAAAACACTAACTCATACTCCTTTCTCTCAAGGAGCATAATTTAATTAGGGGAGAGAATATGCCAATATCTAGGTGCACACATATAAGAAATATACAAGAGTGGGTAGTGAGCATTCTAAAAAGGGAAGATATAAGCAGTTGGGGAAGAAGGGAACCAGGAAAGACCTCCTACAAAAGGTGATATTTGAGCTGAGTCTCCAAGGTGGAGGTAAGGGGACAGGACATTCCAGACAGTGCAAAAGTTCTGAAATGGGAAATGGAGTCCCCTAGAAGGAACTGCAAGTGGTTCTCTGTAGCTAAATTAAAAAGTGCATGCAAGGGAGTGAGGTATAAGAAGGCTGGAATGATAGGCAGGGGCTAGGTGATGAAGAATTTTAAATGCTAGAGGGCAGAGCCAAGATGGCAGAGTGAAAGCAGCAACTTGCTTGAACTCTCCTCCAAACCCCTCCAAATACCTATAAAAATGGCTCTAAACAAATTCTAAGGCAGCAGAACCCACAAAAAGACAGAGTGAAACAAATTTCCAGCCCAAGACAACCTGGATGATTGATCAGAAAGGTATATTTCACCAGACTGGAAGCAGAGCTGAACTGGGGGCAGCTGTGGTGGTTTCCAGACTCCTCAATCCACAAATGCCAAAGACAACTTAAAAAGTCAGTGGGAATAGTCTGTTTCTGCAGTGCTGAGGGAGGAAGGTGGGGTCTCAGTTCCAGTTCCCCAAGAACTTGGTCCTGGGGGAGGGCAGCTGTTTCCTGAGCTTCTGGCCCATAGACTGAGGGGGAATGCAGTGGCTGATCAGAGGGGGATTGCAGGGATCTCTCTGCTGGTGCTGAGGCAGGAATCTCTTGCTTTGCCTGTGCTTGGATCTGGGTCACATTTCTGGGCGGCAGTTCTAGGGTGAGGAGGAGTGCTGGCACCATGGAGCTTGTAGTGGCTCTGTACAGGAAACCTTCCTCATAGTTCCAGGGCAGAAAGGAGTGCTTGTGGTCACTAATAGACCACAGCACAGGCCGGGAAAGGAGTAATCACCTTGCCCCTTATTATACCACCTTGCAAGAACTGAAAATTTACAGGTCCCTACAAGTATCTCTGAAAACAGCTATATAAACCCCCAAAGCTTGGGACATTCTCCACATTGGAAGCAGACTCTTACCTTAACAAAGAGGTTAAAACTCAAATAATTGGCTGGGATCATGAGCAAGCAGGGCAAGAAGAGTCAGACTATATTATCTTACTTTGGTGACAAAGAAGATCAAATTATACAACCAGAAGAAGACAACAAAGTCAGAGCTCCTGCATCCAAAGCCTCCAAGAAAAATATGAATCAGTCCCAGGCCTTGGAAGAGCTCAAAAGGGATTTTGAGAAGCAAGTAAGAGAAGTAGAGGAAAAACTGGGAAGAGAAATGAGAAGTGATGCAAGAAAATCATGAAAAGTCAACAGCTTGCTAAAGGAGACCCAAAAAAAGACTGATGAAAATAACACCTTAAAAAATAGCCTAACCCAAATGGCAAAAGAGGTCCAAAAAGCCAATAAGGAGAAGAATGCCCTAAAAAGAAAAATTGGCCAAATGGAAAAGGAAGTCCAAAAGATTACTGAAGAAAATACTTCCTTAAAAATTAGAATAGAGCAATTGGAGGCTAGTGACTTTATGAGAAATCAAGACACTGTAAAACAAATGCAAAAGAATGAAAAAATAGAAGAGAATGCGAAATATCTCATTGGAAAAACAACTGACCTGGAAAATAGATCCAGGAGAAGAATTTAAAAATTATTGGACTATCTGAAAGCCATGATCAAAAGAGCCTAGACATCATCTTTCAAGAAATTACAAGAAAACTGCCCTGATATAGAGAACCAGAGGGCAAAATAGAAATTGAAAGAATCCACAGATCTCCTCCTGAAAGAGATCCCCAAAGGAAAACTCCTAGGAATTGTAGCCAAATTCCAGAGTTCCCAGTCAAGGAGAAAATATTACAAGCTGCCAGAAAGAAACAATTCAAATACTGTGGAAACACAATCAGAATAGCACAAGATTTATCAGCTTCTACATTAAAGGACCACAGGGCATGGAATATAATATTCTGGAGGGCAAAGGAGATAGGATTACAACCAAGAATCACCCACCCAGCAAAACTGGGGAAAAAATGGTCATTCAGTGAAATAGAGGACTTTCAAGCATGCTTGATGGAAAGACCAGAGCTGAATAGAAAAATTGACTTTCAAATACAAGACTCAAGTGGCACATGAAGAGATAAACAGGAAAGAGAAATCATAAGAAACTTATTAAGGTTGAACTGTTTACATTCCTGCATGGAAAGATGATGTTTATAACTCATGAGACCTTTGTCATTATTAGGGTAGTTGGAGGAAAAAAATTATATATATATATATATATGTATAGATAGATAGATAGATAGATAGATAGATAGATTAGATAGAGAGAGAGAGAGAAAGAGAGAGAGAGAGAGAGAGAGAGAGAGAGAGAGAGAGAGAGAAGAGAGAGAGAGAGAGAGAGAGAGAGAGAGAGAGAGAGAGAGAGAGAGAGAGAGAGAGCACAGGGTGAGTTGAAGATTAAGGGGTCATATCTGGACAATAAAATTAAGGGATGAGAGAGGATTATATTTGGAGAAGAAGAAAGAGAGAGGTAGAATTGTGTAAATTATCTCACAAAAAAAACAGAACAGAAAATGCTCTTACAGTGGAAGGGAAATGGGGGAAGGTGAGAGGGAATGAGTGAATCTTATTCTCATAGGATTTGGCTTAAGGAGGGAATAACATACACATTCAATTGGGTAAGGAAATCTGTCTTACCCTATGGGAAAATAGGGGGAGAAGGGGACAAGAGAGCAGGGGGATGATAGAGAGGAGGGCAGATTGGGAAAGGAGGTAATCAGAAGCAAATACTTCTGAAGAGGGACAAGGTCAAAAGAAAGAATAGAATAAATGGGAGGGCAGGATAGGATTAAGAGATATGCAGAGTGCATGCCATCTTGGGGTGGAGGGAGGGATGACATGGGGTGATAATTTGGAACTCAAAATCTTGTAGAAGTAAATATTGAAAACTGAAAATAAATTTATTTTAAAAAAGAATTTTAAATGCTAAAGAGATCATATTTTCCTTGGGAAAGTTCCTCAATCTCTTTCAGCCTCAGTTTCCACATCTGTAAAACTAAACAAGTTAAGTTAATCTGGATAATCTCTAAAGTCCCATGCATCTCTGACGCCTATGATTTCACGTGGCTCATTTTGAACAGAGTTCTCACACAACCCCTGTGATCATCTGCAAAACATATGTATGGAAGAAAAGCTCTAACTACTCTTTGGAATTTTCAGGTGATTTCATGAATATTGAGAAAATTGTCAAATACAGAATAGCTAAATAGATGAATAAATGAATGGATGAATAAATAAAAAGATATATTTTAAATGAGAGAAAAATATTGTTCTAAGCTATAGAATCTTCCAAAGCACTATAGTATAATATAGGCAAACCCAAGAGTTTCACAATCTAAGTACAAGAGAGAACCTTGGAATTCTGCTCAGGATGCCTGTGTTATCTTCAAAAACAGCCAACTACTGCAGATGGATTGCAAATTCTCTAAATTCAGTCAAATGAATTGTTTCAATTAGATAATTATTAAACTATTGATCAGCGAGCTGGGTTGTCCATGTTGATGTCAGCTTCCTTTATCATGGACAGATTACAGGCTCTTTGTCACCTGTTTGTGTGGCTCCGTCTGTAGCAGCAGAATGTTGGCAGTGTGCCCAGGTGCCACGTGGGAGACCCAACACTTCAAAGTGGCTTTTTCTTTCCCCCTGTGAGTACTTCTCCCTGTCATTACATGGTTCCCCTGTGCTCCTATCATTACAACAATGGAATCCATAAAACCTAACACAGAGACAAAGGAATATCTTATTGGCAACTAATGAAACATGGAAAGACTACTCAGGCAATGTAAATAAGAAAGGGCTTTGAACCATTATAAACTACCCACTTATGTCCTCCAGGCCTTGTTCAACACAGATGGGAGTAACTGTCTTTCCTTCATAAATATCATAGAATTCCAACTTAAGGTGCTGGTGCTGATATGTTAAAATCAACCTCATCCAATATTTAACCTGACATGCAAGTTCTGTCCACAATCTGGTCCCAATTTCCACAGCAGTCAGGTCAATCACAACTTCCCAAATGACTTTTAGCTTCCTTATTTGTTTGTACTTTTGCTTGTTATCCATTCTTCCTACCTAAGTTCCTCTCCATTCTCCCCCCCTTCCTTCCAAATCTTATCAGTTCTTCAAGGCTCAGCTCTAGTTTCACCTCTTCTAAACAGCCTTCCCTGACCTACCCAAACCATGATGATCTTTGAATTCTTAGCCATTATGGGGTTGGTAAAACAACTGTTTGTTATTTCCTTCTACAGTAGATTAAAGCAAACAGAAGTAAAGTGACTTGCCCAGGGACACTTAGCTAGTGAGTGTCTGAGGTCAGGTTTGAACTCAAGTATTCTTGATTCCAAGCCCAGCATTCTAGCCACTGAGCCATTTAGCTACCTCTATGGGGATAGTAGCCCTTCATGTTTACCTAAAGTTTTATAACAAGCCTAGGAGGATGAGATCGCCAGAAATTAATCATCCAGCATTTTACACATAAGCAAAGTAAGGATGAGAAAGGTTAATTGCATGAAACCAGTAAATATCAGAGCTTCATATTTGAACCTTGAACTCTCCTTTCTCTACCTTGCCTTTCTGCATGTGTTTCATCTCCTCAAATAGCTTTCAGGCTCCTTGAGGGTAGGAATAGTGCTTTATATTTCAGTGTACCAAATACAGCACCTAGCAGAGTATTGTCTGCATAATATACAATAGATACTTGCTAATATTAATTAAAGCAGTCAGCTACTCACTCTGAGTACCTAAAACTAGACAAAGGGGAAGAATGTTATATGGTAATTTGATCACTTAAATCTACCTCCTTATGATTTTCTGGACTGCCATTACTGCTTTGATGTTGCAAGGCAGCTCACTCTAGAAACTGGAGAACAAGTGGGTTGACTCTTCCATATTTCTTCTAGTCCTGAGATTCTAGCACTATATCTGTGTACTCATGACTCCCAAAGGGATTGGGCGAGACTAACAAATAAAATACTCCCTTACAGAGCCCAGCCTATTTACAAGTTTCCACGTCACTAAGTGATGTAGAATCAATGGGGTGTTCAGGGAGGACGAGCACCTCCAGCCTGAGGGCTTGCTGAGCCCTTTTCAGGGCTGCTCACCTGATTCACCCAACTCCCACCTGTGGCTCCAAGAAGTTGGAGCATGTGCAGGTGCCACACGCTGGTAAGATCACCTCAGCAGATGGGCTAAACCAGGTTGAAGGTTACTGACAGACCTCAAACTCATGGTAAGTTAGGTGGATATCTATCCTTTCCCTCAGTAGAATGGGCAGATGAGAACAATTTGTTCCAAGGGTCATGAAAGCAGCCGAAGCAGGCACTGTGGTGTGCTTATAACATGATCAGACATCCAAGACACCAAGGTCATCCACTGCATCCCAGACCATCGCCAGTCATCTTGACTTTTTACCTGCCACTGGACTTTGATGACTCTGGAATAGAATAAGGCTGACAACTTTGTGCAACTCTGCCTCACTTCAGTGGGATTTCACACACAAGTTATCACCTGTGATGTCATTGGCCCTCTTTCAAAATGAAGGACAAAAACAACAGCTCACTAAGTCACATCTACCTGCAAATAGTGAGAGAGAAGTAACAATCCTGTTGTCCGACTATCCTCCCTGATCCAATGTGTTATAGTGAGGGAAAGATGCTGAATTTGGAATCTGAGAGTCTAGATTTAAATCTCAGCTCTAACAAATATAAGTTGGGTCACACTGGGCAAGTCACCTAACCTTTCTGAGTCTCAGTTTCCTCATCCACCAAATGAATGGGATTGAACTAGATAACATCTAAGTTCCTCGCTAGCCCTAAATCTCTGATACCGTTCTTATTTTTTCCCCGCTCCACCTCAGTAACTGGTAATGGCATCTCCCTTGGACCTCATATCATACTTTGTTTTGCGATGTTCCAATGTACTTACATGTAGTACTATATGTTATTATAGTTATTTGTATTGTGTCATAAACCACTGCCAGACAGTAAACTCTATAAGGGTAGGGACTGTGTCTTTTTTATTCTTTGTACCTCCCTCAGCACCTAGCATCATACTGTTACATATATTAAGTCCTTAATAAATATTTTCATTGGCTGTTTGGCTGCAATTTAACCATATAAAATCGTAAAACTATTTTTTTCTTTTGCAAATTATTTTTGCAAATTACTTTCCAAAAGGACTGACATTATACCAAATCTAATCCAATAAACATTTATTAAGTACCTACTATGTGCTTGGTACTGTGCTAAGCTTTAGAGATACAATTAATAAAAGGAAAGATGGTCTCTGTTCTCAAGGAGATTATAATATAAGGGGGAGACAACACAAAAAATGAGGCAGGAGAGGGGATGCCTTGTTCCATCACCTTGAAACCAGGCAGGACAGAGATGCAAAGTGGAATGAGCAGCTTCTGCCCTCTAAAAAGGAAAGCATTGGGAGGAGTTTGGTACTCTGCCCTCTAGCCTACCATTTAGAGGGGAGACGAGGCTGAAGAGTCAATCAAGGCTTCACTTAGCAGTACAGTGGTGAGTTTACAGGTGATGTCAAATGTGAATTTAACTGCCAGATATCCCACCAGTTAGATTGATTTGCACTGGGGCAGAGTCCATGGTTTGCCTATATGCGAATGAAGTTTCCACATATGAACCAAATAATCACCGACATTTCCATAGTACTTTAAAGTTGTCGATGTATGTTTTACATTTACATAAATACATTATCTCATTTAATCTTCACAACAACCTTTTAAGGTAAGTACAGGTGTCATTTCCATTTTTTAAATAAGGAAAGTAAGACTCAGAGAGGTTAAGTGTTTTGGCCACAGTCACACAGCTACAAAATGTCAGAGGTATCATTCAAACTCAGGTCTCTCCTGATTTCAAGTTCATCTCTCTTATGGCTATATCAAACACTCGCAAAATATTATGAGTTATCCTTAAGACTACAAAGATTGTTTTCTCTGTGTAACCACAATTTCTAAGATTCCCAAGCATATTACCTTCCTCTAATCAAAATATAACATTGTTCAAGTAACACTCCAAATTTGTAAGTAAAAATGTATTTTGATTCTCTTTTTCTACATAGTGGACACAGATGTAAAGTACTGGGGAGACAAGAAAATTGATTGAGAGATTAGAGATTCATAGATGTTTTTTAAGCTGGAAGGTGCTTTACACATCATCTAGCCAAACCCCCTCATTCGACAGATGGGGAAACTGTTTTAACCATTGGTTTGTTTGGTTTTTTTCTTCCAGTGTAACAGAGAGTTCATTAACTCATTCCAGAAAGGATCTGTTTTTGTAGTTAGAGTAAATGACTGAAAAATTCAAATTTCATGCCATCACGTTTGTTCAGAAAGTTTCTGATTAAGCTTTTCCTTTTAACCGTATAACCATGTCATTCATCGGGAATAATATAGCCATCGGTGTAAAGATATCTTCATTATCAACAATAAGGGGCTCACCAATCAGTTTGCAGCTATTAAAGGGCTGATAACACCATCAAGGCTGTGCTTCACTGATGAACGATTCTGACTGGTGGCTTAAGTTTGTGAAACAGACAACGTTCAGGCTCCCCTAAAGCTCCGTCCATCATCATCAGTAGCAGGAGTGGAAGTGTCATATCTTACCTAAGAGAACTGTTCTCAGAGATTCTACCATTGTAATTTCTCTCACTTATGTCTCCTTCTCTCCTTTGACATTGCCACCATCCTGGTTCAGGCCCTCATCACCTCATGCCTGGAATATTGCAATAGACTACTAGTTCCAGTCCATCTACCTCTAAGTGATCCAACTGATTTTCCCAAATAGCAGCTCTGACCAGGTTGCCTCCAGGATCAACTATACAATCCTACGTGGCTTTTAAAGCCCTTCACAACCTGGCCCATTCCTACCTTTCTCTTCTCATACTCAACTCCCCTTCACTTATTCTGGGATCCAGTAACACTGGCCTCCTTATTGTTCCTCAGATATGACACTCCATCTCCTGACTCCACACATTTGTATTGACTGCCCCCCTCAGCCTTACCTGAAATTCTATCCTTCCTCATCTCTGTCTCCTGACTTCCCTGGCTTCCTTCAAGTCTCAGCTAAAGTGCCACTTTCAGGAAGCAGCCTTTCTCAGTCCTCCTTAATCTTAGTGCCTTACCTCTAAGATTGATATGTATGTGTGCATGTATACATACATATATATATATATATATATATGTATATATATATATATATGTATGTGTGTGTATACATATATATACTATTTGTACATAGCTGTTTATATGCTGTCTCCCCTATTAAATTGAATGCTTCATAAATGCTTGACTTGATTTGAATTTCCTTACTGTAAGCACTCCTTCCAATGGTGCAGATCGTCATCTACCCACACCACCTAGTACTCTTAGATCCTCTTCTTTCTCCTTCCACATGTACTCCATAAAGGCTCTACCCTAAAGGCTGAAGGCTTTTCTCTGGTTCTTTTTAATATTTCACAAACACCAGTGCAACATTCAGGCTATCTGTTATTCTCCTCTCTATATGAACAACATGCCTCCTTTTCCTTCTGCCTTCTGAATTTAATTAAATGCTAAAAATATTCAATGACTTAACATACCAGTAATGTTTGTTCATCAGACTAAATCACTGTAGAGATTCAGTAGAAAGTCATCATCTAAAGCTCATGGTGAAGATAGACACTGTGATTCAGTGGCTAGAGTTCTGAAGTTGGAATCAAAGGACCTGAGCTTCAATTCTGCCTTGGACGCCCAATAGCAGTATGGTGACCCTGGGTAAGCTGTTTAATTATAATTACATAGAGTCTCAATTTCCTCCTCTGAGATGGAGATAATAATACTTGTACTATCTTCCTCATAGGATTGTTGTAAGAAAAGTGCTGTGAAAATCTAGAAACATTTTTATAAGATATATTATTTTCAGGAAGGGGTTTATGTCTATTGGCCAGATTTGAACATGCATCTGCATAGACCCACTATGGAGCTTGTCCAGTAGTATGAATAGCTAAGACAGAAAATACAGACAGACAGCAATTTGGGCCCAGAGTTGAAAAGGAAAGAGGGCTGGATTGCTTTTGGAAAATTGCAAAGCACTTTTACTGACCCCAAGCTTATAACATAAAAGCAAAGGCTCACCTTTTCAATACAAAGATTTTACCAGTATTGCTATCTGTCAGTGAGACCTAGAATGCCACCGCCTCCTAAGAACTAAAGATGAGCATCACACAGAGGGCAATGCAGAGGCATGTGGTGGGTGTGAGCAGGCTACAACATAACAATAACAATAACAAATAAACAGCTCTTTGAGGTTTGTGAAGTGCTTTGCAAATATTATCTCATTTAATCCTCATAAGGATTTCCTGAGAAATAGGTGTTATTATGATCCCCATTTGACAAAGGAGGAAACTGAGGCAGATAGAATTAAACAACTTGCCTAGAATCATACAGCTAGTAAGTGCCTGAGGTCAGATTTGAATTCAGGTTCCTAACCCCAGATCCATTCATCTATCCACTGCACCACCTAGCTGCCTATTTAACACTTGAAGAACTCAGAACAAGAGTAAAAGCTGTTGTTAAAAAAATTATATGACAGAGAACAGCTAGGTGGTGCAGTGGATAGAGCACCGGCCCTGGAGTCAGGAGGATCTGAGTCCAAATCCAGCCTCAGATAACTTGACACTTACTAGCTGTGAGAACCTGGGCAAGTCACTGACTCCCCCAACACCAGAATTACTTCTCTCATGGTTTTTTACAGCCTGGGATCTGTGATTTTGTTTTTCGATAACTGCATTTCAACATAACTGATTCCCTTTGTAATCCTATATATTTTATGCATTTAAAAATGCTGTTTGAAAAGGGATCCCAAGGCCTTTCCACACTGCCAAGGTGGGCCATGACTCACACGAAAGGCTACTCTTCTTTATGATTTTTTTTTTAATATTTTAAGTCACAGAGTGATTGTTGATCTACATAGATAGAGGAAGTTTCCTCACTGTGAATTCTCTCCACTGATGAAATCATGGGTATGACTAAAGTATAAAAAAATGAAGATCCTTGGTCAACATACAGACCGGTCTTCAACACCCTACTGTTCTTGTCTTTACTCAGCCCCTAGAGTCTACTGTCTTTGCTGAATGCGGGTAACTAATGTCTGGTGTCTGCCTTCCCCCAGAAGTACTTCTCATTCACTTGTCCTATTAAGCACTATTTCCTACATTTCTTCTTCTTGCTCAAGGGGGAAACACAGCATGTTTCAGGTCTTGGACCAGGTCTATATGTTTAGCTAAATTCACAATCTTGGGTGGGCTGTGCCCCTCAAGGTCTTAACTACCTGTACCTGAAGCTCCCCTACAATGACCCTTTCCTGACTGATTTACCTTTGGCAGCTTTTTTCTGTGCAGTCCATGGAAAGGCTAGACGAAGGCTGTGGCACAGTAAATAGAGCAATGGACTTTGAGTCAAGAAGATCGGAGCTCAAATCCACTCTCAGACACTAACTCTGTGACTCTGGGCAAATCATTTAATCTGCTTCCATCACTTTCCTCAACTATAAAATAGGAGATACTAAATAATAGCACCTACCTTGCAAGGCTGTTGTGAGGATCAAATAAGATAATATTTGTAAAAATACTTATCTCAGTGCTTTTCACATAGCAGGCACAATATAAATGCTTATTCTCCCTAACAGCTATCATAGATGTAAGCTATGTGTGCAATAAGCCTGTTCCCTTTGTCCAGTATGGTTTTCTTGGTATGCCCGGAGCACATGGCCTAGTCTGGGTCCTCCTATAACCATAGTTACAAGAGCTGAATAATGCCACTCTGAAAGGAAGGCAGAGTCTACACTAAGGTAGTCCTCATAAAGAGAAAAATAATGATATAAATGATAAATGAAATAAAGATTTTAGGGAAATTTTATGGTATTTAATTAATCTACCAGTTTTACTAAGTTACTTTCAAGTGAAATGGCTTTTCACCGGAGCCTTTTGAAAAGGTTGGAAGGGTATTCCCTGAGCTGCAATCATTAGCATATAGATGTCTCTAAGTGTTAATTTCTGTTTTCACTGAATGAATGTAATTTAAAATGAGGACCTTTCAAATCAGTTAACTTTGGTCATTTGAGAAAGATAAGAAAAATGGACTCAAGCATGAACCCCCAGCAGAACCTGCTTCTTCAGGATAAGGACTCTGCATCAGAGCCTCGTGCTACACTGGGAAATCACAGGGCTGTTTGGAAACAGGAGGATGGCTTAGGGTGAGTGGGTTAAAAGGACCCCAAACACTTGCTTGCACTAATAGTTAATCATGGAAAGGAAATTGAAAATGAATGAAGAAATCAATTTGGGAAAATATGGTAGTTCAGTCCCCTATGGATAAACCAATGTTATAACCGTTATAATAAAAAGGAAGACAATATTGAACAGCTCAAAGTTTTCATTCTAGCACAGTGCTAGGCACTCAATAAGTATTTCTAACTTAATAAAAATCCATGCTTTCATCTATATAGGGAACACCTCAGTGAGAACACTCTAATTATGAATGTAGATTTGCAGCTAGGTGGCATAGTAGATAGGGTGTTGAATCTGGAGTCAGGAAGACCTGGATTCGTATCCAGCCTCAGAAACTTCAGATCTTTGTGACCCTGGGCAAATCACTTAAACTGTCTCAGTTTTCTCATCTGTAAAAAAGGAGGATAATGATACCTCCTAGGTTTTTTATGCTAAATCCTAGGGTTGTTGTGAAGACAAATTCTAAAGCACTTCGCATATCTTAAAGTACAATGTAAATCCTAGCTGTTATTAAATTATAGAATAAGGGAATGGAAGGGGATGACTGGGTCACTCAACTAGTTAAGTATCAAAAGCAGGATTTGAATCTAGATCTTTCTTCCTAAACTCCAAGGTCAGCCCTCTACCCACTGAAAATCTCTCAAATTCCTTCTAGCTGTAAAATTCAATAATTCCTAGCATTTCAATCCCTGCAATAATTGTTATACTCTCAAAACTTGGTAATTTCCATTCTGACCATAACACTGGTCACTGGGGCTTAGATCAAAACCATTTTATTGAAGGAAAAATTGGGCACAATAGAAGGAAATAACTTCTCAGTCATGTAATTAGCCAAAAATATGAAAGGAAAACTCAGTTTTCTAGAGAACATGCTATTTATCTCACTACTGGTATAGATAGCTGCTATACATTCAACATCTTTAAGCTTAAATAGGCAACATACCTACCATAGGGAGATTTCATGAATTTGATATGTGAGTCAATAGCCCCAAACTTAAAAAAAAAGTTTTCAACTGAATATTGGCAGTTTTATATTGACCCCCTAAGCTTCTCTTACTAAATTCCACAAAATATATACATTCTTCAGAAATATAGGTAATTTTTAAAGCACCAGGGACAGAAAGTAATAACATTAACTATTGCCACACATACTATGTTTATTTAACAAATCTGTGCAGTGTGCCTGACATTTCCCTGGATATCAATTTGTTTTGTTTTGCTTTCTCCTATCACAGCACAAGTGAATTTAAAATGTAAACTCACTTTGTACACATTGTAAAATACATGAGTCCTTTTTTTCAAAAGATGCGTTGTAGACCCAATGTCTCACATCCATTAGAGGTTCTAGAATGTGGGAAGATATTCAGAGAAGAGGGAAAAGAAAGAGGTGGAAGAGAAGGGGGAGGAGAAAGAGGAGAATGAGGAAGAAAAGGAAGAAGAGGAGAAGAATGAGGAGGAGAAAGAAGAGGAGAATGAAGAAGATGAGGAGGAGAATAAGGAGGAGGAAAGGGAGAAGATGGAAAAGAAGAATGAGGAAGGAAAAATAGGCCCCTCAAAGCCAGCCCTATAATCCATAGGGTTAATAGCAAAAAAGTAGGATGCCAACCCAAATGGTTTACAGTATCAATTTCAGGAATCATTATGGGAGTTATAAAGGCCTGGCAGCTACCTTGAAATGTTTCCAAATTAGGCTCTGGCTATAACATTAATGGGGTTTGCACCCTGGTCGCTGTGACACTCTTCCTATTAAAAATCAACATGATGATCATCTCCAAACGACAAGGAATGAATAAAGAAAGAAAAGGCATTTCTTAAGTGCTATGTGTATGCCAGGACTTATGTTAAGCTCTTGTGATAAAAGACAAAATGATGACCACTACTCTCAAGAAGCTTACATTCTAATCACAAGGGAAGATAATGCATATAATTGAGTGGCAGCTAAGGAGGGTTGTTTTGAACTGTGAAGACACGGGAATAGTTAATGATACTATAGAGAAACTAATTGACATGTTCTTTCCAGGAATGGTAGTGTTGATTTGATTGCTGTTCCCAAATCTGGAGGTGTAATGGGAGAAAGAAAGGGCATAGTGGGTGGCAGCATGGCATGAAGATGGCAGAGCACATCAGAGTGGTAGGTCTGGGTTGGGCTAGTTATGGGGAACTCTCATCAACTACAGTGCCCGAATGAAATGCTTTCCAAATATAGAGGACTAGCAGAAGAAATTGAAACTATGTGAGAAGAGGATGAGGTACATGATGTCATCCCTGTCATCCTGTCTGCTCCTGGAGTTGTCCCAAAGATGCTTTTAGTGAGTTCACAGAAGATGAGTCTACATCCCAATATTCCTTTTCAATTATTAAAAGCAATCATTTTATCAACCTGTGCAAAAATTTGTAGAACATTAAATATAAAAGCTAACAGGAATACAGACGTGCCCCATGACCACCATTGCTAATTGAAGACCAATGAAAGAGATGAGATGAATGAAAAAAGAATAAACAAGCATACTTCATACACTTCAAATTTTGAAAAGTACTTTACATACATTATAATTGTCTCATAAATGGGAATCAATATGAATCATTATTATTGATATCATTTCAAACCATTTTATTAACTGCAACAACAAAAAAAAGAGCAATGGTCTTTGTTTAGTATATCACTCCATTGTATAATTGATAACAAGCTGCAGTGGAACAAACTGATGCCCTCCATCAGGATCCTAGCTGGCAGAGAGAAGAGGAACGTACATATACAACATTGGCACAGACAACTGAAACCAGGGCCTGGACTTGGCAGTTGTATGCGGTTTTTTTAATCTAATTTATTGGTTATTAACAGGAATGAGCAGCCCCTTTAAAAGAAATGGGCAAAGTTTCTCATTTCAAGACACTGAGGAGTCAAACGATTATCTCTGGATAATTTTCCCCTGCTCCTCCTCCTCCAAATCTCATTCACTATAGAGTTATTGCTTTTCTTTCTCCTTCCCCAGCACAGGTCTTAGAGTCAGTCACCAGTTTCCTTTCCATTAACACTACCATTCTTCCCTTTCTCTTCCTTCTCCTAAGCCTATGTAGTGGTAATGGTGATACAAATGTAGTACATCTGCTGGCAGGATGCTTCCCCCCCCACACCCTAACTAGCCATTGTGATGACAAATAGTGCATTGAATAGGCAGAGAGTGGAAGTGGGAGGACCTGTTAAGCTATTATTACAGTCATCCATGTGCATAGTAATAGGGACTATATAAGAGTGGAAAAAATGGGAATGGAGGGGAGGAGACAGAGTCTTATTGAATGGGTGGATGGATGGATACAGAGAATGTTGCAAAGGTGGGATTGACAAGACTTGGTTTTGATTGACTATAAGACCTTTTTACAGGCAGATAGGTGGCACAGTGATTACAATGCTAGGCCTGGAATCATGAAGACCTAAGTTCAAAGTTGGCCTTAGACACCTCCTAGCTGTGTGACTTTGGACAAGACATTTAACCATGCTCTGCCTCAGTTTCCTCAACTGTAAAATGGACACATTGATAGCATCTACCTCCCAGGGTTGTTAAGTCTCAAAGGAGATAATATTTGAAAAGTACTTAGAACAATGTCTGGCACATAGTAAGCACTTTTAAAAGCTTGCTTACTTCCTTCCTTCCTCTTTCACCAAGGCCAGTGGTTCTGCATTAAAGAGTATAAGAGTACAAGAAGATCTTGTGATTAAATATTTACCTACTTGAGGAAAATACTTGAGATTTGAGAAGTCTAGGGAAGGGCACTCTGCCCAAAAAAAAAGTCACCTATTATAACAGAAAGAGCATTAGAAAAAGAAAAAAAGAAAAACTGGACTTGAATGCCAACTCTACCACTTACTATGAGGAAAGCATTGAATTTTTTGGGTGGCAGCTTTTTCATCTGTAAAATGGCACAACACTATTTTTACTATCTACCTCATAAAATCTCTATCATGATTAAATGGGATAGTTATCTCTACCCTGAAGCTTTCCTTGATTCCAGCCTTCTCCTCAAGTTGTTAATACTTTCTTCCTCCTTAAATTATCCTGTGCTTCCTTCTGTGTTTAATAAATGTTTGATTAACTGAATTGAATCAATGATATAAAAGCATCTTATAGGTAGGGAGTTGATCAAGAAACCTCTTTCCAATCGATTTTCTCCCAGACCAGTTGATGAAATTATAGGACGTAAGGGTAGGTAATGGTAATAAGTCACCTTGAACACCAAGCCAAAGCAACTCATGCTTCTGACGCTCCAGGTCACTGATGTTCTTCATGCCTCCATTTGTCTAGCTTTTTGTTTTAAGACAGACATGTGATTTTATCAGTATAAGAAACTCCCAAAGACGATGCGCCCCCTACTAATGAGGACTAGCCCCTGCAACTTGTAGTCTCAGAGAGTTGCCTGGTTACCTTGAGAGGGTGACACAACAGAATGTGTCAGAAGCAGGACTTCAGCACAGGCCTTCCTGAATCTGAGGCCAGTTCTCTATCTAATATCCCAATCTTGTCTCTCACGATAAATTTATATCATCTAAATGACATCTCATCTTTCCTTCAAAACATACTCCTCATCCAAATAAAATTGTTCCATGCATCACCATTCTTTCAGTTACCCATATTCAAAGCTCATAACTATTGCTGACCCATTTCTTTTCCTTACACCCTGCAACCAATTTTTCACAAAACACCGACATTTTATTTCCAAAATACTTCTCGCGTCCTTCAGCTCTCTACCATTCCAAATTCATTCTCTCTCACTTGAACCATTGTATTAATTTCTAAGCTGCTGTAACTCACGCAGCTCCAATTTGTTTTACACATTAATCTTTCTAATGTACAACTCTCATCATATTACTCCACTCTTCAAACACCTTTCACTAAATTCTTTAACATAGTTATAAAGTCCCCAATGATCTGACAGAAACCTATCATTGTCCTCGCCTCTCTCTACACTCTATCCAAACTTGTTATCCCCAAAATATGTCACGCTTTTCTGTGCTCAGGTTCCTGCTCAGTTCCCTGCACCCAGAATACCTTTCTCCATCTCTGCCTGCACAAGTCATGTCCATATCCTTGAAGATCCACTTCAAATGCAACCTCCTTAATGAAGCATTTTTAGTAACTTTTTTCCTTTGTGAGCCTTTGTAAAATCTTTACTTTCTTATTCACCTATCTATATGTAAGATATTATGATATATATACTTATTTTTAACCCCACAAAGCTATAAGTTCCTGGAGGACAGACACTGTGTTATTTGTCTTCTAGTTCCTTTAGTGCCTAGCACAGTGCCTTGCAATGAAGGGAAAGGGAAGGGAATAAACGTTTATATAATGTCTACTCTGCACCAGGTACTGTGCCAAGTGCTTTATACAAATATCATGTCATTTGAGCCTCACAACAACCCTGTGAAGTAGGTATACTATTATTCCTATTCTATAAGTGAGGAAACTGAAGCAAACAGAGTTAAGTGACTTACCCAGGATCAGAGAGCTAGTGTCCAAGGCTGGATCTGAACTCAGATCTTCCTGGCCCCTTGTCCAACCCTCTATCTATTATGCCACCAGCTACCTTCAATGTGTGTTGAACATGATAATTATAAAATAAATGTTCATTGACTGAATTAATTAATGAATGTTGTCCAAGACAGTACCTGGGGGCAGTACTCCACTAAATGTAAATATTCAATATTCTTACGGAAATAAATGAAATATCTTTAGTAGAGAATCCCTGTACATTATAAAAGATACTCAAATGCCTTGACACCATCTCCATAGCAGCTTTGGCCCTTCCTCAAGGAAATGTATTTCACTTCTCAGCCTGTCCAAAGCTCAAGTCATTTATACTCCAATTACTATAAGGAATGCATAAGGGGAAGCAAGGGACAAAGCCACCTTGCAGTTTAATACATTGAATTTTAAAAAAAATAAAGACCAGATTGATTCATTTATTAAATTCCCTCCCAATTGTTTATTTCTTCTCATCAATAAGTAAATGAGATCATATATGTAAAGCACTTTGCAAAGTTTAATGTTTATTATTAAAATTAATATTTATTAATGCTAGCCATTTATTATTTTCTTTATCAATGTACTCATGCTGCAGCATAAGGAAAAAGGAAAATTCCATGTGAGGCCCCTGTGGAACAAAGAAACACTCTGTACAGTCCCTCAAACACATGTTTCAGTTATTCTTCTCTAAAACAAAAATCCTCTTAAAGGAGCTTGTGTTTGGTTATTTTGAACAATACCAGGGATAGTACAATTATGTCTGAAATTAATTTCATTTGGGTGACTTTCTTTGCCATTTCATTAATATAGTTTACCTTCTATGATATATGTGATGTTCCACTGATAGAACTAAGCTTTAATCACCATCACATTGTTCTTTCTTTACATACAGCAAAGTTCAAGGTTATCTGAAGGCAAAAATCTTCCCATATAATCCCACACAAGATTTCATATGAATCTAATTGAATTCACTTCTCTGTTGTCTTCTCTTATAAAAGTATTGAATGATATGAGACAAAACAACATAAATCTAGTCTCACTATTTAATTGTTTGTAATTTTATTAGGCTTGGCATAAAAGTCCTATTTAATGGGCTTCTATCAAATTTAATACTTAAAATCAAGATGTGGGCATTAGTTAACCCCCTACAGGTCTTAAATATTCATTATTGAAATTCCAATGTATTATTACAATATACAAAGTTTTAGAAGAAATGGTTTTGGTGTGCCACACCTGTAGTTAGTGTTGCTACCTGCTATGACAAACTTTCCAAAGTATATGCCATTGGAAGTTGTTTTAACCTTCTACATTTATTTTCCTAATCTGAACTCTCAGAATTCAGAAGCAGCAACGTTCAATTTGCCTTTGTGGTAAATGGAGGCAACGTAAACCCAGTGAGTATCCCCAGACAATCCCTTTCCTAATTCAAGAGCAGCCAAGCCTGTGAGGGCTTTCATTATTTTCTGTGTAACATGTTTGCAGCTCTAAAATGTATTGGTTCAGCTGTCAACATATATATTCACTTTGATGATAATGTTCCAGCTTAACGAGGCCTCTTGGAATTATTTATTATTAAATTCCATTACTTTCTGCAAACGTTCATCTTGATTAAGTTCATTGTTTAAGAGTCTCCCACAACTCTAACAGCACCAACCCTTATTATGCTAGAATATGGATACTGTAGTGATTACTTTGTTCATAGTTCACCTTGATATTTCTTTAAATATCTTTTAATGAAATTTCTTCCAACGAAACTATGGAAGGTAAGGAGATTTTATACACACACACACACACACGCACACACACATGCGCACACACACACATATGTATGTATATGGAAGATGAGCCACCTATACTCCTTTTTAATTATCTTTCTTTTAACATTACAAATTTTATCCCATTGTTTGTAAAATGGGAGTGTTAAACCAATTGATCTCTAAGTTCCTTCCTACTTCTAAATTCTTTGGTCTCATCCAGGTCCCTTCACAGACACAGATGAGAGGATTGCTGATTACTAATGTAGGCAGAGAAGAATTGGTAAGAATGGCTTACAGACAGACAACTAAAAGTGTGGCAAACTCTGAAAGTGCATCTCCCACCCATCAAAGTATGTAGAAGGCAGGACTTTAGTTGGGACTTAAAGTAAGCCAGGGAGGCCAGTTGCCAGAGCAGAGGAGGGAGAGCATTCCAGGCATCATGGACAGTCAGAGAAAATGCTCTAAGGTAGTAGAGATGGAGTGTCTTGTTTGTAGTACAGCCAGCAGGCTAAGGTCATTGGATCAAAGAGTCTGTGTCAGCAAGTAAAGTTTAAAGAGACTGAAAAGGTAGAAGGGTGCTAGGTTATTAAGGGCTTTGAATGCCACATAGAGCTTTTTGTATTTAATCCTTAAGGCAAATGAGTAAATACTTACGGAAACAGAGGTTTCTCCAGTTTATTAAAGAATAGTTAATAAACTGGAGTGGACACTCAGAGCTAATTGAAACAGTTGGTTATTAATGAGAGAAATGTTGCATTTTAATCATTAACACAGAATATCAGAACATATCCCTTAATTACCTTAAATTCAGAATACGAATGAATAAGGAAAATGACATAGTATCAGGTGGAGAGAAAGATGATTATCTCACCTACATATAATGGTTATATATAAGGGTCTTTGATCCCCAAAATCATACTACAAGGGTAATGTAATACCATAAGAAATTATGAACATAAGGAATTCAGAGAAAACATGAATACTTTTCCAAGCACAGCACAGAAATCAAATGATAACCATTGCAAAGTGTTTTACAAATAATAAAGATGAAAACAGCACTAAAAGGCAGTTGAACTCAGATGAACTGCAATGACCAAGCCTAATCTCAGAGCAGAAATGATCAAACAAACTTTTTTTGTCTCAGGAGAAATAGGGACCCATGGGTGCAGATTTTTTCCCAGAACCTTAGTCATGGTCACTTTTTTAGTATTTAACTGTTAACATTTGTTACTAGGAAAGGATCCTTTGGGTTGGAAGAGTACACAATGAAATAGTAATGGTGTTTAAAGAACAAAATGTATCAATAATTTTTTTAAAATAACAACAAAATAAAAGTTGAATACGTGAATTAGGTGATCTGCTCTCTCTATTGATGCCCCTGAGCTGAGACTGAGAGTTTCCCATGGTTCCATGTAATCATCCTTGGTTACAGAATAAAGATGGGGGGAAGAGTCAGGCTCCATATCTGGATTCTAAGAATAAAAAGAGGACCAAGAACAACAACAAAATACTTTCCTCAGTTTACTGTATTCAGCTTTCTTTAGACCTATTACTGTTTTACGATGAATCATGGTTAAGCCTCTTCATTCATCCTTAATTTTTTTCTAACTGCAACTGGAAAGCTCCCACTCTTGCCATCCATATAACTCTTCATAGGAATGACCATCTCTAAGTGTCCTTAATAAAAAGCTCATATTGAATCAATCTAAATGATTTTCCCACAACTTGTTTTCTTGACTCTAGTTATCATATCAGGCAAGAAAAGAGCCTTGTTAAAGCAGCAGCTACTCCAGTTAAAGCAGCACCTCCCCCTCATCCAAAAAATGGGAAGAATTCCAAGAAACAATACATCAGATCTGAAAAGAAGTATGACAATGAAGAAGATGAAGATGAAAGATTTGAGCTACCCAAAGTGATAAAAATGGGAGCAACTCCAACCAAACACTGAGCATGAGGAAAGATGAAGAGAAAGAGGGTAGTGAGAATGATTAAAAGGAAGCTATGGATACCACACCTGCCAAAGGTAAGGAGGTTCCTGTGAAAGCTAAGGAATCAGAGAATGAGTTAGGGTTATGGTTAAGATGGAGATCAGGATGAAGAAGATGATAAAAATGTTGATGAGGAAGAGAAGAAAAAGGAAGTGTCTGTCAAAATAACACCTGGAAACCACATCACACCTATCAGATTGGCCAATGTGACAAAACAGGAAAACGATAAATGTTGGAGAAGATGCGGGAAAATTGGAACACTCATGCATTGTTGGTGGAGTTGTGAAATGAACCAACCCTTTTGGAGAGCAATTTGGAACTACACCCAAAGAGCTATAAAAATGTGGATACCCTTTGATCCAGCAATAGCACTTCTAGGGCTGTATCCCAAAGAGATCATAAAAATGGAAAAAGGACTCACATGTACAAAAATATTTAAAGCAACTCTTTTTGTCATGGCAAAGAATTGGAAATTGAGGGGTTGCCTATCAGTTGGGGAATGGTTGAACAATTTGTGGTATATGAATGTAATGGAATACTATTGTGCTATAAGAAATGATGGGCAGGCAGACTTCAGAAAAACCTGGAAAGAATTATATGGACTGACGCGGAATGAAGTGAGCAGAACAATGTACACAATAACAGCCATGTTGTGCAATGACTAACTTTGATAGACTTAGCCCTTCTCAGAAATGCAAGGATCTAAGACATCTCCAAAAATCTCATGATGGAAAATGCTATCCACATCCAGAGAAAGAACTATGGACTTTTAATGCAGATCTATTTGTACTTTTTTTCTTCTGTTTTGTTTTGTTTCCTCTTTCTTGTGGCTCCTTCTATTGGTTCTAATTCTTCCTTACAACATGACTAATGTGAAACTATGTTTAATAGGAATTATATGTATAACCTACAGAAGTGAAAAGGGAGGGGGAAAGAAATTTAAAACTGAAAAGCTTATGGAACTGATTGTTGATAAATCAAAATAAGTTAATTTAAATTGAAAAAAAAAGCACCTGGAAAAAGGAAAATGATAAAACAGAAAGTCTTAAAAGTGGAGAAACAAAAATTGGAAGTTGAACCATCTATACCTTTTAATCCCTTCACCGGGAACCTTAATTGCAAAAAAAAAAGTTTTCTGAACTAAAAGATGGTATCATTGACTTATTAGCAAAAAATGATATTGTAGTTGTGGAAGTCTAAATTGGCAATACCAGAAAGTTTGGCTACATGGAATTTGAATCCACCAAAAACCTGGAAAAAGTGCTGGAGCTCTGTGGCTCAAAAGTCTTTTACTCTTTTGTTAAATTAATTTATATTTATTTTGTTAAATATTTCTCAAATACATGTAAAAAGCCTTTAACAGTCATTTTTAAAATTTTTGAGGCTCAAGTTCTTTTCCTTCCTTGCACCAGTCCAATCTCCTTGAAAAGGCAAGCAATTTGGTAAAATTATATACATGAAGCAAAACTTTCTAAATTAACCATGTTGCAAAAGAAAACAAACAAAATAAAACAATAAAAGTAAAGAGAGTGAAAAAAACATATGCTTCAATCTGCATTCAGAGTTCATCAGTTCTCTCTCTGGCAGTGGATACCATTTTTCATCATGGGTCCTTTGGAATTGTCTTGGGTCATTGTATTGATTAGTGTAGCTAAGTCATCCACTATTGCTGTTACCGTGTTCAATGTTCTCCTGGATCTGTTTACTTCACTTTACATGAGTTCATACAAGTCTTCCCAGATTTGTCCAGCTTGTCATTTCTTACAGCACAATAGTATTCCATCCATCACAATCATATACCACAATTTGGTCAGCCATTCCCCAATTGATGGGCATCCCCTTGATTTCCAATTCTTTGCCACAATAAAAAGAGTTAAAATATCCCGATTTTTCCATATCCTCTCCAGTATGTTATTTTTTTCCTTTCTGCCATATTAAGTTCTTTACTTTTAAATGGAAAAAAATAAGGGGAAAACAAGAAAAGCATGAAAGATTGAGATGTGAGGACACTTCATCAAGAACGTACCATATTAATTACACAGAAGAAACTAAAAAAAAAAGTTTGAAGATGTTTTTGAAGTTAGATTAGTCTGCTATAAGGCCATTCAGAGGAATTTAATCCAGAAGAGAAACAAAGAATAGAGATTGATATTTGACTCTCATTCTGAGCTAAACAAGTGAGAAATGTTCAGGACAAGAATATTCAAAAGGTAAAAGAATAATTTCTAGACTAAGAGTAACAAGTCAGCATGAGACTTGAAGACACTTCTGCTAAATAACTTTGCCTACAGTGTCACTGAAGAAAGTCTACAAAAAATGTCTGAGAAGGCCCCTTTCATCAGTGCATCCCAAATAACCAAGCCAGACCTGAAAGGAATGCATTCATTGAATTTTTCTCTACTGAAGATACAAAAGAACCTTTGAATTCTGGTAGCAAAATGGAAAATTTAAGGCAGAGCAATCAGATTGGAGTTAAAAGGACAGAAAACAACTAATGCAAGGAGCTAGTCATATATTTTTCCCCAAAAGGCCAAATAAAAGCCACCAGAGAAGAAATCTGAATCATGTTATGGTTCTCTTGGTGCAAGGATGATCAAAGATAGGGAAACTGGGTCAACTAAAGAGTTTGGTTTTGTAGACTTCAATATAGAAAGTGAGAAAAGCTTGCAAAGAAGCCATATATGATGGCGAGATTGACAGCAACAAAGAAATTCTCAGCTTAAGGCCAAACCTAAATCTGAAGTCAGCTGTAGAGGCAGTAGTGATGGGTCAAGGAGGATTAGGTGGTAGAAGAGGGCATGAAGCCTTTGGTAGAAGAAGCTAACGAAACTTTTGGAATTCAGGACAGTTTTCAGTTAGACAAAGGAGACCTCAAGACACAAGGAAAGAAAACAAAGTTTGAACAGCTTGCTGATCTATTTTCTTCCCTCTTTTATTTGAATGGACTCTGAGCTGTTTATTCTGTCTTCTATTCATTGACAGAGCCTTGGAAGTACATTCCAAGATAAATGTGCACTCTACTTGGAAAAACCTAGGTAACATTTGAAGGGAGACAGTATGCTGCTTTTGACTGAATGTAGGTTCTATATAAACTTTTTAAAGAGATAGGTGATAGAAGTGAGAGTTAAACTTTTTGCCTAAAAGTGTTCTGCCTAAAGGAAGGTAAAATTTGATGGCTGAAACCTACCTAGCTGTCTTGGGGTTTACAGCTAGATTTCTTTTGCAAAGACCATGCCTTAAACCCAATTCACATTGATTGGACAATAGGTCCCTGCCCAAGTGCCACTTAATGGTTACTTTTTGGGCCCTTCTGTCTCAGAGTAACTTTCTCTTTTGGCCAGAAACACTGAGGGTCTTCCCCTCCCAGTTTGATTTTTTTTAATTAAAGGGGCTATCCCTTGACTCACTTCTTCAATAGGCCTATTCACTGAATGGGCTTTGCCTCACTTAAAGTGGGAACTCAGAAAGACCTTAGCTTGAAAAGGCCAAGGCCTCCCATTGCATCCTGGGCCATCTCTAGTCCTGCTGATCTATATCTGGCCACTGGACCCAGATGGCTCTGGAGGAGAATGTGAGACTGGTGACTTTGCATAGCCCTCCCTCACTTAAATCCAAATCAGTACAAGTCATCACCCTGATGTCATGGTCCTCTTTGAAAATAAAGGAGAAACCACACAACCACGATTTTTGAGTATATAATGTAATGTACTCCAAGTACAAAACAATTTTTTCCTACAAATATCTGTAGTGAATTTTTATTTTGTTTCATTTTTCCTTTTTTAGGGCGCTGTAGAGGAAAAAAAGTGAATATTTTATTATAGCTATTACTTCAGTTACCTGACTCAGGACAAACAAAAAGGGTCTAACAGCTCCTTAAAGCCTACCATATAAAATTATATTCCTTTCCAAGATATTTAAGGACATCTATAATCTAAAATAACCCTCTCTAGTTTTATTTCAGGTTTCTCCCCTCCACACCCTAATCTCCAACCTAACTGCACCAGTCTTTGTCACTTAAACATACCATGTACTCTCCTAATTGAGAGGTTTTGTTTATATTGCTCCTTATAACTAGAATGGTCTGCTTTCCTCTCCTTCATCTATTTAATTCCCACTCACCATTTAAATCCATGCTCAGATTCAACCTACTCTATGAAGCCTTCCCAGATCTCCCAGGGTAATAATGCCTTTCTTCCCTTTTCACAATTCACTTTTTTTTTTCAACCCTCCAATGTACTGACCATATAATAGAAAATCTTATCTTTGATTCTTTCTTCTCCCCTACTTTTATAGTGTGGATTACTGTTACCTGTGTTTGTGTCTTATCTCTTTACTCAAATGTAATCACCATAAAGATAGGACTATGTCTTATCTAACCTTTTCAGGAGGGAGGGAGATAGATGAGAAAAAATGGTAGAGACAGTGAAAAGTTTTAAGATGTATCATTAAGTGGTAGAACTTACCACCCAAGTGAATAGGTAAAGAAAGAATGAGAGATTTTCTTTCCTTTTTTTAGGCTAAGATATCGTATTTGTAAGATAAGTGAGATATTGATGGTAACACAGATGTAGGTAGAGATGTCTAAGCTTTGCTGAGTTTGAGATGATGTCAGAACAACACCTGGAGATGCTCTAGAGAAAAAGCAAGATTTGAAACTAACTTGTTAGATAAGTAAGTCATCAAGAGATAGATTTGATTAACTATGAATTAACCAGAGGAAAACACCACTCAATTTTGATGAATTCAGCAACAGTACTTTAAATGGCCCTGAGCAAAGTTTCTCAATCTTGCTACCACTTTCCTATCTGCAAAGTGAAGTTGATAGTATTTTCCCCTAAGAGAGAGGAGTAAATCTAAAGAGCTGTAACTTTTTCAGAAAACAAAAGAGACATTGCTAAAAAAAAAAAAATTATAAGCTCTTCTATGTCTCTGTCCTCAGAGACACTCTAGCTAGAGCATGAAGAGTCATTCTCACTGAGAGGTGCACATTGGATTCTCTAGTCCCCAGAGTAGCTCTGGGTGATGCTTCTGACCAAGAAGTATGAACCATCATTTATACTCCCTTTGACACTTAAAAGAAGCCTAATATTCATGGCAAAGTAGTATCAAGTTTGTGCACAAAGCCAATTTTTTGGAATTTTGCCTAAGGTGGTTCTGAACATCTTTCGTTGTTCTCAGATATGATCACAGCTAGAAAAAATGATGCATGAGGAGCTGACGAGACATTTTGGAGACAATAGAAAATAGAGACAAAAGAGAAGTGAAGGAGTACCTCCCATCCTTTCCTTACAGCCATAGGGACAAGAGTTCATGCACTTCAGAAAAACATCTTCCTTTGCTAAGAATTTTAGAGCCCAGGTTACCTAGAGCGATTTCATAATTAACTAGAAACAGCTTTACAGTAAACTAGGGAGACTCCATTGTAGTCCCAATTTGATCTGGACATCCACACTTCAGTGCTTATACTTCACCACAAACCTTCAAATTGGAAAATTCACTGGAGTAATTAAGATTTTTAATTGGAGGAAAAGCACACAATTCACAAAGTATACTTAATTAGTCTTCATACTACTGATCCACCAGACACAATTTCCAAAACAATTTTAGAACTCCACAATATGGTCTTTTTTAAAAAGGAAGGGGGATGGGTGGGTGAGGGAACAGGAAAATATTTCTCTAACCAAATTGCTTTACTGGGTACAATTTAAATATGTTCTAATAGAAAGGCTCATGAACTTAGCTGCATTTAACCCTCTTTCCTTTAAAGTTGTACTGCTTTCTTAAATTCGTTCAGGCGTGTTTAAAAAAAATAATTATACAAATCATTAGTATTAAAAAGGTAATATAATGGTATCAAGAAGTCACTTCACAGGATAGCTGCATATTTGATCAACTGCTAATAAATTTTTCATAATTCAAGTTCAGGTTCTTGTCTTGAAGCTTAACTTGATAACAAACCTAGCGACTGGTAAAAACTAATTGGTACAGAATAAGTGAATAATTTATACAGAAAGGAAAAAAGTGAGGAGTGTTCAGAAGGTGTAAGATGACCACCGTCATAGTTACTTCTGAAAGGTAACAGCAAAAATCATGGTTGACTTTGTGAATTCATGGTACACTGCTGACATCCACAGGCTGTCCTTTCACATTATCCTGAATCCTTAAAGCTATAGTGGTGCATGGCTTACAAAGTAGGAATCATTAACTTTTAAATATGTATGTCTGTCCTTAATTTTAACATTAGTTAGATTACTGTATACTGATTATGTGCAGCCCAGCAAGTGCCTAACCTCTGAAAGCTTGAAATTTAGAGAATAAAGTCATTTTATACATCCTCTACCAGGCTGTTCACTGCAATTCTAGGCACTGCAAGTTGATATAAAACAAATAAATTTAGTGATACCTGGCTGTAGAGTCAAGAAAGCTGGGCCTGGAGTGAGGAAGACCTGAGTTCAAATTGGACCTCAGATATTTACAAGCTGTGTGACCCTGAGCAAGTCCCTGTTTAGCTCAGTTTCCTCATTTGTAAGATGGGGTTAATAATAGTAGCTACCTCTCAGGGTTGTTGTGAAAATCAAATGAGATAATAATCATACAACACTTAGCACAGTGCCTGGCACATAGTAAGTACTATACAAATATTACCTATTTTTATAAAAAAAATTAGGTGGTAGTAGCAGTAGTAGTAAGAGTAGTAGTAGTAGGAGGAGGAGGAGGAGGAGGAGGAGGAGGAGGAGGAGGAGGAGGAGTAGCAGCAGTAGTAGTATACGGATCTGAAGCACCTCCTTCCACTACTGTAGTACCATCCACAACCCTGGATCTTCTCAGGTATAGTTTCACCCATTTCTATGTGTACGCCCTCCATTGAGGATCAACCCACTGGACTGGAGGCCTCCCTTGGGTTCTTTTCATTGCATGAGGATGCCAAATGTCCCTTTTGTTTGGTTTCTGCTGTTGTTGTCTAAACCTAAGATGGCATTGGTGGGACTTCCCTTAGACTTTCAGAGGACATTGAAAGGTTAAGTTCTTGACCATGGTCACACAGCAACCATATATCAGAGGAGAGACTTGAACCTGGGTCTTTCATTCTCTGAGACATATATATCTATAACAATATAGTTTTCATGTTACTGTTGTTATTGAAATTGTTTTTATCAGAACCATAAGTTTATTAGTGAGGTCTACTGATGAACCTCTTCAACCTATGTAGATTGGTGTACTTTCTCTGCAACTTATGGTGATACAGTTACCTGAATAAACCTAAGTCTTCTTAACTCTGAAGTCAGCTGTATATCTATTGCAATATACTGCTCCTCATTGTATAAGCAGTGAAAAATATTATCATTATGTAGCGGGCTCACTTTCTTCTCCATATCAAATTCTGCCTTCATACTTGAGTATTTCAGCCCACATGATAATGTTTTTTTTTAAATATGGTTCATTAACCATCTTAAATCCCATGTTTTTTTATCACTGTTTAATACATAGAGATGATCATATCCTTGATCTCACCATCAATGACAACTGTTCAACCCTCCATGATTCAGGGCTCTAAAATTCCTCACAGACCACAACTTATTTCCCTGTAAGCTCTCCCTCTTCCTCATTCCTTCTAAACCAGTGATTTTTAAGCTATATTTGTGCTATGGATCTTTTTGGCAGTGTGAAGAAGAGAAAATGGACCCCTTACTCAAATAGTGTTTCTGAATGCATAAAATACATAGGATTAATTAAGAAAACAATTCTATCAAAATAGTTATCAAAATATTTTTTAAAAACCCCACAATTTCATGGATCTGAGATCCCAGTAGAACTACTCTTCATTTTCATCATTCCCTATAGTCACTCTACCCCCTTCCTACTCTCTCAATATACCATCCCCTGCTCTGCAATCACCCTCCTCCCTTTATAATCTTGAGTTTTACTGGACAAGTACAATTTATTGTTGTCTACTCTTGAATCCCTTGCCCTCTTGTCCTATTATTGGTCATTTCTTGCCATTCCTGACCCTGCCCAGGTTTACTACTATTAATTGCCTTTTCAGCTGAAGTAATGATGGACAAATTGATGCAGCCATGTTGACTGGACCCACCACAAAGTTATCTTACCTCATTTCAGCTAGACCCATATTGATACATGGTGATGCTTTTATTCTACTCTGCAACAGTTCCCATGCAATGGTTCCAAACTTTTTCTCTCCTCAATCTACCTGCACTGTCCTTTCACTCTCCCTCTCAGCAGAAGACTTGACCTCCTATTTTACCAAGAAAATAGAAGTCTTCTATCACAAGTTCCCTATTCTCCCTAATTCTAAACCTCCAAAAAAAAAACCATTTGACTTTATCTCCATTCTTTCCTCTTTCTGTCTTTACCAAGGCCAACACCTCTGTTTGTGTCCTTGATCCAACATCCTCCAATCTGTTCCAGAAATTTGCTCATTGGTTATCACCTCTGTCTCTTAGATTACATTCTGTTTTTATCCACTGGTTCCTTCTTTAATGCCTACAAACACACACAGTTATCCCAAATCCCATACACTCAAGTCTTGTTATCCTTTCAAATAATTATAATTATCTACCTAAACTTGTTGTTTTTTTTAATTGATAGTCATTGACTCCATTTTATCACATTCCATTCACTTCACAATCCTGTGCAGTGGGGCTTCTGAGTCTATGACTCAGCTGAAACTGCCTTCTCCTAAGTTATCCATGATTTCTTGACTGCTAAATAGTCATAACTCCTTTCCAACACCTTATTGTGATTTTTCTTAGCAGAATCCATACCACTCAAAATGACCGAAATCCCTACATTTTTCTTTAGCCCCTTATTCATTGCACAAAGGATGAAATGTTTGATTTCAAGTATCATTAAGTATTGCCCATAATCAAGTTAGGCTCCTAGAGGGAAATTAAATGCACATAAGTTGGGGGGGGGGAATAACATGGCAGCCAAGGGCAACACTGGTTAAGCATACAAGTACATGTGTGCGTGTGTAAAAGGATCAGAAAGATTACCTCGCATAATATCAAAACCCAACAAAGCCAAATCATCCTGACAGCATTAATAAATGAAACTGGAAAGAAGGAAACAAACCTATATGAAATAGTACAGATTTGCTTATTCTTCCATAGCAATCTACTCTTCCTCAGAGATGGTGGAAATCCCACATAAGGACTCTACCACTGCAATACATGCTTGCTCTGTGAACAAAGTAGAAAGGACACTTTAAAAGTTAAGTCAAAAGAATAGCTGGACCAGACCAAATACATAAGAAGGAAACTGTGCTGACCGTAGCACAATTTAAAAGCAACTTAGAATTTGATTTTTAAAATATCTCAAAGGGAAAATTGAAAAAGGATGGGAAAGATCATGAATGGTATTATTACATAAGAGAGATGGCTGAGAAGATGTAAGAAACTACTGAACCATGTATCACCTTTCTCATTTCTATAAAATCTTTATGAGAATAGTCAATGCACCATTGAGGATGCCTTATGAAAACATGAGAATGCAATAGGCAGATTTTTGCTGATGATCTTCTCTAGCAGACCATACCTTAACAATCCCACAACAGACTAAAGTTATCAAGAATACAATATCTTATTCTGTAGTATTTGTTGATTACAAAAAATGAAATGTATAGGTGATGGAGGTTCGACTGAGTCAATTAATTACCTTGACCCACTTAAAGTGACACATGCTACAATCAGATACCTGAGTCTGGTTTGAACAGTCAATCAATCTTAGGTGCAAACTAGTTATAAACAAGGCCTAAACATTTAATTTAATTATTTAATTTAATGGAGAACCAGAACCATTGCATGGGAACCATAAATAAAAATGGAATAAAAGCATTACCATGTATCAATTTAATTTAAATTAATTTAATTTAACCAACCATAGGCCTTAGAGCAAGTGTAAAAAGTCCTTGGTCAATTTAGAAGTCCTTGAAAGTCACTGGATGAAAAGGAGTGACTTTGCATAGGAAGTATACTGGTTTTGGCTGAGGAAACTTGGATATACCCTGTGGGTCATCTCCAAAATAGCAAGATGATTCAGAACCCAAGATATGAGTGGCAAACTGCATAGAATGGAAGCCTTTTGGCCAAACTCTTGAATCATTTAGTGAGGGGGAGAAGAGCCTCATCCCAGCTTAGGTTTCAGTTTCTATCCTCCCCTAGGAATGGTGTGGATATATTTCAGTGTAAAGCCAGGCTTATGAGCAAACCTCCTCCTGGCATTTGGAGCCACAGAATTATAGGAGCAAGGGAGAGCATCAGAAATCATTTTGTCTAATCCCTTTTACTTTAGAGAAACAAAGAGACTTGCCAGAAGTCACAAAGAAAAGAAATGAAAGAGCTGGAATTCAAATTCAGTGCTCCTCTCATTATATATAACAAGATCCTCACAGGAGGAATAGAAGGAATGACTTCTAGCAGGGATGGTTTTTTGTCTCAGGCTTGTAATGCCATTTAAAAAGCACAGTTTTCCCACTGATTTTGACTATCCAATTCCTTTTAATACATTATCTCCAATTGTGAAAACAACTAAATTCTACTGCTTACTTCTCTTGACTTTGAACAAAAACATTTCATTGCATATATTTTTTCAATACATGGATAATTTAATAACAGTAGCTAACATTTATATAGAACTTTAAGATTTAAATAGTGCTTTACAAATTTTCTCATTTTATTCTCATAACAACCCTATGAAGTAGATGCTATTATCTTTCCCATTTTGGAGATAAGGAAACTGAAGCAGACAGGTTAAATGATTTGTCCAGGTTCACACAGCTAGTAAGTATTTGGGGCCAAATGTGAACTCAAGTTTTCCTGACTCCAGGTCTAATGCTCTATCCATTGAGCCACTTACCTGCCTACATATGAGGCATGACCTCATGTAGTGTTATATATGGGCATTAAGTCAATTTAGTTCAATTCAACTCAACAAACATTTAATAATGGCAAACATTTATTCTGTGCAAAGCAATGAGCTAGGCATTGAGAATACAAAATAGACGTGAAAGAGTCTCTGCCTTCAAGTTTATATGATATTGGGAGTGATACAACAGGTACACAGATAAATGAAAACAGCCACTGCTGGGTCTGACTCTCTCTCTCCCTCTCTATCTCTCTGTCTCTGTCTCTCTCTGTCTCTCTCTCTTTCCTGTCTTCCTTCTCTAGAACCAATTATTAATCATGAGGGAAGCTTATCCCTCTCCATCAGAGGTGCTCAACCTTTTTTTGTGTCATGATCGCCTTGGGCAATGTAGTCAAGTCTGTGGACCTCCTTTTTGAAATAAATTTTACATGCATAAGATAATATACAAATGACTACAAAGTAAATTAAAGATTAGTGAAAATAAATATGTATTTTTCTCATCCAAATTTACAGCCTCCCTGAAATCTATCATGTACTCCCAGAGGATACCAATTTAAGAACCCCTGTTTGTTTGGGGGTTTTTGTACTTAACATTTTATTTTTTTCCAATTACATGTAGAGATAGTTTTCAACATTTATTTTTGTAAGATTTTGAGTTCCAAATTCTTCTCCCTCCCTCCCTTTTCTCCCCCCTCCCCAAGACAGCAAGCAATGTGATATAGTTTATACGTGTACAATCATGTTAAACATATTTGCACATTAGTTATATTGTAAAGAATCAGAACAAAAGGGAAAAGTCACAAGAAAGAAAAAAACAAAAATAAAAAATGAAAATAGTATGCTTTGATCCGCATTCAGGCTCCACAGTTCTTCTCTGGATGTGGATAGTATTTTCTATCATGAGTGTTTTAATTCTCTTAGATCATTGTATCTCTGAGAAAAGCTAAGTCCATCATAGCTGATCATTGCACAGTGTTGTTGTTACTGTGTACAGTGTTCTCCTGGTTCTGCTCACTTCACTTAGCATCAGTTCATGTAAGTCTTTCCAGGTTTTTCTGAAATCTGCCTGCTCATCATGTCTTATAGAACAACAGTATTCCATTATATTTACATAACACAACTTGAAGAACTGTTGTTCTTGAGAGAGGTCAAGCTCTTTTCTTGAACTCTCTGGCTCTTTACCACCCATCCACCTAACCCTGGATACTTTGTAAAACCAATTATAGCTTAGGCTTGGTTCACGTCTACAATATCCCCAGAAGTGGGGAGTAGAAAGGTACTCGATATACAGTATAAATCAGGTATAGGATAGCTACTTATTTCTTCCATACAAAAGAATATACATAGACTCATAAAGGTATGTTTAAAAAAAGAGAGAGAGACTATAAAATTTAACTATTATACTCTCCCAGATTCATATGCTTATGAAAGAAACACAAAGCAGAAGAATCAGCCATCATTCTAAGACTCAGAATTTAGGCTTGCCTAGGCAAGATATGTGTCCTTTGACATATGCTTGCAACCATCATGTTGCCAGGGTACAGGGAGGACACCCACTACAGAAAATCTTAGAGAAAGTTACTTGCCATACATACCAGAGTGAGGAAAGAAAGAGCAAATCACACTTTTTAAAAAATCTATTAAATGGGTGGTTCTTCCTGGGCAATCCTTTGCAATGTCCCTTTGACACAATCTTCCCTCCTTTCAAACATCAACAAAGGTAGAAAAGTGAAAATGGAGCAGAGGAAATGGACTGGGAAAGCAGTGAGTGGAAATTTATGATGGGGAAAAAGAATAGGTTTAGGAAGAATGAAGCAGAGGGAGATGTAAGAGTAGGACCTTATAGTCAGAAAGAAAGAATGTCAGAGCTTTGGATCATGGAGGTTGAAGACTAATGAGCAATAGTAACATTAAGCACATGACCATAATTCTGTATGGATGAGGTTGAGTGAAGTTGAAGATTATGGGATTTTAAGATATTAATGAACTGGGAGGACTAGACTTTGTTTTAAAGGAACTTCATCTTTAATATTGAAATCCCAAAGTAAGAGAGAATGGTTTAATAGAGAATGGCTATGAGACAGGTATTGAACTCCTTGAGAAAGAAGAATGGGTTACAGGCTAGTAGATAACAACAATTAGGATCTGGATGGGATGATATATAGTAGATACTAATGGCTGTTGATTGAGCCAATCAATGAATTGCCTCCCTCCCCACCTCCCACACTTAGTCTGATACCTCTATCAGGTGAAAACACATCTTGATTGATTCAATCACAGCTGTGAACTACTTGTGAACAAGGTTTAGACATCACCCTAGGAACTGGTTTGAGGGTCTCTTCTCCTCCCCT
The DNA here is from genome assembly GCF_003287225.1 of Phascolarctos cinereus. Taxonomy (NCBI): domain Eukaryota; kingdom Metazoa; phylum Chordata; class Mammalia; order Diprotodontia; family Phascolarctidae; genus Phascolarctos; species Phascolarctos cinereus. The sequence continues at coordinate 225,654,871 of NW_027556098.1, read as the reverse complement.
CTCCTCTCCTCTCTCTTTCATTTGCCTATAAGCATTTGAGGGTCTAGCAGGGGAAACAGAAGCATAGATGAGCTCAATAGCTGAGGTGGAAAGAATCAGCAGCAAAGGAGTAACCAGCAAGAGACAGAGAGACAGAGAGACAGAGAGACAGAGAAAGAGAGAGAGAGAGAGAGAGAGAGAGAGAGAGAGAGAGAGAGAGAGAGAGAGAGAGAGAGAGAGAGAGAGAGAGAGAGAGAGCGCGAGCAAGAGAGAGTGAGAGCAAGAGAGAGTGAGAGCGCGAGCACAAGAGCTGGATTGTGATAAAGGAAAGGATTTAGTGACCCTATAGATATCTCAGAAGAGAACACTTTGGTTAAAGCAAGGATTTGAACCCACATCCTCAAGGACTGAGGGAAGTTCCAAAGTAAAGGTCTTCTTCTTTATCAATCTTCCCTCCCTGTCTATTAACCTGTCTATTAACAGACATGGTAACATTTTCTGCTTGCTTCTTTCCCCAAATGTTACCAGTAATCTGAATTTTGCATCAATGACAGAGGCCTAGGGTGAGATAGGGATAAATATGATTTTACATTAAAACAGAGCTAAATATTGGGAATTTTCCTAACTAGGGGTTCTGACAGGGGATATATTCCTAATTTTTCATTTAATACAAATTCCCTAAAGCATCAGAGGAGGGAACCATGTGGGCCTGAGGGAGCATCGTCTTGCACCTAGGCTTAAAATGGACTAATTATTATAACAGGATATGGAAGATTATATCTCCTGAGACAAAGAGGGTAGGAAAGAAAGATCACTTGCATCCTCTGCAAAGACACCCACATCTACTGATGTTACAGATGAATGAAGTGAATCTCAAAGGAAAGCAATAGCAGTAGAGGGAGGGTCTGGGAGTGACAATGAGAAGGAAGGAGTTAGCCTGTTCCTCCCTCCTGGGGGGGGGGGGTTAGGAGTAGATGTAATCAATGAGAAAAGCCATATCCAGTACAAAGAATGTGCTCAAGATATAGCATTTTCTCTGAGGAGTCAACTTTCTGTGAACCCCAGAAGATGGAAGGAATATGAAATTAAGAGATCAAATATGAAAGACAGTTTGTTAACTGGAACAGGAATTACAGAGGGTGAGGGAGGACAGAATAGATTAGGGTACTCAAGGTCTGAGTGAGGTATATGGACATGAAAGAACAGAAAGTAGGTACAGGGAAAGAATAGTTTGCCTAGAAAGCCTGAGACTGAATCACAGGGATTGAGAAGAGGAGGTAATTTGCTTGTGTACGGTTTGTCCCTAGGAGGACCCTAACATCAGGGAAGTGATGAAATGACTTACAGTTGAATTTGATTTGAGTAAGGAAGAGCTGTGCAAAGTCACCAGCCTCACTTTCTCCTCCAGACACATATGGGTCCAGTGGCCAGATATTGATCAGGATGACTGGAGATGACCCTGGATGCAGTGGGAGACCTTGGTCTTTTTTAGCTAAGGTCTTTTCAAGTTCTCACTTTGAGTGAGGCAACACCCATTCAGTGAGTCAATAAAAAAATAAAAATAATAAAAAATAATAAATTAAAAAACCACTCAAACTTTAATTAAAAAAAAAAATCGAACTGGGAGGGGAAGACCAAGGTTGCTGGCCAAAAGAGAAACAGTTACTGTTTACATTCACTCTGAGACCTCAGGGCCCAAAAAATAACCAAGTGGAACTTGAGCAGGGCAGGGACTTATTGTTGTGTAATCAATGAGATGCAGAGTGAATTGGGTTTAAGGCTTGGTGTCCGAGAAAGAAATCTATCCATTAAACCCCAAGTTTACTAGGTAGGTTTCTTCCTTCAAAATTTACCTTCCTTTGGGCAGAACGACCTCAGGTAAGGGCATGATAAGATAAGAGGTAATTTCCTAGCCATAAGGATAGCTGATGACCTTAATCTTCCTAGAACCCTCTTATGGCAACCACTCTGAGTAATAATGGAAGGCTGTAATGTATATTTTCTCCTATGACTACAGGCCTAGTGTCTGAGGCTTAATGGTTATAGAGAGTCAAGGTCAGTCAGCCAATAAACATTTATTAAGGGCCTACTAAGGGCCAAGCACTGTGCTAAGTTATATGAATACATAGGAAGATGAAAGGCAGTCCCTATCCCTAAGGAACTCACAATGAACGAGACAACATGCAAATAACCACGTATACACAGGATAAATTGGAAATAATTAACAAAGGGAAGGCACCACAATTAAGAGGGATTGGGAAAAACTAATAAAGTCAATAAAGGTGCTGTTGATTTTCTGACCCTTCCCAATAAGCTTATGACCCACCCTTACTGGAAATTCCTTTTTCGTGGGAGAATAACTGATGTCTATAATCCCCATGACAGAGAGGGGGTGCCAGGCCTGATAATACAGGGGAGGCACACATTGCACCAGTCAATGTAGTGTGTGTGCTTCTAAGAATATCACAGACCAGTTACCATTGTTACATCTTGGGTAACTGAAATGATCCTTCCACAGGCAGGAGAGGCAACATGACAAAGCAGATAGAGAACTGGCTACAAAGCCTGAGCAGCTCCGTTCAAGTGCCCCTTCAGACTGGCAATGTGATCCTGGTTAGGTAAGACCTCTCAGAGTTACAGGGAACTCTCTAAGACTGTAACTTACCCACTTGGATTGGTAGAGCTAGTTTAATCATCCATGAATTGCCTATCTGAGGAAAGAATGGTAACTCAGCCAGTTGTTGATTGAGGCCTTTGTCACTGATGCAAAATTCAGATTACTGGTAACATTTGGGGAAAGAAGCAAGCAGAAAATGTTACCATGTCTGTTAATAGACAGGTTAATAGACAGGGAGGGAAGATTGATAAAGAAGACCTTTACTTGGAACTTCCCTCAGTCCTTGAGGATGTGGGTTCAAATCCTTGCTTTAACCAAAGTGTTCTCTTCTGAGATATCTATAGGGTCACTAAATCCTTTCCTTTATCACAATCCAGCTCTTGTGCTCGCGCTCTCACTCTCTCTTGCTCTCTCTCGCTCTCTCTCTCTCTCTCTCTCTCTCTTTCTCTGTCTCTCTGTCTCTCTGTCTCTCTGTCTCTTGCTGGTTACTCCTTTGCTGCTGATTCTTTCCACCTCAGCTACTGAGCTCATCTATGCTTCTGTTTCCCCTGCTAGCCCCTCAAATGTTTATAGGCAAATGAAAGAAAGAGGAGAGGAGAGGAGAGGAGAGGAGAGGAGAGGAGAGGAGAGGGGAGGGGAGGGGAGGGGAGGGGAGGGGAGGGGAGGGGAGGGGAGGGGAGGGGAGGGGAGGGGAGGGGAGGGGAGGGGAGGGGAGGGGAGGAGAAGAGACCCTCAAACCAGTTCCTAGGGTGATGTCTAAACCTTGTTCACAAGTAGTTCACAGCTGTGATTGAATCAATCAAGATGTGTTTTCACCTGATAGAGGTATCAGACTAAGTGTGGGAGGTGGGGAGGGAGGCAATTCATTGATTGGCTCAATCAACAACCACAAAGCTAGTTACATTCTTTTATGCTTTTATGCTAGCCCTATATAATTTCAATAATAGTTTTCATAGTACATTATAGCTATATGGTGTTTCCTCACAAAGTCTTTGAGTTAAGTAAGGTACTATTGAGGTTTAGGGGTGCTGGGACCCCAAAATCACAACACACAGGTTCTGCCTGAAAGAATTTGACCCAAGCCTACTTTCAGCCAAAGACAAGGTTTATTAAAGATCCACCATATTAGCCAGACTCTTAAGGAATCTGAGCACCTGTGAGCTATTGGCTAGATTGTAAGAATCTGAGCACCTTAGCAGAGACAAGATGGACCTCATATACAGAAAGACTGTGGGAAGGATCTAGGAGTGGCCAAGTAGTTTGGGGTGACTGAAGGAGTGGTCTAAGGAGGATCTGGATGGGAGTATCTGATAAGCTGGGGTGAACAGAAGGACCACTTGGCCAAGGGAGAATGGAGCCTACCTAGGATTAAGGGTGGGAAAAGGCCCTGCCATAGGGAGGTAAAACAATGGAGGGCTAGGTTAGGTTAAGGAGAACAGAGAATTGGGAGATTTGGATTAGCCACAATGAAAGGCCAGTTGACGGTCTTATAACCTCAGGTGAACACCAGAGATTTGGCCTGGTGGGAAAGCCGAGGGTTTTTCCTTTCTGGGGTCCAGATCCCAACCCCATCAATCCTGTTCAAATGCTATCTCTCCCATGAACCTGATCCCCACAATTACAAATAATCTTTTCTTCCTCAGAACTTTATTTTATTTGGATCCCTCTTAGGCACTTTTAGAAAATTATTTATATCCCTCTATTACCTCATTTAATATATTTCCCATCCTTGAAAGAAATGGACATTTCTTATTCATCTTTTTTTATCCATTAGTATCTAGTAGTTAGCAAACACTGGATCCTTAATAAATACTTATTTGCCATTAAATCTGTAAATAAGTGACAACTGTATAGTTAAAAAATTACCAAACAAAAACATTCTTAACATATAGCAATAAAAACTTCTGGTAAGATCTTCAGTGGTCTCCTATTGCCTCCAGGATAAAATACAAAATCTTTGGTGAGGGGTTTAGAATCTTTCATAATCTAGCCCCTACCTACCCCTCCCCCATTGATTCATACTACTCTCCACACATTTTTTCTTCTAGTCAAACTGACTTACAGTTTACTCCCTGAGTGTGACATTTCATCTTCTGTCTGAACCTTTAGGTAAGTGGTTCCCCTATGTCTGGAAGATATGCTCTGTTCAACTGTACCTCTAAGAATTCTTAGCTTCCTTCAAAGCACATCAGATACCTCCTCCTATAAGAGGCTTTACCTGACCCTCTCAGAGGTTAGTGGTCTTTCCCTCTTCAAATTATGTTGGATTATTTTCCATATATTTTATGTTTACATAACTACAGACATTCTATCTCCCCAGCAGAATGTTAAGTAGCCAAGTGCTGTTTCATTTGTCTTTATAGCCCCAAAATGCCCTACACACTTGTTATTGTTGCTGTTGCCAAGAAAACTCCAAATGGGAACACACCTGAAACAACTCAGCAACAACAACATCCCCAATGTGCCCTATAAAAGTTTTGTTGTTGGCAAGAAATCCCCAAAGGGGGACATAACTGAAGTGACTGATTAACAACAGCATCCCCAAAGTGCTCTACACATAGTAAGTACTTAATATTTCTTTTTTTTTAAATAACCAATCAATAACTTTGCTAAACAAAGCATCGGGTATTTTCTGTTCTTATGCCATATAATGCCATGCTACATCATTAGGAACTGCCTGGCAACTGTGGTCAATGAATGAAAATTGACATGAGAATTTTAAGAAGCAAAAAAGGAGGAGAAACACAATCATGTTCTTGGTCAGTAGTGCTAATGTGGAAAAGAAAAGGAAACACTTCGAATATTCTAATAGAAGCCAATTGCTAATGGGTAGAAAATCCTTAAGGAAAGATTACAAATTACTCTCAGGAAAGTAAACTGCATAGGATAATGTTCCAAATCATCCCGCAAATAACTGGGTACATAACTACTAGACGGCATCAGATCCTAAATTTAACTTTTCATTAAGTGAGAAGCCAAGAAATAACTTTTAGAAAAGATATTGTATTGGATAATTTAATTGCTATTATAACAGGTCTCATTGTGGCCTTTCTTAACTGAATAGAAAAGTCTCTGATTTCTCCAGCTTTGTTAAGCTAGGGGCCACCCATGTTGAGCGCAAATACAAATCTGAAGCTAATACTTACTGAAATAAGTTACTATTTGTTCTTTGTTACTATTATCCAACTGCTCCTCTCATGGAAAAGGGCTGACTTTCGGTTTCTCAATTGTGTGTAACTACAGGCTCCTAGAAGACAAATTCTGTCAAATTCTTTGCCTTATACATTACCTTAAATGTGCCCTATTCTATATGCATACAGAGCTGAAGATAGTTTTTTTTTTTAATATCTACCATACCTCTTCATCAATCTTTCAGTCACGGCATCTCTCAAAAATAAAACTCTCATAAAATGAAGAAATTTTCTAACTTGTTTTCCAATATTATGATACTCCAGTCTCTTCTATCCTGAAGAGTAATGAGCATGAAAAAAAAAAGTTCTGTAAGTTGGTGCAAATGATGGCTGCTACAAACTTCACCATATAGTAGTAGTATATTGGAGATTTTATACATAGGAAACATTGTATATTAAGGCAAGTGCATTCTTTCACTTACTTATTTACCACACATTTAGAAAGCATCTATTACTTGAAAAGCACTATCCAAGCTGTTGCTGAAGACTCAGAGTTTGCGCACACACACACACACACACACACACACACACACACACACTCTCTCTCTCTCTGTCTCTCTCTCTCTCTGTCTCTCTCTCTCTGTCTCTCTCTGTCTCTCTCTCTCTCTCTCTCTCTCTCTCTCTCTCTCTCTCTCTCTCTCTCTCTCTCTCTCTCTCTCTCTCTCTCTCTCACTCCCTCTCAGTAACTGAGTTATTAGTAACTTCAGGGAATAAAATGAAGCAGATTTGCCACTCAGATGCATCTTACACATGCTATATATTGATGGAGTCACGCTATTTAGTGACTAATATTTATTATTAATTGACCAACACTCACGTATTGAGTGGCTGAATTATGCAAGTTCCTATGATGAAAACAAAAGTACAGTTGTCCCTTCCACATCATGACTTTCCCCATCACAGTTCTGATGTATCATCACTAAGCATAAGAAATTAAATTGGCATTTTGGGGAGTTTTGCAGAAGACAAAGGCAAGACAGAAAAAGTTTAGAAAACTCAGAAATACATAAAATTAAATGTATAATATCAACATATTTTATCTTTTAATACTGTAAACACCCCATAAGAGAGAAAGAAAAAATTCAGACCTCTCTGGTATGAAGGGAGGGCCAAAAAATTTTACAAGGATTTTCCTGATTGCCGGGGCACCATCCCCCTAACCCCCAGATGTGGAAAGGATAACTGTAATTTACTACATGACCTCCACTCTTAAAGAGCCTACAGCACAGTTAATGAGAACAAGCTCTCACATTTAAAATATTACTGAATATAAAACATGTACATCCTGAAGTTTGTGATACAGGAGAATTGTTCACACATTTAAGGAATGCAGAGTGAGATCTCAATGAGAAATGGAGTAATAACCATTGGTTTTAGGGAGAAGGAAGGAAACAAGTATTTATTAAACATTTACTATGTTCCAGGCACTGTGGTAAGCAGTGGGAATACAAATACAAGCAAAAATATAGTCCTTGCCCTCGAGGAGCTTACATTCTATCTGGGGAAGACAAAACACAAAAGGCAGCTGCAAAGCTGGGGGTAGGAGAAGGGTGATCATATGAAGAAGGTATCCTCCATGGGAATATGGTTTTGAAGCCAGAAGCCAGGAACAAAGTAGGGAAGAGAATGAAATCCAGCCCAAGACCCTCCACAAAATGGAAGTTCAGGAAGAACTCACCACTGTAAAGATGTGGGCCTTATTGACAGATGTTCTAGCTTGAGAAGGCCCCAGGCAGAGAAGTTTAAATGTTCTGGGTCAAAGGGATCCCAGGTACTAAGGGAAGTTCTCAGTTTGGGTCTGTGTCCCCCAAATTACTGGATCTTACTCTCTTTTACTTAATTACTTTATTTTCTTGTGTAATAAGACCTTTATATCTTGGACTAGATGTTCTTGAACAGGAGAGTGAAAACATAAAAGCAGCATTTAAGGAAGATTAATCAAAAGGAGATGTTTGAGATAGCCCTATAAAATAGTGTGAACACCGTAATGTTGTAGTTCAAATATTTAAAGAATTCAGAGACTACACAATTCCCACACTCCAAAAATTCATAATCTAAATGGGACATTGACAATTATTTATGATCATTTGCTTCTGAGTAAATAAATAAATCACACTGTAAAGATCTGAATATAAAGCAGAAATGAGAAGGCTGTCTAGTTTCTCTTTCTCAACCTTCCTCCTCAATCTTCCTTGCAAGTCACTCCATGACCAAAGTAAGAAACTACCTACAAAACTCAGTCTCCTCAATAGCAACCTAATTCCAAAGCAATGTGTAATGAAGAATAAGTTAGAGTCACCAAATATCAAAGACACTGACAAACTGGTCATCCAGGACCAATTTTTTAAAATTACACCTACTGATGGTGCCAATTTGTACAAGGGACAAAGTTGCTAGTTTCATTACAGGTTGAGCTGAGCCCACACAGGGCTACTTTTATAAAGTGAAACACTGCCATTTTTACAGGAAGTGTTTGTTCATTCTCATTCTCTCTCTTTCTGCGTGTATGTGTGTGCATGTGTGTGTCCCTCTTTCTCTCTGGGCTCCCGTCCCCTCCCCTCTCCTCTCCATATTTTTCTATTTGTATGTTCCATATTCTCTTCAAATTCTTTCTGGGAAACCCAAAATGTTATTTTATGGTCAAGCCATATTTCCATTCTACCACTCAGTGTTTGAAGAGAAAATAGTGGAGTTGTGAACAGACGATTGTCTTGGGAGTCAGGAAGATTTGGGTTCAAATTCTGACTCTGATCTGTAGCAGTGTAGTTTGGACAAGTCACTTCCCATTCCACAGGCACATTTGTAAGACTGTCCATTGCAAGTGAGCTGCTGATCTGCACCAGTGTAAGGAGTTTATACAATCATGCCCGCAATGCACCTAAGTTCATTCATAAAGTTTGTCATTTTTTGTCTATTTTAGTTGTATGGCATAAAATCAGCAAAGTCAAGAAACTGTGCATAATTTTCTCAGAAAACCTGAAACATAAATGTTCATGTTAAAGTACATCACTTTTAACAGGCTTAGCCTACCACTTCAGATAGCTTGCCCCACACAAAGCTGACACTATGTTGTTCAGACATTTTAGTCATGTTCAACTCTCTGTGACCCCATTTGGGGTTTTCTTAGCAAAGATACTGAAGTAGTTTCCTATTTCCTTCTCCAGCTCAGTTTACAGATGAGGGAAATAAGGCAAACAAGGTGAAGTGATTTGCCCAGGATCACACAGCTAGGAAGTATCTGAAGCTGGATTTGAACTTGTGAAGATGACTCTTCCTGATTGCAAGCCCAGTGCTCTGTCTAGTTGCTCATGACACAATGCAGGCATCATCAAATGATAACGTGTGATTTTCATATGGAGAAACTGAGTATTAACATATAAATGTGAATATTCTCCTGGGGTAGGGGGGAAAAAAACGGAGGGGAAGAGGAAGAGAGGAGAGATAGGAGAGGGGAGAGGAAAAGGAAGAGGGAAAGTTAAGGAGAGGGGAGAGGAAAAGGAAGAGGGAAAGCTAAGCATTCTAAGGATTTGTTCATATAACTGTAACTAAAATTTGTATTTAAAAAAACCAATAATGATTCTTCGCAGTCTTCCCTAAATGTTAGTAACATTTCATTTACATCTTAAATGGTAGTCAATAAAAATAGCATTTAATCTTTTTAAAATAAAATTATGCTGGAAAGACAAAAGCTTTCTTCTTGTTATAATGTTATCCAAAGGGTGATTTTTTTTCAGAATTTCAACATTTTTCAGATATCTCAGATGAAATGTTCAGCTTATTAGGCATAAGTATTTGAGAACTTCTGAAGGACACTTACCTCAGTCTGTTTACAGAGAGAAAATGGGCCAAGGTCTGTCAGTCAGTCAATGAGCAATTATTATTGGGCTAAGTGCTGAAGTAGTCTCAGGTTTCTTAAGCTGTCTGATGATATTACCACAGTAACAAGGCATGTAAGTTTCATGGCAGAGCAAGGGAAGAACAGTGGTTTACTCCTTAGCAGCAATTGTTCTGGTAAGGGGCCACTTAGATATTTGGCAAAAACTATAATAATAGTTTAATCATGCAACTTTTATTCATAATGACTTGAGCTAGTGATTACCATACTGAATAGTATATCCTAGGAAAAAGTTAGGGATAGTTTACAAGCTACCAGAAAATATGTGCATGATAATACAGATGGAAACCACCTCAGCATCAGTATTGGTTGGCTAGTTGCTTGGTTTTTTAGTAGGTCCAGCCAAACATTATAGAATCAACACAAAAATGAAATGGGCATCTAACTTATGTGCTACCATCTCAATAACCATCAAGCACAGGGGTGGGGAACCTGCAGCCTCAAGGACACATCTGGCCCTCTAGGTTCTCAACTGCCACCCTTTGACTGAATCTCTTGTTCAGTGAAGTTTGGATTCAGTCAAAGGGCCACATCTGAGGACCCAGAGGGCCATATATGGCCTCAAGGCCACAGACTCCCCACCCCTGGGCCAGAGTAAACACCAGTATACTGAATTATTTAATATTATATGACACTTCATTTTGAAGACATTTTGCAGAATATCAATAGATCTGAACTACACAAAAAAGCCAAAAAGTTAGGCTAAAATAATAGCATTATTGAGATTTACATATGGTATGCAGTTTATCTTCATTGATAAGCACATTGTTCTATGCTTTGTTTTCAGACTAGGGTTTCCCCTGTCTCATTTCCAGGCCAGAGGGGCAGCAGCTTGACCCCACTACTGACTGTCATAGAACCACTGACCTGCCCCTTTTCTAATCTGAGCCAGATTACCCTTCTTAGTCTCCCCTTCCTCCCCTTCCCACTGGGCTCACTACCTTGGTGCCAGTCTTAGCATGGGCACCCAGTTGGCTTGGTCCAATGCAGTTCAAAACACTGAAGCTCAAGGGATCTACCAGCTTTAGCCTTCCCGGAAGCAGGGACTAACTATGGGCATGCACCGGCATACCATACACTGTGAGTCACCCAAAAGAATACACCACAGACGTGAAGAACTGAATCAGCAAACAATCTACTTTGAGCTCAAGGAATTTCTTTTATTATGTTCATATGTAAGAGAGCAGCAACATTATTAGAGTAAATAAACCCAAAAGTGTTTAAAAGATTCCTGTTTAAAGGAAGGATTACAGGATGATAACACTATACCAGAACACAGAAAAATAAGTTTTTTATGTTTAATTTAGACTACAATGTATTTTAAAATATTGAATTCAATGCAAATTGCAGGTGGCTTCTAATTTATGATTCAGACTATTATTTGTAGTTTATCGATGAATTGTCTATTCTTCTCACCAATGGCAGCTTTTCCACAACACATGGACTTTGAGAAATCATTCTGAAATTCTTTTCTCTCCATTCTTTGAGGGGTGACTTCTATATTAGTTAAAGAGCAATCCGAGAACAATAATGTTTTAACTTGCAAGGAAGTACACCCTTATTGAGCTGGTAGAACTCCACTAATTGTATGAGATCAGTAAATCTTGTGTGACCATCATCCAGGGTGTGAAACATTTCACCATCATCTTCTAGCTGCAAGGGGAATGATAAACTGCTCAATGGTGGCAAAAATGAAGATGCCTTAGACCAACACCAGCCTACAGAATATCATATTTTCCCCTGTGAGAGTTTTGGGATCAAAATTTATGTCCCAACAGAAACAAGGCAACTTTGGAAGTAGAACTGAGGAAGCATTCACTTCCTAGCTTTAATATTATTGACATACTCAAGTTAAGTATTTCTAATGTACAATGTAGTTCTATGCCCCCTCCCCAATATCTGCTAATTAACCTGATAAGATTTACCTAGATGTTTTAACAATGCAGTAGGCCTTAATACTTTGCCAAAGTAAACAAAAGGTTGTGATTGACTGTATCTTATAGAAAACACATTTCCAAGCTTAAGTTTTCTCTCTTAACTTTCGATGAGTATATTCAATATAAATATTCCCACAGTTTGCATCATTAAATTAATTTTAAAGCAATGAAATATCTACCTAATAGAACATCTTTTTTTTTTTCATTAAACTCATTGGCATTAACGAGTTGACCCATGCAGGAAAATACCGATCATATAATCAAGAAAGTAGGAAAGCACATGTATACGCTCCAGGTCATTCTGAAAAGAGGAAAATTCAGGACTAATGCAAGCATCAAGCTATAATGCTTACTGAATGGAGAAACATTCTTCCTGGAAGTTTTAACGTCCTTGATTGGGAGTAGAGAACATTTCTAACCCCCTCCCTGGAGCTCACTCCCTACCACTGGACAGCATCCTGCCCTCAAAGATGAAGAAAAAAAAAGTTGTCTTATAAGTAGTAGTAGTAGTAGTAGTAGTAGTAGTAGTAGTAGTAGTAGTTGTAGTAGTAGTAGTAGTAGTAGTTGTAGTAGTAGTAGTTGTAGTAGTAGTAGTCTGACATAGGAAATTAAAATCATGTGGGTAAAGAAGTACCTAAGTCATTATTTCATATACCTGTATAATAGTTCATAGAACATTAAATACAAAAAAATAGGACACTGACTTGTTTCTATGTGAACCACTCCAAAAAAAAGATGAAAATTAGATTATAACAACAATAATGATAAATGCAAAGAAATAATGAAGACAGTGCCACACCCTCACTGTCTACAAAAATTTAGCATCTATTAAATATTTAGCTTGACATGACCTGATAGCTAGAATTATACATCATAAATGCATGATCTTCCATGAAGCGATACAGGACAAGTCTCCAGATTAGAAATATAACTATCATGGAGAATTCAACCAATAAATTGTAATGGAATCACACCATTATAACAGACTGAACCATTTCTCACAATTCCCTGGGCAGAACACTGATTCATAAAAAAGTTTAAAAAAAATTTTTTTTACTCATAATCCAAGCTATACCAAATGAAAAGCTTTCAAAGTATAGAGACTTGGCTGAGGAGCTGAAGAGCACGTGAGAACAATTGGAAGTAATATGTCATTCCTAATATTCTGTTTGCTCCTGCATTTGTACCAAGGATGCTTTGAATAAGTGTACAGAGGATGAGTTTATATCCCAATTCTTTTATTCAACCATAAAAATCAGGGTTTTTAAAATCTACCTGTGTAAGTCCATGGCACTTTGATTGTAAAGAAGTAATAAATAGCCAGATAGAAACTTGCCTTAGGGCTATTTCTGTCTGAATCCAATTGAAAAAAGATGAGAATGATAAAATCACCATCAGAGTAATAATATTTTATTTAAAAAAAGTAGTTTAGAAATTGACTTGCGCCCAGAAAATGTATGTGTCAACACTTCCCCAAAGTTTCATAATACTTCCTTGCAAAGCCATAAAACAGGGCATTTAGGAGAACTGAAGAGACCGAAGCTGTAACGTGATGGTTTCACAGAGAAAGAACTAAATAAAATACTGAAGAAGGTTTCTTTACAGTGGTCTTGTAATAATGGGTGGCAGGGACTACAATATTGCTAAATCAATTTTATACAACTGAAGGAAATTCAATTTTTCAAACATTTTCTCTATTCTTTCTATTAATTCAGACCTAAAAGATATTTATGCCAAGCATAGTTCCAGTCAAAACAAAAGCTTCCAAACAACATTTAATAAAAGAATAAAAAGTTTCCCGAAATTGTACTCATCAAGATAATTCCCAATACAAGAATGTTCAATGATAAATTACTTACTGGTATAATTTGAAAATGCTTTATCTTTTGTCCATGGCTCAATGAAAGTACAAAGGTTTTGGGGTTGCTTTGGCTGTCCCGTACCAAGAAAACTCTAAGGAGAAAGAAGGCAGTTCAGTTTATTTCTGAGGAATACACAGATTTCAAAGAAATAGAAAGCCAAACACGAAGTAAATATGCCAGTTATGTCTGAATGCCATAAATCCATTCATATATACCTTTCATGTGAATTTCAACGGTATGAAATAAACTCAGCAAGGTCAAAAAACTTTGTGCAATTTTTCCCAGAAAATCTGAACTACAACTGTCATCTAAGTTAAAGTATCATTTTTAACAGGCTCAATCTTTCATTTACAATAGCTTTCCCCCAAAAGATAAAATGCTTTGTAAGCATCAACAACTGGGAACATGTGGTTTTCATATGGGGAAATTGAGTATTGACATCTAAGTGTGAATACTCTATTAAGTAGAAGAAATGACATCGGCATCCTATTACTTTACCTCACAAGTCATGTTAAGCCCTGAAAAAGAAAAATTCCCACCTGGAAAGAGGCCTTAACTACTTTTTTAACTTCGGTATGTTGTTTGCGATCTCTTTCTTCTTCTTTTTTTTCAGTCTGGCTGCTAATGTTACTGACATATTATACAATGAGAATAGTAGGAAAGGAATAGATTAAATGCCATAATCCTGAAATGATTTTTATTTAGATAAGAGCAGAAAATTTAATAAAATGGGAAAATACAAGGACCATAAAGACAATAAAAAAAAGATTTGTAAAACAAAACAAAATTTAACCTTCAAAAATGAGGCAAAAAAGAAAATCTGATATATCAAGCTAGAAAACAAGACATGGCCTAATGGCCTGAGAGAAAAATGCTGCCAGACATGGATCCTTATTTACTGGCAAGACAGCATAAAACCAGTTTTGTATTAATTGCTGGCAAACAGCACAAACCCCATTGGCAAATCCTATGCTACTCTCCCTGGTATTTAGTTAGAAAGGCATTTAGATTTGAGCTTCAGTGCCTGTCCAGTGATAGTCCCATTTCATTTGTGTTAGTGTGAAATTCCAGACATTACATCATTGGCAGATAGGACAAAAGTGAATTTTATTGGTAAATCAAGTTGTAAATCTTTTTTCTCTGCTAAGTAGAACACCACCACCACCTAGTGGACCAATTCTTTCCAAGGTGATACAGAAGAAAGTTAAACAAAGGTATAGTCTGTGTTTTGTATTTTTGTAATATCAAAATGACATAAGACTGAATGTGGATGAAAAATACTGTAGAAATCTTCCCCAAATCACCTTGGCCTTTTTTAAAGTCCTATATGCCTTCTGCTCCCATTAGGTTGTAATTCAGGGGGTCTTTCAAATATAACATTAATCTCTACTAAAGTGTCATACCTCACATCTATATAACGCTATGAGATTAACAAAGCAATTTCCTCATGATAACCCTATGAGGTTGCCTAGCACATAGTAGGTACCCATTAAGTGCTTGTTGATCAGCTGTTATTTGCAAATCTTAAATATTTCTCCATTTTCAAAAAAAATACTTGCGATAATCCCTTGCATAAAAATCTTATTTACCTAGCTATCAGTATCAAGTCCCTCCAAAATCTTCTATTGAAATGAAAATATCTTCGACATTAAATCACCAGTATCACTTGGCTAAGAGGAATGTAAAAATGTTTTCTTATTAAGTATACTCAAGCTACAGTAAGTCCTCATTTAGAATAACTAAAAGCATAAAACAGAACTAATGAAAATTTCTGAAATATTCAATATTTTAAGAAAAATAGAGTTCTCTAACAAGTTTTAAGCAGTTTGAGAACAGGAGACCAGCTATATTATATTTTGCATCCCCCACAATATCTAACACAACATCCATCTAGTGTTTACCAACTGTCAATCTTTTTATTAATTTGCAAAACTCTTACTGTGACATTCTTATTTCTTGAAACCTATATTTCTCTTTCTTTCTTTCCTTCTTTCCTTCTTTCTTTCTTTGTTTCTTCCTTTCTTTCCTAGGCAATGGAGTTAAGTGACTTGCCCAGGGTCACACAGCTAGTAAGGGTCAAGTGTCTGAGGCTACATTTGAACTCAGGTCCTCCTGACTCCAGGGCTTGTGCACTATCCACTATGCCACCTAGCTGCCCCGAAATCTATATTTCAATATTTAAATTTTTAAAATTTACTTTCCTGCTCAGTTGTTCCTAGACTTTTCATTTTGAGCTGTCACCTAGAAGTGAGTGTTCCATAATGTTCCAACTCTCCCTTCTCCCTTTCTCTCAGTAACCTTATTAGCTCCCGTGGATTTAGCTGTGGATGCAGATGACTCCCAGACTTATTTAAGTTTCAATGCTGCATCATCAATTGTGTATTGGATATTTCAAACTGAATATTCTGCAGAAATATTAAACTCAACGTGTCCAAAAATGAACTTATTATCTTGCCCCCTAAATCTCCTCTCTTCCAATTCATCTTCTGTCAAAGCCATCACTGTCAGTCCAAGGTCTCAGGCTTGTAACTTCAGCATCATCCTCAATTCCTCCCTCTATTTCATCTGAAATATCCAGTCAGTTGCCAAATCTTATTGTTTCTATTTTCACAACATATCTTGCTTCTGATTCTTTTCCGTAAGCATGGATGCCACCTTAGTTCAGCCCTCACTACCCTTTACCGAGATTATTTTAATAGTCTCCCGATTGGTCTCTCTGCCTCAAATTTTTCCCATACCAGGCCATCCTATACAAGGCTGCCAAAATAATTTTCCTTAAGCAGAGATCCAACCATTTGTGATTCGTACACAACCAATTCATTTGTCTTCCTCTTTCTTAGAGAATAAAATATAAACTCTTCAATTTAGTTTTTAAAGAGCTACATAAACTGGGCCTACGAAACCTATCTTTCCAACCTTAATGGACATGAGTCCCCATGCTAAACTTCGTCATCCAGACCAACTGGACTTCTCTCTGTTCCTTACACACAACATTCAATCTCCCATCTCCATGCTTTTGCATTGGACATTCTCCATGCCTAGCCCAGAATGTGCCACCTCCTTATATCTGCTTCACAGTCTCTCTTCTTTAAGAAACTGTAAGTATCATCTTCTGAATGAAGCCTTGCCTTCTTCCCCGTCACACACACACCATACCTTATCTCTCTATATACATATAGACATAGATATGGATATGCATATATGTGTAAAAATATATGCTTTATAAATAGGCTACATATATTTTTATACGTACTTAGGCCCCAAGTTAGAATTGTTTCATTCTTTGGCCCCCAGGGTCTCCAGAGTGCCAGGCCCATAATAGGTGCTTCAATAAATGCCTGCTTTATTGATTCGATAGTAGGAAATCTTACCAGTCTGCAGACAGTTTTGGTTGGTAAACCCAGTAAATTTTATATATTCTTCAATCGTCTGGCTACTTTTATTAGAGTATTAAAATTAAGATAAAAGGGATGAATAAGAAAACAACAGGCATTGTGGGAATTCAGATAACACTACAACATCATCATAAACCGAATAAGTTTTATGTATAAATTCCTATAAAGAAACTGCATCATACCAAGGCAAATTTTGTCCATAAAGCACCTTTTGGTACTTTAGAGCATAAAACTTTTCTTTTAATTTGACTAAAGGAAACATAAAGGTCTTATAATGTTCTTTGAGTTTATTTGGTTCATCAAAACACCAAAGATAATCTAGGAATATAACTGTAAACACTGACCCCAAATCACACTTACCATTTCTCATAATCTCTACCAATTAGGAATACAAAAAAGCTAACAGTGAAAATAAGCAGAAACAGGAAAAAATCAGCATTTAATTTGTTCAGACAAGTTCCTCTTCTTCCCTTCCCTTCTCTGGGCAGGGGTTGGAATAGGGGACAATTATTCCTTTTTCCAAAAAAGCTACCTGAAAACTGTAATTAGCAGGAATAAATCTGAGAAGGAAATATGTACACACTAACACAGCAAATTAGTTGTATGCTTAAATCAAAACATGTTTGTTGTTGTCATTTTTTCCCTAGCCACCACTGCCAACTTAACTGGCACCCAAAAAGCAAGCTCTATTTTTTTCAATAATTAACATCTGTGACCAACAATAAACTTTTTCAAATTGGCAGAGTGGGAAATGTAAGTGATGGGTGCGGAATCAGCTGAGGAGAATCTTCCTCGTTTATTTTTGCCTTCGTCTGTTTTGTTCCTTGTGACAATGAAAAGGCCAGTTATAGACTCTGGGAGGAGCAAACAGCCACACTCAGTCCAGGGATGCACTCTTGTCTCCGCACATCCTAACGAAAGCAGCTGCTAGATCCCGTACTTACCCATCTACAAGTCCTTGCTGAATGATCAATCGCTGAGCTTCATCCCTGGAAATTCTGTGATGAAACCATGGCTGTGCCCTATGAATAGCTGAAGAAATCACATGAATATATTTCAAGATTTCCCTCGTAAAATTACACAGTCAAGTGAAGCTTCTACCATATCCATCCTGAAGTCAGCTACACATTTACACAGGAATTCTATTTCCAGTAACATAAACAAACATACCTAAGTTTGTTGAGGAACTTTGAGAAGCAGTGGGACTGCCATGTGTGTTCAGTCGTAAACATCCTTTTTTCTGAACAGGGGAGAAGAGAAAACACTTCTCAAATTTTGAATGGAAAAAAACAAAAATGATAAATAATCTTTTGAAAAAAAATTTTTTTATTATACCCTCCATGCTAACCCTTCTTCAACAGCAACCGATAGAGCTTCAGTGGGATTTTCTATAACTCTGCTTTTATGGCCCGAGAAGTCCATTGCAACAAGAGAATTCTCTGAGATGCTTCTCTGGGAAAAAAAAATCACTTTTAAATATGAAAATATTTTGGTAGGTTGTCCTGCAAAATTGTTCTTCGTTCTAGAGCATGATGATCCACTGAGCAATGGTGGCTGACAACCAACCAACCAAGAAACCTTCCAGGAAATTAAGAAGTTAAAACACCTTTTCTTTTAATTATGAAGGTCCTAAAACAGGAAAAAAAATGTTTGTTTTAATTATTTTTAGTTGTTAGTACGATAAGATTAACTTGATAGACCACAAAGATTAAAAACATACAGTACTGAGTGAATCCATCTGTCAAATGAAGAAATACCATCCACTCACATTCTCATTCAGGGTTGAAAAAATAGAACTCGGAAAGGAATAATCATTTCAATGGCATTAAGAGACCTGTCTTTAGAGCTCTTACATTTGTTTGTTCTAGCTCACAGAGTGAAAATTGTGTTTTATTAAGTTACAGGATTTGTAACTTTATAAAACACAACTTTATAAAACGCAATTTTCACTCTGTGAGCTAGAACAAACAAATGTAAGAGCTCTAAAGACAGGTCTCTTAATGCCAAATGGAGGGATGAGAGAGACATTGTCTCATGCCAGCAAGAACTAAAAAGACTTAAATGCCATCTTGATTTAATCCAACAACTTTCTTCATTTCTTTCCTTCAAAGCTGTGAGGAGAAACCCTGATTCCTAATTATTGATTTTTTGTAGTAGTAGCAGATGAGATTTGCCTGGCCAACAACAAACATTGAGTCAGTTGTCCTTAAACTAGCAAATTGTAAAATATATATATAATCACACACACACACACACACACACACACACACACACACACACACATAAAACCACCCAGTCAGAAGAATATCAATTCAGGCTACAACAGAGTTGAACACACCTTCTTTCCCTTCCCCACTCCCATACCCCAAATAATGATAAACCTCCAAAAGGACATAAAGAGAGTTTTTAACAGTTATTTCCCATTGGATAATAAGGAAAGGATAAAAATGAATATCTAATGGTAAATTGGTTTCCTACCTGCATCTGGGGGCCCCATGGCTCAGTAAGGACTTTTTAGATCTGTCTTCTTGGATCCAGCCAGCCCTTGTTTCATGTAACAGATCACAGTCAAGTATGTGCTTGAATAAATACACTTCCCACACAAAACTTAGGACTTACTTTGTGCCACGTTACACTTCAGAGTCTATTGCCATATTGTGATGTTCTCTTCAAACCATCCTGGAGCACTCAACCATCTTTTTTATGGTACATCTCTATTTCTAGAGATCCTGCATGCAATCTTCCATTTGTTAGAGGCTCCTTTATGTTATGACTGACAGCTGCTCTTTCCAGACGGATGCTGTCTCTGTAATCTCTATTTGCTGTCACACCTTAGTTTGCCCTTTTCACCCCGTGATCTGATGGGCACGGCTGCCGACCAGCCAGATGTCCTTCTGCTTTGCTGACATTAATGAAACGCCTCCACCTGCCTCAAACACATACGTCTGAACTGAGTATCTAGCCTCCATCATAATGATAGCTTTATCCTTAGAATATCTCTATCTTCACATGCCAAGATGGGCTATGTAATCTAAAGTTCCTGATAACATAGAAATACTGTTAGGAAAGAAAAATAAACACAACCAGGTGGTGATGTTGTTTTTTTTTTTCCCTGGAGTACATAAGTCAGCAATGGAAAAAAGCAAGTTCCTATACCTCTAATTACTTGACTGTAAGTGGGGGAAAAACAAATGCAGAAATACAGAAAGTATCCATTTCCCTTGACATAAAGGAAATAAAGAGTATGAAGAATTTACATCTATTTAACACAGAAATGTGAGAAATAATCTGACTTAAACAGCTGCTTTCAGCTTGTTCACTCTACCATATAGGAAAGCAACAGTAAAAGCATTATTAGAATCTGTGAAGTTGAGTTAAAAAAATCTCCTTTTTCTAGCACTTTCTTCTGTGGAATGGGCAAAGTGCTCCCTGTAAAGAAGTCTGAATGTTTCTGAGGGCTCTGTTACTTCACCAGGACCCATCCAGTTAATATCCTAAGCCACCAAGATATGATTTTTGCATTGGAATATCAATAAGATTTGGATTCCCCTTGCCTTTTCTAGGGCTAGTAAAGAACAAAAAATATTCATTATCACCTATTCCTACTTTTACCCCCATTGTGATACAGCTGGCTAGGGTCAGCAGTTCAGTTGATAGCAGGAAATAGAAATTCTCCATGTTCATTCCTCAGCTGACATCCTCACTAGTGTTTTATAAGCTATTAGTATGTCTCATTAGGAAGTTAAGTGGCAAGATGGATAAAGTGAAGAATCTGAAGTCAGAAAGAACCAAGTTCAAATCCTGCCTCAGACACTTACAAGCTTTGTGACTCTGGGTAAATTATTTAAAGTCTCTGTGCCTCATTTTCCTCATCTGTACAATGGGAATTTAAATTATGTATGAAAATTATATATATTGTCATTGTACTTACCTTCCAGGGTTGTTGTGAGGATAAAAATCAATATTTGTAAAGCACCTTGCAAACTTTAAAGAGCTATATAATGCTAGCTTTCATTACTATTGTTTTTGCTGTTATTGTTATTTTTTTAAAAAAATCCCTAAAGAGCATTTTGAAAGGGAATGAACAAAGCATTCATTTAAATATGCCACTGGGATTCTGTGTGAGCAAAAGGAATCACAGACGGTACCTTGATGTAAAAAGTTATTCTTAGGCACAGTTTTAAAATAGTGGAGGATAGCAGCGTTACAGCTAAAATCAGGCCTTCACAAATGTCCCCATATTTATCAAAACAGTCGTCCCACCGACAGTGTATGCACAAATAAATGCCCTTCTTGTATTTATGATGAATCAGGGAGGCAGGGCCCAACAGTTCATACACCACTCCTACATTTTCATTCAAGTTTTTTCTTCTAGAAGACAATCTGCATTTTAAGGGATCTGCATTCATTTTTTTAATAAATATATTGTAGTGTTAGGTAATGAGCCAGGCACTAATAAATGAAAGGACTAGATGTATAAAGGACTAATCCCAAAGCAGTCTTTTTATTCACAAATAAACCTATAAGATGGTCAACAGTTGTACTACCTCCAAATGAGAAGGGTGATAATATCATACCTGCATACTGTTACTGTCGCAACATAAGTGATGTGGACAGATGGATAGTAGCACATAGCTTGAACAGCATAACTTCAGTTCTTTGAAAGAATGTGCAGCTACCAAAGGGGGGAGATTTGGGGTTTTCTTTGTGTGTCACACACACACACACACACACACACACACACACACTCTTTTTAGGATTAGGTCTGCAATAACTACTGCTCTCCAATGACATGAGGTCTTATTCACTTGGGTATTTCTTCCCAATGACACAGATTAATTCTCTAATGCCTTCCTACCCTATGTGACCACCACCCAGACCCATGCCTAAGTTCACCAAAGGGGTCCAGCCAACATGATTCTTTACATTCTCTGCATATCACAAGAATATAATAACCCTCAAACTCACAAATCTACTTTTCATCATGCATAAATTCAAACACAAGGATAAGTGGTCAAGTTATCTGCAAAATGCTCATTTTAAAGTGGTCGCTTTAGAAAATTCAACAAGATATGTAGCTCTTAAGTTTGTGGTTTGTAGGCGGAACAATACAATGATGTAAACTCACTCTTCTGTAACTTAAAGTAACATTACTAAGTGCTTTGGAGCTCTTTTCCTATACGGTCTATCAAGCTTTCTAATCAACATTATTTCGTGCCTCATTCCTAGAACTAAGCATTTCATCTGCTACATTACACGGGGGGCAAATGTTCTTTCCTTGGGCCCAGCCATGAAGAGAATATTTTAAATCCAAGTGCAAATAAATGCAGGTTTCAAAAATACAAGTTAACGTACTTGTAACACTAGCATGGAAATCTAAATTCTAAATATATTTATTATTATGGGGTACCTCCAAAATAGCATTCTATATATTTAAAGTACAGGAATGTGTTTCTTGGATTAGTATCCAGGAAATTAACATCAGATCTTGAGGAAGGGAAATAGTATTTGTATCATAACACATTTTAAAGGCCCCCACACTATAACGTATGCATCAATAAATGTCCTGGTTGCATAAATGATGAATTAGGTAGAGAGGGCCCTATAGTTCATGAACTACTCTGATAGCACCATTCAATTTTTTCCTGGAAGGAGATCTGCACTTAAACAGATCTACATTCATTGTTTTTTAGTATATTATAGTGTTAGGTCATGAGCCAGGACCTGAATGTCATGTCTTACTCTCCCCAGGTCCAAACTACTGGCTAAATTAAAAAAAAAAAACTTTCATAATCACACAAATTCACTCATGAAATTAATATGATCTGCACTGTTGAGGGAAAGGTTCTACAATTTCACTACTGAGAGCTTATTCTTAAAATAACTTTTCTTAAATATTTCAAGTCAATAATCATGTGACTCAAAAATATAACTACAGTTTCAACAAACTTGTAAGGAACAAATGAGGCTTAACTGGGAAGGGGATATATCGAGAAACACCATGTGAAAACAAAAGGCATCAATAAAACTATAAAAATAAATTGCAAAGCATGACAAAACTCAAACAAAACAGATAATGAAGGAACTTTCACCACATAAGATTTCTGTGATAAGTCTAGAGAAAAGAAAACAAAACATGTCAGTTCATTATTTCTTCCTAGTGAAGCAATATAATTTAAAATACCAAACTGAACAGCACCACACTAAAGTAAGGTACAAATTTAGTACACTGGTCCAATACTTACCATAGGTGACATATTCTGAGAGCTGCAACCACTTCTCCCTGGACACGGATGCATGTAATTCTGGTACAGCTGCATCCCATACTGAAAAGAGAAATGAATATTTTCATCATTTTCATCTCATGAATTATAGACAAGAAACACCTCTCTCATGCAAAAATACTCTCTTCATATTTTACTTCTGACTTTAATTTATCACAATACTTTGGAATGGTACACCTTTAACTTAAAATAACTTCTGAAAATATTTTTGAAAAATCAGAAGCTTTTCTAAAGAAAAAATTAGAAGTGAGCTGTGGTTTTAAAAAACAACACTTTAGAATGTTACCTAAAGGAAGTCATCATTTCTCTCCAAAATTCAAGTTTCCAAAGATCACAGAATATCATTTCTACATTACTTATTTAACCATCAAAGAGGCTGCTATTTAGTGAAGCATGCTACTTGCCAGTTGGGAAACTTATTTAAACAAATTACTGGATAACCAATTTTTTGCTTTAAATTTGCTACACAGTTTGGTTTCATATTTCTTAAGATTCCATGTTTACAAAAAGCACAAGGGGAAGATTCTATTTTCCTAATAATGAATACTGTGAAGTGATTGCATATAGTTGAAGTTGCACTAAAGTTATAATTTGTAAAATATGGTAACTGGTTCCAGTCCAATGGAAATATGCAATGCAAATTCAAATAATGTGACCACTTCACAGGATTCATTCTTTGTGCTAATTGGGACCTAGGTGTACCTTTAAAAGGTTCCTTCAGACAGAGAACCATAGGATTTTAAACAGTGAATCAAGGTCTCTACTAGGTTATTTCACAAATTCTTACATAGCTAAGACCCCTGAGGTCATGTCTTTATGTGTCATAGGCAATGTTTTAGAAAAATCAAATACTTTGGTGATGTCAACAGTATTAAGTCACTTCTTTCATTTTTTGCTTAAATTTCTAAGAATTCAAAGTAGTAGGGAAGAGGCAAAAGCATACCACATTCAAGCATGAGAACAAAAAAACCACAGGAAATACATAGCTGTGAGCAAAAAAATGCTTACTCTCAACATTAATCTTTACATTATCCATGTTGTGGGTGTTAATATGATAGACAGTCAAGCAGCAAAAAAACCATTTAGAAAGTTAATCTAGAGCAGAAGTTCTTAACCTGGGGTCTGGGAACTTCATATATGTATTATATGCATGTGCATGTATGTGTATACCTATACCTACATATGTATGTATATGCATGTGTACATATGTTTTCTACATTTAAATAAATGTTTTTCAACATAACTGGTTTCCTTTATAATACTACACACTTTATTTTGTGCATTTAAAACATTATTTTGAGAAGGGATCCACAGATTTCACCAGAACACCAAAGGGATCCATGACACACATCAAAAAAGAGTTAAAAATCCCTGATATAATTGCTATTGGGGTTTGAGATATGTGAAAAATACAACTACTTTCCACAAACTTGTCCTTGAGTAGTTATCTCCTGAAACTGGGAGCTATTCCTTTGGTCTTATTCTACTTTACACATGAAACATCAATGGGACAAGATTTCTTTCTGGCTCCCTGATAAATTCCCTTCTTTGCAAAGAGCTATAATTTTCTTAAAAGAGATATTTAGGGTAAGCAGTGAAATCAAAATCTCACCCTCAGGATGAATATTGTTGGAAATATTTGAAACCATTCACACAAACTAGTTCCCTCCTAGAGATTTTTTTTTAACTTCAAAAATGGGAAAATAGCTTATGATATATGCACCAATTTATTTTTAAGTCAAAGAAAAAAAGATAATTGTTTAAGGTTTTGTTTTTACCACATACAGATATAAAGCTTTATTCATAAATCTGCATTAAATTCCTTTTTCAATCTTAAGTTCTCTGATTTTTTTCAATTATTATTTGAAGAAAAATGATCATTGGAACTCATCTTTGTGGGTATTTTCTCCAAAGGTACAGATCTCAACCTATACACGGGCCTTCTCATCCATGAAGACTCTTATACCTGGATTGAGGATCTACCCAATGCCCTGGAGGGTATCCTTTAGTCAGAGGTGAGGAACGTGAGGACACTCTAAGTCCTCAAGTGCGGCTCTTTGACTCAATCCAAATTTCAGAGAACAAATCCCCATAATAAAAGGATTTGTTCTGTAATACTTGGACTTAGTCAAAAGGATGCACCCAAAGGCTAGAAGACCACGTGTGATCTTGGAGAACCTCGGAGGTTCTCCACCCCTGTTAGGTCTTTTAATATTTTGTGGACATCAATACAATAATGGACAGGCTAATTTACAATCCACGTTATCCCTTGCTCTCACTACATGACCAACCCATTTCCTTCGGTATTCATGCATTTCTCCTGATGATGTTTTAATTGGGGAACTGAGGAGGCAGAGTTAAAATGGTTCCTCATGCATAGCTCAAAAAAATTATTCTTCGTATTAGGATACAGTCTACTTATATTCATTATGTGTCTTTTTTGTCACCATTTAGGTCATCTGTAATTTGTATTCTAAGATTGTAACACTCCAAGATTTGCATTCCAGATAGTATTAGTAGAACACTAATTTTTAAATATGTGCTTTAAATATGTTTTGAATATGTGTTTTCATGACATTAGAATCACTGAAAGTGCAACAAAATTTTCCAAATTTAATTCAATCCACTTGCCTCTTTCTATTCAGTTCTAGGGCTTAGATGATTGTCCATTTGTAGTGTCTGTCTAAACAGGCAGACCATCAAAAAGTATGTCATGTCTGGATAATACCCATTTGTCATTACCTTGATTTTTCTTTTTCTGTGTAGATTACTAGGTAATAACCTAGAAAGGTTCTCTCCATGATTATATTAAGATGGTAGAAGATTTCTTGGTAGGACACCTCAAAGGTAACTGTTTCATGATGCTCTGCTTATCAGTATCAAGTTAGCAATAAAACGAGGAGACACAGGTGCTTTCCAGGGTCACATCAGATATCCTGCACAAAATCTAAATGGAAGAGAAATTCCCCATAGATGGTATCTACTTGGTCCAATTTAGAAATGATACCTGCTTGGCCCAGAATGCTACAGGAATATTTCAGTGAGTATCATGGCTGCTTCCACCACAATGGTTCAGTTTATAGTCACCTTACCATCATGGTTGCCCTTCACTGCACATGACGTAGATTGTCAATGTCCTCCCTAAATGGTGGCACCCAGATTGGAGAACTATGGAACCATCATTTCTCTTTTTCAGGACAATATTACAGCCAAAACTGGCCTTAGTTTGTTGTTGTCGTCGTTTTTTTTGGCTTTCACATCAGTTGACTCATCTTGAGCTTACAATTAAGGCTCCTAGATCTTTGTCACATGAACTGCTGCTTAACCATGCATCCTCTATCCTATTTTTTTTTTAGTTTTTTAACTTAAATATAAAACTTTAATGTTGTTAAATATCATCTGATTGTTTGAAATTAATTCCCTTTAGTGGTTGTATATATTCAAATCTGTACTATTAGAAGTCATAATTATGTAAAATATGGTAAGTCATTCCAGCCCAATGAAAATAAGCAGCGTGAATTCTAATAATACGAATATCCTCGTCCCAATGCAGATCTGCACCTATTTTGCAGTGTTTAGAATTTAGTGATGCCAGGGGCACAGAGGGGTTAAGTGACTTGTCAGGGTCACAGAGCTACAGGTGTTAATAAGTTTTGTTTTCAAAAAATCAACTAGAAGAATGCAAAAGAAGCACAGATTCTTAACTGTCCACACACTGAATTCCCCATAGCATTTACAGTGTCCCAAATGGTTTTATAAGGAAAAAATGCAGGATATCCAATGTGACCCTGGAAAGCACCTGTGTCTCCTCGTTTTATTGCTAACTTGATACTGATAAGCAGAGCATCATGAAACAGTTACCTTTGAGGTGTCCTACCAAGAAATCTTCTACCATCTTAATATAATCATGGAGAGAACCTTTCTAGGTTATTACCTAGTAATCTACACAGAAAAAGAAAAATCAAGGTAATGACAAATGGGTATTATCCAGACATGACATACTTTTTGATGGTCTGCCTGTTTAGACAGACACTACAAATGGACAATCATCTAAGCCCTAGAACTGAATAGAAAGAGGCAAGTGGATTGAATTAAATTTGGAAAATTTTGTTGCACTTTCAGTGATTCTAATGTCATGAAAACACATATTCAAAACATATTTAAAGCACATATTTAAAAATTAGTGTTCTACTAATACTATCTGGAATGCAAATCTTGGAGTGTCACAATCTTAGAATACAAATTACAGATGACCTAAATGGTGACAAAAAGACATATAATGTAATACTACATTTTATTTATATATATTATATATAGTATTTATTTTTTATATACAGTATATATAGTATTTATATTTCTATATAGTATATTTATATATAGTATACTATTTTATATAAATATACATGTATATATATACATATATACACTATATATAGTGTATTTGTACCTTAAGACAATATCAAATAATCACAAAGTCCCTTCCAGATTTATTAGTCCACCTTATAAATTAAGTTGGCAGGCCAGTTTTTGCTTTACTATAAATATATAAACAGAAATTTCAAACACACACATATTACTAATGTTAAGTCTTCACCAATAAAGCTTGGATGAGTTCAAATTACTAGACTGGATTTAGAACAAAGCAATGTCAACAGAAGAAGCCTAACTGCATGTAGTGTAGAAATTAAGTATTCAGAAAAACACTGGATTTTTTTTTTTAGGCAATTGGGGTTAAGTGACTTGCCCAGGGTCACACAGCTAGTAAGGGTCAAGTGTTTGGTTTGAGACTGGATTTGAACTCAGGTCCTCCTGACTTCAGGGCCAGTGCTCTATCCACTGCACCACCTAGCTGCCCCAAGGAGATTTGTCTTCTTTTAAGACTTTTTTTTTAAAGGCAATTGGGGTCAAATGACTTGCCCAGGGTCACACAGCTAGTAAGTGTCAAGTGCTTTGGTCTGAGGTCGGATTTGAACTCAGGTCCTCCTGACTTCAGGGCCAGTGCTTTATCCACTGTGCCACCTAGCTGCCCCAAAACACTGGATTTTCTGCAACAAAATAATTTAGAGTGATAAATTACATTTTTGCTTACATAAATGTCATATCTCAAGGGCAATAATACTGATGGGATGGTGCCGTCTTGTACCTTGTAGAAAAAGTACTAAATTTTATGACAGAGAATCTGGGTTCAAGTCCTGCTCTGTCATTTACTGCCTAACTGACCTTGGGGAAGTGATTTGACCTCCTTTGTCCTCAGTTTCCTCATCTGTAAAATGAAGGAGTTTGATTAGATGTCCTCTAAAGTCCTTTCTAGCTTTAAATAATCCATGATCCAAAGAGGTTTTTTGTTGGATATAAATATGTTATTCCTCAGATGACCCTTTTTCAATCAACGCAAGACCATACTTATTAAAAGAATCAGTTTTAAGCCATCTGTGTCATTGCCTCCAAAGAGAGGATCTTTATTAAGAAATGGTGAACAAGCTCAAAGTAGCATCAAATTGACTTGTATCCAAGTGGTGGTATATCCATCATTTGAATGTTGTTTTTATTTTTTTTAATTCTTTTATTTTTAATTTATAGAATAAAATAAGCATTTCTACAACATAGTACAATTTTAAAAAAAGATTGCACATGAAACTGTAAAGCTACTATGCACAACTTGTTATTCCTTTCAAATAACAAAATTATCAGGTAAATTTCTCTTTTTTCATCCCCCTGGGCTGGCTACCATTAGACACATATAGGTATCTATATGTAAAATTATTCTATACATACTTCTATTTATCAGTTCTTTCCCTGGATGCAGATAGCATCTTTCTTCATATGCCCTTTATAGTTAATTTTTAGAACATGCATTTCTTTTTTTTCTATCCTTCTCCTTGGTGTGTATTCAACTAACAGAACTTTTCATGACCCCAAAAGGAGTGAATACACAAACTAAAAAGTTTAAGAATTATCTTCCTTGCAATACTGATCCTTATGTAGTACAAATACAGATCTAAGAAATTATATTCAGAGCAAAATTTATCAAAGAACTGAAATTTAAAAATTTTAGAGGTGGAAAGGAACTTGGAGCCCATGATTTTAATCTAATAATTAGGAATCTAAATTAATTACATTATATTATACTAGCTGGGTACATTTTTGTAAATAGATGACCATCATTTGTAACATTTGTAACATTTTTATAAATGCAGAGGAAGCATTGTAAAGACAGATGTTTTAAAGAATATATTTTTATCATGGAAATAATACAATGCCAAAGACTACCATTAATTGTGTTGTATTAATTTCAGGCAGAAATAAATCAAATTGGTCTCAAATGTACCAGTCTTACAGAAAAGATAAACTTGGAATCATCAGTTTCTAATTAACATGAAGCTTTTAACCTCTATAAATTTTTTTAAATGTAAAGATAATCTTTTACAGAGAGAGAGGGGGGAGGAGAGAGAGAGAGAGAGAGAGAGAGAGAGAGAGAGAGAGAGAGAGAGAGAGAGAGAGAGAGAGAGAGAGAGAGAGCACACTTCTAACTTTTGGTAATATTTAATGTTGGAAAATTCCTGTACTTTATATGGTAAAAGTATTTCACAAGAATTAGCCCCACAAGAAAGAGTACCTTAAGCAATCTAATCGCGGTCACCCAGCACGTCCTACTCTGCTCTTCATCTGCATAGAGCAGTTTCAGGTCTCGGCTCCCTCCTGCTTTGTTAGGCTAGAAGGCCACAGCACATTGTTTAGCATTAATGCATATCTTGAAGGTAACACCTGTTGAAATAAAAGCCACTAAAATTCTCCTATTTATGAGAAAGCTGCTTCTTTTTTTATCTTAAGAAAAAGTTAAAAGAAACTAAAGCTTACCTAAAAAAGCTGTGGCCTGCTTTTATGCATCTATCAAAATAGTAAGCCTGTACCTTTAAACAGAATCCATAGTTTGCTGGTGCTCCATGGGTCTTTTTGCCTGCCAATGCCACATAAATATCACTATTGCCAAATTCACTGAAAAATTGCAAATGCCGTGGTTCCTAAAAGGAAATGAAATGGAAACATGTTACTACCCTCAGCTTACTTGAAACTATTTTTCCTGTAGACACAGAATTTTAAAATATCTGGATATTAAGGACAAAATCTAACCCTAATGCCACCAAAGCAAAAAACAAAAACAAAAACAAAACAAAACAGATAAAACTAAGTAATTGCATCATTCAATCAAAGTTTATTAAGTAAGATATAGAGACCCTTTGTGGAGGTCAACAGGCAGATTTCGGGGGTGGAGCATGAATTTGAATAAGAAAAAAAAATTTATTTCATAGAACTGGTCTCCTCTGTAATCCTGTACATTTTATTTCATATATTTAAAAACAGTCATCTGAGAATAGGTCCAAAGGTTTTCCAGACTTGCCAAAGGGGTTCATGGCATACAAAAAAGGCTATGACCTCATACATTAAATAATCCTTCAACCTCTGCCCTATTCTAAAAGCCTAAGAATACACCAGGGAAAAAACACTCTTCATCCACAAATTGATAATCTTTTATTCACACTTGGAAAAAAAATTTTCCCATCATGCAAAATACAGTTTTGCCAATTTTGTGGTAACTATCTACCTCACATTTCCTGTAAGGAAAAAAGGATAACCAAATTGGAATGATTTTCTTCCTTAACCAGTTTTTCTAACATGTTACATAAAAATGGCAACTAAGATGGCTGATGATCTCAAATAGCAATCAAATAAACAAACAACTGAAAAATAAAGAAAACAAAAACCTTCACGATAAGAAACAGATAATGGCTCCTGCTTTTTTTAGGATTTAACACTTCTCACATTCAGCTACAAAATAACACACTGTACATAGCACCAATGTGAGCTATACAACTATATATTTCTTTACATGGGGAAAGACATATTGCATAGATAAATTTAATGAAATTAGTGGATAAGGAACTATGTCTAAATTTGAAGGCAAAGCAGAATCTTGAATGATTTCTTCCCTAGGAAATCAATGATATTTAGGATGTGGTCATGGGAAATTACTAGGTCATTTTGCTTCTCTGATAGGTTAGTAACACAGAGTAGCCCTGGAGTTTAGGCTTGAAAGTTTAATCAGGGATGATCCAAATTCACCTACTTCTCAAGAGGCTACACCCAGGGTAATATAAGGAAGGAAACTTGCAGAGAACAGTTGTAATAAAACTGGAATAGGACTCAGGACATAAGAGTTTCAGTCTCAATTTTACCACTTAACTATGTGACCTGTAGCTTGTCACTAGTCATCTCTGGTCCTTGATTTCTTAAAAGAGTATTATAGAACCATAAAGTTAAGAGAACTCCAAAGTCCCTCCTAGAACACTGTATACAATATTCCTAATGAGTGGTCATCCAACTTTTGTTTGACAATGTCTAAAATGAGGAGCAATCTACTACCTTCTGAGGAAATCCAATGTACTTTTGGATAGCTCTAATTTCCAGGAAGTTTTCCTAAATGTTGAGCTTAAATCTGCCCCTGTCTCGGTAACTTCCATCCATTGCTCCAAGTTCTACTCTTCAAGGATAAACAAAATAAGACTAATCCCTTTTCTGAGTGATAGTCATTTAAATCTTTGAAGGCAGTTATATTTTCCCTAAATCTTCTCTCCTTAAAATTTCTTCAATTAATTGTAGCATGGCATGATTGCAAGGTCTTTCTCCCTGCTGGTTTTCTTCCTCCAGGCACTATCCAGCATGGAGCTGAACATAATATTCCAGCAGTAATCTGACCAAGATACAATGTAGAAAAGCTAACACTTTTCTTGTTCTAGATGCTGTACTTCTCTTGATTCAGGCTAAGACTATATTTGCCTTTTTTTAAACTGCCATTACATATTGCTAAAACACTATAGCAAAGTTTAGTCCACTGAAACTTGCAATTCTTTTTCAAACTAACTGCTGAGTAAGACACATCCTCCCCATTTTCTATTTGTACAGTTGACATTTTAATCCAAGTATGGGGCTTAATATGTATTCTTATTAATTTCACCTTATTATATTTGGCCCACTGGGGTCTTTTTGGATCCTGTCGACCAACATTACTGTCTATTCCTCCCAATTTAGAACTTTAGAACTAGAAGGGACCCTAGAGGTCAATACATAAGGAATGTATTGAACTTGATAATCTCTAAGGTCTCATCTAACTCAAACATCCTATGACTGAGAGGGTGGAAGCAAGATGGTGGATTAGAGACAGCTACCAGTTAAATTCTCCCAACATTCTCCTCCAAACAACTTCAACTCCTCAAATCACATTTTGGAGCAGAAAAGACAACAAAAAGTCAGAGTGAGGCACTTTTGTAGCCTAAGACAACTTAGGAGGTCCACAAGAGAGGTCTGTAACACTGGGGTAGGAGTCAACCCAGAGTACAGCTGTAGCATCAACTCTGGGTCTTGAAGGTAGCTATGACAGCAGCAACAACTTGGGAGCTCTCAGCCCAGAGAGATGGGAAGGGTGTTGGCCACTGATCAATAAGAGATTATGGAAGACCCTTTGGGGGCACTGGATGCAATTGGCACTGATTAACAACTCTACTGCCAACACATAGTCCTCAGTCATAGGTCAGGGGCAGAAAGGGGTGCTTGTGGTCAGTCACAAAGGAACAAAGGCCCTGGTCTAAGTTCCAAGGCAGAGAGGAACACTTGTGGCTGCAGAACAGCAGGGGCCCTGGTAATAGTTCCTTGGCCAAGAGTAGTGCTAACACTTGAAGCTGCAGGAGAACAGACCAGGAGAGCAGTGACCACACCTTTCCCTGGATCACAACAACTTAAAAGCACCAAAAATTTGAAGTCCCCCAGAACTAGCTTTGAAAACAGTAGGAAAAAAAAAAGACTAAAGTTTGGGACAGTGCATCCTCCCACCCCACAGAGCCCAATTTCAACGACAAGGAATAGATTGGAAAAATGAGCAAACAACAAAAAAAGAACTTAACCATAAAAAGCTACTATGGTAGCAGGGAAGACCAAGACATAAACTCAGAAGAAGACATTAATGTGAAAACAACTATGAGCAAAGCCTCAAAGAAAAATGCTAATTGGACCCAAACCTGAGAGGAAATTCCTTGGGGCATTAAATAAAGAGATAAGAGTGGTAGAGGAAAATTTCAGGAAAGAAATGAGAGTGACACAAGAAAATTAGGAAAAGAGAATTAATAGCTTGTTAAAAGAGGCACAAAAATACTTTATAAAACAACACCTTAAAAATGGAATTGGCCTAACAGTAAAAGAAGCACAAAAAATTCATTAAGAACTCCTTAAAAAGCAGAATTGGGTAACTAAAAGCAAATGACTACATGAGACATCAAGAAACAACAAAACAATGTCAAAAAAATGAAAAAATAGAAGAAAATATGAAATATTTCATTGGAAAAACAACTGACCTGGAAAATAGATCAAGGAGAGATAATTTAAGAATACTGGATTACCCAAAAATCATGATTAGAAAAAGAGCCTTGGGGCAGCTAGGTGGAGATGTGGATAGAGCACTGGCCCTAAAGTCAGGAGGACCTGAGTTCAAATCCGGCCTCAGACCAAACACTTGACACTTATTAGCTATGTGACCCTGGGCAAGTCACCTAACCCCAATTGCCTAAAAAAAATTAAAAAACTAAAATATATTTTAAAAAAAAGAAAAAGAGCCTACACATTATAGTTCAAGAAATAATCAAGAAAAACTGCCACAATATTTTAGATCCAGAGGGTAAAATAGAAATTGAAAGAATCCACTGATCACCTTCTGAAAGAGATTCCAAAATGAAAATTTCCAGAAATATTACAGACACATTTCAGAGCTCCAAAACAAGAAGGAAAAAATACGGCAAGCAGTCAGAAAGAAACAATTCAAATAGTCAGTCAGCATTATGCAAAAATTAGCACTTCCACATTAAAGGAGTGGAAGGCTTGGAATACGATATCCCAGAAGGCAAAGGAACTAGGCTTACAACCAAGAATCACTTACCCAGCAAGACTGAGTGTAATCTTCCAGGGGAAAAAAGTGGAAATTTAATGAAATAGAGAACTCATTCTTGATGAAAAGACCAGAGCTAAAGAGAAGATTTGACATTCAAGAGAAGATAAAAAGGCAAACATGAAAGAGCAACCATAAGGGACTCAATAAAGTTATAAACTGTTTATATTCCTATATAGGAAGATGATACATGTAACTCCTAAGAATTTTATCATTATTAGGGCAGTTAAAAATAGTTTACATAGACAGATTACACGGGTATGAGTTGATTATGTTGGAATGATCTCCAAAAAAAAAAGGGGGGTAAGAAAGACACATTGGAAGAAAGGAGAAGGAAGGGAGAATGAGAAGAATTTTCTCACATAAAAGAGGCATGCAAGGAGGAGCTTTTACAATGGAGGGGGAAATGAGGGTGGGCAATGCTTGAACCTCACCCTCATTGAAATTGGTTCATAGAGGGATGAATATACACACTCAGTTGTGTACAGAAATATATAACTTACCCAACATGGAAACAGGAGGGGGAGGGGAATAAGATAAGTGGGTAGGATGATAAAGAAAATGTCAGATTAAGGGAGGAAGTGGTTAGAAGCAAAATACACTTTTGAGGAGGAATAGGATAAAAAAAGAGGAAGAAGAAACAGAAGATTATGGAATGGAAGGAAATACACAGCTAGGAATTGTAACTGTGAATGTGAATGGGAAAAGCTCACCCAGAAGCAGATAGCAGACTCCTACAATATTGTTTATAAGAGACACATTTGGGACTTCTGCTTCCCAGAGCCAAGATGGCAGAGTGAAAAGGTAGTCACTCTCACTCTTCCCTATCAACCTCTGAAAACCCAGAAAATACCACCCCAGAAAAAAAAAACCTGGAACACCTGAACTAGAAGAAAGACTGGGAGCAGCAGTGCAGCAGCCCAGCAAACAGGTCTCCCAGTGCCTCAGCAAAAATAAGGGAGGCAGAACTACAAGGGGCCCCAGGCAGATAAGTACCCTGCAGCATTCATCTGAAAGGAGGTGAAGAAAACAACCTAAAGGCTTCCTAAAGCCCCGGCCTTGCTGGTTCCAACCCAACACCAGGTGAGCTGTCAGAGCCCTGCAGCCTCCAATTGTGAAGAAATCCTGAAGCCCAGGTGGTAGAGCAGGCAAACACCAACACCTGGACCTCCGAGTGCCTCAGTGAGGGTGGGAACGGTGGAAACCAGCTCAGAAAACCACCAGGTGCCTCGGCACTCACTGCAAAGGAATCTCCCAGTGCATTAGCAGAAACGAGGGAGACAACACTGCAGGGGGCCCCAGGCAGATAAACACCCTGCAGCACCCATCTAAAAGGAGCTGAAGAAAGCTAAAGGAAAGGAAAAGCAGGCAACCTAGAATTGCCTGAAAGTTCCAGCCTTGCTGATTCCAGCCCAACACAAGGTAAGCTGCCAGAAACCTACAGCCTCCAATTGCCAGCATAAGAGGCCCCAGCACACAAAGCCAGTGACCAAGACCTAGGCTCCCAACACAAGAAGCTTGGGTCAGTACCCTCTGTTCCCCAGCAGGAGAGCTCAATCTCTTTAAAGGCCAGGGAATAAAGAAACACCATGAGTAAAAAGAAACATACCATAGATTCATATTATGAGAAGAGTGAAGATCAAGACAGAAATTCTGAAGAGGACAACATTGTCAACAAACCCACATCTGCAACAACAAAAGGGAATATGAACTGGTCTGAAGCCCAAAAAGCCTTCTTAGAAGAGCTCAAGAAGGATTTTAATAGTCAAATGAGAGAGGTAGAAGAGTCCTTCAAAAATACAATTGGCCAATTGGAAAAAAAATACACTGAAGAAAACAAGTCCCTAAAAAACACAATTGGCCAATTGAAGAAGGAAACAAAAACTAACAGAAGAGTACACTGAAGAAAACAAATCCTAAAAAACACAATTGGCCATTGAAGAAGGAAGTACAAAAACTAACAGAAGAAAACAATCTGTTAAAAACTAGAATTGGACAAATGGAAACTAATGTCTCTATGAGAGAGCAAGAATCAGTCAAACAGAAACAAAAAAATGAAAAAATAGATGAAAATGTAAAATACCTCATCAGTAAAACAACCGACCTGGAAAATCGACTCAGGAGAGACAATTTAAAAATTATTGGACTACCTGAAAATCATGATGAAAAAAAGAGCCTGGACAGTATCTTTCAGGAATTCATAAAGGAAAACTGCCCAGAAGTCCTAGAACCAGAAGGGAAAATAACCATAGAAAGAATCCACCGATCACCACCTGAAAGAGATCCCAAATTGACAATGCCAAAATATAATAGCAAAATTCCAAAATTACCAGATGAAAGAGAAGGTGCTGCAAGCAGCCAGAAAGAAACAATTTAAATATCATGGAACCACAGTCAGGATTACACAGGACCTTGCAGCTTCTACATTAAAAGACCACAGGGTGTGGAACATGATATTCCATAAGGCAAAGGAGCTTGGAATGCAGCCAAGGATCAATTACCCAGCAAAAATGAGCATCATTTTTCAAGGGAGGAGGTGGATATTCAATGAAATAGGAGACTTCCAAACTTTCCTGATAAAAAGACCAGAGCTCAACAAAAAATTTGATCTTCAAGTACAGGACTCAAGAAGGACTTAAAAAGGTAAATGGGACAGAAGGATACAATATGTTGTTAATAAGGGGGGGGCTGTTTAAACCCCTACAAGGGAATATGAGACTTGCAACCCTTGAGAACTGTATTGTTATTACACCTTGTTAAAGGAGTATACATAAAGAGGGTGGATATTAGTTGACTTTGATGTAATGATAAAAAAAATCTAATCAAGTGGGTTAAATGGATCCAAATAAGTGGATCAATCTGATCTTAGAAAATGTACTGAGAAAGGAGGAGGCAGACAAGGGTAAATTACATTACAGGAAAAGACACAAAATCCTATTACAGCAGAGGGAAAAAGGGGGGGAGCATTGTTTGAACCTTACTCTCATCAGATTTGGCTCAAGAAGGGCATAATATAATCAGTTAGGTATAGAAATCTAACTTGCCCTATAGGCAGTAGGAGGGAAAAGGGGAAAGAAAAGGGGGGAAAGAAAAGGGAGGGAAAGAAGGAGGGAAGAAGCAGTAAGAGTAAAGGGGAAGAAAAGGGAAAGGGATAATAAAAGGGGGAGGGACTGAAGGAGGTGGTGGTCAAAAGCAAAACACTAGTGAAGGGGGAAAGGAAAAAGGAGAAAGAAAAGCATAAATGGGGGAAAAGGATGGAGAAAAAGACACAGATAGTAATCATAACTGTGAATGTGAATGGGATGAACTCTCCCATAAAACGAAACGGATTGCAGAATGGATTAAAAACCATAATCCTACAATATGTTGTTTACAGGAAACACATTTGAAAAAGAGTGACACATACAGGGTAAAGGTAAAAGGCTGGAGCAGAATATATTATGTCAGCTGAAGTAAAAAGCAGGGGTAGCAATCCTGATCTCAGACAAAGCAAAAGCAAAAAATAGATCTAATCAAAAGAGATAAGGAAGGAAACTACATCCTGCTAAAAGGCACCATAGACAATGAAGTAATATCATTACTAAACATATATGCACCAAATGGTATAGCATCCAAATTCTTACAGGAGAAGTTCAGGGAGTTACAGGAAGAAATAGACAGCAAAACTATACTAGTGGGGGACCTGAACCTCCCCCTCTTGGCACTAGATAAGTCTAACCACAAAATAAACAAGAAAGAAGTTCAGGAGGTAAATAGAACATTAGAAAAGTTAGGTATGATAGACCTCTGGAGAAAACTGAATGGGGATAGAAAGGAATATACTTTTTTCTCGGCAGTACATGGCACATACACAAAAATTGACCATGTACAGGGCATAAAAACCTCACAATCCAATGCAGAAAGGCAGAAATATTAAATGCATCCTTTTCAGATCATGACACAATAAAAATTATATGTAATAAAGGGCCATGGAAAGATAGACTAAAAAATAATTGGAAACTAAATAATCTAATCCTAAAAAATGATTGGGTCAAGAGACACATTTGAAACAGAAAGAAACTTGCATAGAGTTACAAAAAAAAGTGCTGGAACAGAATCTAACATGCTTCAGCTGAAGTAAAAAAAAAATGGCAGGGGTAGCAATCATGATCTTAGACAAAAACAAAAGCAAAAATAGACTTAATTAAAAGAGATAATCAGGGAAACTACATTTTGCTAAAAGGTACCCCAGATGATGAAGTAATATCAAAAATTTTTACATCAAGTTTCTCTGGTAAAGACCTTATTTCTCAAATATACACTGTGTACAGAAATGAGTCAAATTTATTAAAACTAAAATTAATAAATGGTCAAAGTATATGATCAGGCAGTTTTCAGAAGAAGAAATCAAAGCTACCTATAATCATGTGAAAAAATGTTCTAAGTCACTATTACTTAGAGAAATGAAAATTAAAATAACTTTGAAGCACTCAGAACTATCAGAAATGACAAATGATGAAGGAGAAATATAGGTACACTAATGAACTGCCAATGGTGTAGTGAAGTGGTCCAACCATTGTGGAAAACAGTTTGGATCTATGCTCAAAGTGCTATAAAACTGTGCAATACTCAGTAATGCCACTACTAGGTCTGTATCCCAAAAAAGAAAAGAAAAGAAATAGAATATATATACCCAAATATTTATAGCAGCTTATTTTGTGGTGGCAACAGATTAGAAATCAAGAGGATGCTCATCAATTGGCGAATGGCTGAACAAGTTGTAGCACATGATTGTATGGGGTACTATTGTGCTAAAATTTGGGGGAGAGGGGTTCAGAAAAAGATGGCACAACCTATATGAATTGATGCAGTGAAGTGAGAAGAAATGGGAGACGACTGAACTGTGAAAGAAATGGCTACTCTGATCAATATGATGATCCAACACAGTTCCAAAGCACTCATGATATAAAAATGCTATCCACTTCCAGAGAGAGAACTGATGAATTCTGTATACCTTTCTCACTTTATTTTTCTTGCTTTTGCAGTACGGCTAATATGTAAATGTTTTACATGATTTCACATATATAACTGATAACATATTGCTTGCCTTCTTAGTTGGTGGGGGAAGAAGGGAGAGAATTCTGAAATCAAAATTTAAAAGAAAACAATGTTTAAAACAAATAATTTTTTTGAAAAGACTTTTTGTCCCCATAGATATCCACAACCTATATCTTGACTGAGGATCTGACAGTGGCTAAAATTGTTAGATATGGCCTAGCCTAGGACTTGCCAGTAAGAAAAAGAGAAAAAAATCTCTACCTTATATCAGAAGCTACAGGTCTTCTGAGAAAAAGAAATAAGCATACTTACTAGGAAATAACTTGGATTTCTTTTAAAGATGGAATGAAATCTTCTCTGATAATACTGTAAGTCACCATGGAACTGGATTACTAAGAGGTGAATGATGAAGTCAGGCTGTTGAAGGACTTGAAAATGGAATCACAATTCTCAGCAGTAAACTAAATTCAAACAACGGCAGTGCTTTTTGGAAGAATGGGGAACAATAAGGTGGCTAAAGGTGCATACTTAAGGAAGAAGACCCTTATGGAACTGACAGTAGTAACTTTAGAGAGCTGAAAAAAAAATGACCACCTGAAAACAGAAGAGAAGGAAATACAGTTTTCTAAATAAAAAGGACTTTGGGGATACTGATTACACCAGAGAATTTAAATATTTGGTGCTGTTATTTTTCAACCTATGTAGGTACAGACATGAAAAACGTCCTCATTTTTAAGCTGTAACCCCACAAGGGAGTAAAGGGGATGGAGAAGAATGAGAGGATTATTGGGAGAAGAGACTTACAGTGCATCCTCTGAGCAAAGCACTGTCCTTCAGTACCTCAGTGAAGGAAAAAAAGGGTTTAATGCTCATTAGTTCTTCTGGCCAAGGTAGCAGTCAGCTAAAGAAAGAAAATTTTCCTGTTTATAACAATCAAATGAACTTCCCAAAGCAGAAAGGATGGGATGGATTAATAGCAATACTTCACACTGAATATAGTGTTTTATAATACACAAATTACTTCCTCACAATAATTTTGTGATGCAACTAGCTTAAGGATTATTTATAAGAAAATCAAGCTTTACTAACCCATAGTCATATGAAAAAATGCTATAAATCATTATTGATTGAGAAATGTAAATTAAAACAACTCTGAAAAACATGGAAAGACTTACATAAAATGATGCCCAGTGAAGTAAGCAGAACCAGGACACTGTACACAGTAACAGTAACATTTTGTCTGATGATCAACTAGGATTGATATAGCTCTTCTCAGCAATAGAATGATCCAAGACAATTCCAAAAGACCTATCATGGAAAATCTAACCACATCCAGAGAAAGAGCTATGGAGATCCAAATGCAGATCAAAGCATACTATTTTCTTTTGTTTTTCCTTTCTCGTGATTTTTCCCTTTTATTCTGATTCTTCTTTCACAACATTTCTAACGTGGAAATATGTTTAACATGATTATACATGTATAACCTATATTGACTTGCTTTCTGTTTCGGGGAGGGAGGAGGAAAGAAAGTGAAGGGAGGGAAGGAGAAAAATTACAAAAGTTAATGTTGATTTACATGTAATTGGAAAAAATAAAATACTATTAAATGTAAAAAAAAACCCAAAACAACCCAACTCTGAGGTACCACCTCACACCTATCAAATTGGCTAATATAAAAGAAAAGATAAATGATGAATGTTGGAAGTGATGTGGGAAAATCAATACACTTAATGCACTGTTGGTGAAGTTGTGAACTGATCCAATCATTCTGGGAGCAGTTTGGAACTACGGTTGAGTTGTGTTACTTTCCTACGGTAAAAAGTATATTCTCTGAACAAAACAGGATTACCAGTACAGTTAGAATTTCTTTGCAGATGCAATCATTCAGTTCAATGGCACTGAAAACCTCTAGCTCTCTGATTATTTAGATAGAAATTCAGAAAGTAAGAAATCTTAAATTCTAAGACACATGGGTCTAAAGTTTTAAATTTCCTGAAAGCTATGTCATTTTTTCTCCCATATTGCTAAAAAAAAAGATGACAAAGAAACTGGGTGAAAACAGCCAACACCTAAAGAACATTTTTAAGTTTTCAAAGTATTATTATGTTCCTTGAGTCTCAAGGAAATAGCAGCAACAAAGATGTTTGCCTCCTGCACGGAGTATAATGAGAGCAGAACCCACGTGGAATGCCTAAAGATGATGAGGACATCCAGATTCTCAAGTTTGTAGATGGCACAGTGCTAAATAAATTAAGGTCTGAAACACTGTAGAGCCCTTTGAATTTGATCCATAATCACTCAGAAGAGGGCCTAACAATCTACACAAGGAAAACAAGTGAAGAATACTTGAGTTTTGACTATGATAGACCCATCCCTCTCCAGATTGCACTCTGGATTCTCTCTACCATGCCCCAGAAACATCCTCATCCTGGAAGTTCACTCCAGCTCTGGAATTCATACATCAGAAGTACCCTCCACCCCTGCAGAGGCAGGTAAGTGGTACAGTGGATAGAGTGCTGGACCTGGAGCCAGGAAGATCTGAGTTTAAATCTGGTCTCAGACAATTACTAGCTGTATGCC
This sequence comes from Phascolarctos cinereus, assembly GCF_003287225.1. Taxonomy (NCBI): domain Eukaryota; kingdom Metazoa; phylum Chordata; class Mammalia; order Diprotodontia; family Phascolarctidae; genus Phascolarctos; species Phascolarctos cinereus. Next base: position 225,613,104 of record NW_027556098.1, on the reverse strand, counting down.
CTTAGGCAAGTCACTTAACTTCTGTCTGCCTCAGTTTCCTCATCAGTAAAATGGGGATATAATGGAACCTATTGTGAGGACCAAATGAAATTATATTTGAAGCACTTAGCATAGTGTCGGGTACACAGTAAGCACTTAATACATTCTATTTTCTTCCTTCCCTATGACTTCTCTCTCTGATAGGAAAGCTCTTCCAAGAACTGGCATTTAAGAAAGGCATCCAGGCCAGTCATGTCTTTATTCCTCTCTAAACTGTATTCAGGACATTCAGATACATTGTCTCCACTGTCCACCCCCTCACTTTCTTCTTTGTCTTATGTGTTTTATTCCTCCATTAGAATGTGTCCTCACTAAAGGTAGGACTATCTTTCTTTCTGCTTTTATGTATATTCTCAGCACTTAGCACTGTGACTAGCACAGATGAAGCATTTAATAAATGCCTGTTGACTGACTGAGTGATACACAGTTCAACTGACCATCCATGGAGCTGGTTCTTCGGAAGTATGCATGCACATGAAGAGAGACTAAGAGACACAGGGTGCTCTAAATGTCTTATTACATTTTAAATGCAGAATCAGTTTTAAGCTGTTGAAGCTTAAAACTACACCAAGCCTTTTGAGGGAAGACAGACAGACGTGCGTGCATGTGTGCATGTGTGCGGGGGGTGGGGGGGAGTGTGTGTGATGTTCAATGAATGAACTAGGCCTAAAACTGAAAAGTTGGAGGGCAGCAGGTAGGATTGTGTTTGGAAAATTGTGTGGTACTATTAATGATACCGAAGCTTCCCCCTGAAAGAAAAACCATTTTAAAAATATAAACGTTCTTCTAATAATGATGATGTATGGCTGTGGGTAGTGCAATAACCCAATCTCTAAAGAATTAAAATTTCAGGTTACCCATGGATTAATGGAGTATGTGAGAACAAGCTCTGTGTGTGTGCATGCGTGTGTACATGTATGTGTCTTTCAATATTCCTAATGAAAAGATCAAAGCTGAATAGAAATTCCAAAGTTCAAACCAAGCTAAGAGAAACATAAAAAGGTAAATACATTTGAGGTATGTACCTATAAGAAGGTAAATACCTCCTGCGATACATACATGATAATAACTGGCTAATAGCTTAACAGGGAAGCAAAACGAAGTCTTTCTTCAAAACCTCAAAGAAAAAAAATGAAAGGAGAAGAAATATACTAGGAAAGCAAAGGGGAAGAAGAGGAAGTATTTACAATTCCTCATAACCAAGTACTTCAGAGAAGGAGTATACCGCCATGGAGAAAGGGGTATGATTGGTCACCAAATGAACCTCACACTTGTCTGAACCAGGTTAAGGAGGGTGAATACACACAAAGTGTTTGATATAGAAATACATTAAACTCGACGGAGAAACAGGAGGGAACAGGGAAAGGGAGGGAACAGTTGCAAACAAGACAAATTTCAACTTTTGAGTGCAGACTGTGAAGAAGGATATAAAAGGGGAAAAAAGAGGGTAACAACCAAAGATCAGCATCTGGGAGAAGAAAAGAAAGAAGGGTCAGTGCAACAGAAGCAGCTTACTCCAATTACAAAGCATTAGCCTCCATCACACTCTTTACTCAAGTTATGCCACCATCAGGCCTATACCACCCCCCTCCCCCCAAAAAAAAGAATTCAAAGAAAGAAGAAAATTATCTATATGTACAAAAATGTTTAAAGCAGTTCTTTTTTGGCAACCCAAAACTAGAAACTATGGAGTATCCAACTATTGGAGATGGTTAAACAAAATGCAGAGTATCAATGTAATTGAATATTATTGTGTCATAAGAAATAAATCAAATGGACAATTGCAGGTGAAACTGTGAAGACATGTATGAACTAATGCAGAATAAAGTACGTAGAACTAGGAGAACAATGTATAGAATGGTAACATTATGAAGAAAACCAACTCTGAGAGACTTTAGCACTCTGACCAATGCAATGATAAACCATGAATCCAAAAGAATGAAGATGAAAACCACAAGTCACTTTCTGACAAAGAAATGATGAACTTAAAATATAGAAATAGAAATATATTTTCAAATATGGCTAATGTGGAAATTTGTTTTACCAGATTATGTAAATATATAATGAGGTATTTGCTTAAGGTTGGGGTTTTTGTGACAAGAGAGATAGAGGGAGGGATGTATGAATAAAAATATATGTTATATGAAAAACAAATTTAAAAAAAAGTTTTAAAAAAGAATGATGAAAGGGATATATTCAACAAAATTTGGAAAGATGTATGTGAATTAATATAAAGTGAAGTGCCCAGAACCAGAATATTTTATACAACAATATTTTATACCACATGATATGGAAAAACAACTTTGAAATGCTTGAGTACTCAATGCAATGACCAGCTACTATTTTAGGAGATGGGGACACAGGCAGAGAACTTGAGGGGCAGAAAGAGATACACATTTCTGTATGTGGCTAGTGGTGGATTTGTTTTGCTTAACTATGCTTATTTGTCATAAGATAAGATTTTTGTTTTTGTTTTATAATGGGGAGGTTATAGAGGGAGAGTAACTAAAAATAGGGGTATAAAGAAGTAAAAAAAGGAAAGTGGGTCAAAACATTTGAAAATATTTTTTATTAGTTTATTTTGATTTATCAACAATCACTTCCATGAGCTTTTGAGTTTTAAAGTTTTCTCCCCTTTCCTTCCCCGCTTCCTCCCTAAGATGGCACACAATCTGATATAGGCTATACAGAGACATTCCTACTAAACATATTTTCACATTAGTGATGCTGTGAGGAAAAATTAGAACCAATAGGAGAAACCACCAGAAAGAGGAAACAAAACAAAACAGAAGAAAAAAAAGCAAATAGTATGCTTCAATCTGCATTCAAACTCCATAATTCTTACTTTGAATGTGGATAGCATTTTCCATCATGACAAAACATTTTTTTTTAAATCACAGAGGACAGGAGCAGTTTGGGAGGAAGACACAGACAAACAGGACACCTTTGAAGCTAATACGCTGAATTAAGTATTTTTAAGGTGTACAATTGAAGATTTGTTGTTTCATATTAAAAATAGTTATTTGAGTATATGTTTTATGTTTTCCACTTGACTGTAAGCTCCATAAGGACAAGGGAAAACACCAGCAAATCATCTTGCACAGATCAGATACTCAATAAATATTAATTTAATTAACTGGGCTGAATAAATTATGTTATAGAATTCTCAAAGAAATTTAAATATAAGTGATTAAATGAAGTCTGCTGATCCAAACAGCAGAGATTACTGATTATGTTTTATTGCACTTTTAAATAGATGATACTGAGCTGTTCAAAAGCAAATACCAGGTTAGATGTGACATACGTATCATAGTTTGCCAACCCCACGCTAGAGCATGTAGGGTAAAAAGTAAAGTACCTGATAACAAGAGGATGACTTGTGTATATGATCCAGTATAGACAGCTATCTTTTTCCAGACAGGCATTGCTCTTCTCCTTAACCTTAAACCATTATTTCCTTCTTACCATCAATTTACTTAGTGCACATGTTCTAGTTTTTTATTTCTCCTTATTTCTTTCCTGATGAATGAACTTCTGTCTTGCCAAATTTTTCTTTCAAACATTGCAAATGATCATTGCAAATAATTCATGCATAAACATGAATTATGATAACTTCAAGTGATCAAATTAAAAGACGCACAAAGATATACTTCACTTTATAATGCCACGTGGCAAATAAGACATCACTTCTGTTTCTACCCACCTTTGATGTTCCTTTGGTAGAATAATATAAACCTGATCTTCTTAGAAGAAAGTAAATCTTCTTCCAGGATTTTTTCCCCTGCTCTTTTGCATGTAAGTAACCATGTATTTCAGGATAAGTGCTAGAACTCAGAAAATTCTGGAAGAAAACATTAAAGAAACTTATTCCCAACTAAAGATCAGGCTGAACTTCATTTTTTATAGCAAATGTGAATCTAAGCTTCTGTATATATTTCAAATACTGAGCAAGATGTTGACTATCCTCATGAATCCACAGAAACAGCAGTTTATTTTAATATGAAAAAAATAATCCCTTCAAAAGTCTCCAAGTATATTGCCACATAGAAGAACTCAGGGAGAACTTTTAAATTCAAATATCTGTAACCTAACCAAGACAGTAATTAAATAGTGACAGCCATTTAACATACCTGTTGTCCCCACCGAATCCATTTGAAATATCAGGTTTTGCTTCTGGAGGTAGATGGAAATATAATTTATTTAGACTTGGAAAAAGCCTTTGACGAGGCTCCACTGAAAAGGCTATTTAAAAAACCAGTATGGGATTAGATGAGAGACGAGAGGCAGTAAGATACTGTAGGAAGTGCAGCAAACTTGGGGCCAAAAGAATTTGATTCAACTTCTGGGCCTGCCACTGACTAGGCTAAATGACCATGGATTACAAAAACTACTTAACCTCTCTGATCCTCAGTCCCCTCATCCATTAAACAGAGATAAGACTTACAGTAATAATATAATATCAATGGAAATATAAATATTGATGATATGAATACTATCAGTATTTACAATAAACTGTGGGAATAGGGGAGACATGCTGCCACTTCCAAACATTCTCCACCACTTCTACTGTGTTGTAGAATTACTGATGGTGGTGATACCACCAGTGCCCCCAGGAAGCCAAAGTAGGTCCTAGTTGCTACAGTGGTCCCTGCCTGACCTCTACCCTTACCTTGTCTAGGTAGTAATGACTTCCTCTTGCCATTGTTTTATAAAATATTAGATTTGAAAGGGAGCTTGGAGATGATTTAGTCCAATTTCTCTCTCTCTCCCTGCATTTCCTCAATATCCTCCTTCAATCCCAAAGACTGGTAGGCACAGTTATTCTGGGCAGGACACTAGGGCTTTCTATTCTCCATCACTATTTACTTGGGTTGGGGTTAGTTTGAGGATGTGGGGAGAGGAAAGGGAGTGGTGGTTACCAAGTTCCCAAACCAATGGAACTTCACAGGTTTTACCTGGAAATGGCAAATTTCAACAACAACATAGAAGGAAATCACACATACGGGTGTGAGAGGCCATTGCTATTACATCCCCCCAAGATGCTTTTAAAACAGGAAAAATAGAAGGAGAGATGCTAAGAAATTTGATGCCTCCCTACAGAATAAGAGGCATATAAAACAAGAAGCATGATGTAGATATCTAGACTACCTGTAAAAATTCCAAATCAGTCAGAAGGTATTTCTGATTCTTCACTAAGCACTGTGGCTTTCACTGTCACTATCTTCTGGAAGTTTCTCAGTTAATAGAGAACTTTCTTCTGGAAGTTTCTCAGATATAGGGAACCAATCAAGCCAGAGGTGGAGGTGGCAGTCAATGAGTCAATAAGTGTCAATCATCTCACCCCGATGTGATAGTCTGTGCCTCTTCCTTCTCCCATGAAAAACAAGGGAGTAAAATTGCAGTATTGATCAAAGTAGCAAGGAATTCTCCTTATGATCCTCAGTTGCCACAGATTTCCCTCAGGAGGTATCTTGTAGTTTTAGTTAACCTCCTATATCTTAGACCCCCTTGGTGACAAGGGAGAAGTATATAATAGATATATTATAGAATACAATATATAGAATAGATATAATATAGAAGTAATAATAACAACAGCATAGGAGATGGAATTATCTGCCAATAATCAATAAGATCATTTAAATTGTGGCCATCAAATAAAACATTAGAGCAGAATTTATTTTTGAAAATCAGTGAGAAAACAAAAAATGTATCATTTAAATTTAATTATAAGGAAAGTATAATCATTTGGGCTACAAATGTAATTTTTAAAAGAAGGGAGGTAGAAATTATGAAATATCATTCTATTGGATGAATAGCCCTATAGATGATTCAGAATAAGTAGGATTATTTATTTTCTTATATTTATTAATCTTCCAGAGAAAACCACATGTCTTTCCACTGACTAGACTATATGCTCCTTGAGTGCAGGGTCCATGATATTTCCTTGTGTCTGCAAATGTATTTTGCACCATGCTTGCTAAGCATTTGTTAATAACAAACCACACTGCCAAAAGATTTTGGACTTTCCACAAACTAAAATACACTACTAATACCATTCCAAATACTAATACCATTCCAAAAGATTGTTAAAAATAAATGTTATTCATCTGATCTCTGTTCTAGAAACAAAAAAAAATCAGAAAAAGAATATTGTTTTCCTGTTCTTAAAAGAAACTAACATTTCAAAGTGAAAGAAAGTAACATCACAGTGTTTCTCAGCTGTTTGTAGCTCTCCCAGTGAAACTCCAGCAGTTATAGAGAAATTACTTATTAAAAGTAACAGCAGATTTATAGCATTATGATCAACTAATCTACCTGAAAAATAATTCAAATCACTTTTCCTTCCAGTCAAATTTCTGGGGAATGAACATCATAAGCCACTACTACATGAAGAAAAATGAACATAATAGATGCACAAAATTCATGACACATATCTCTATATTGTTTAGTCAAATAATCTTATCTCTTATTCTCATTAAAGTTCTCCAGATTCAGCTAAGAGGAATTAACATGTTGGGAAAATATTTTACAGGCTTTGTATGCTCTTTTATAATTTTTTAAATTTTATATTTAAAGAAAACTTTTTTATTAGGAAACAGGACTCACTGTATTTGGACTACTTATAAAAACCATATCTTAGTATTCTTTACTGAAGAATTTTCCCCTTTCTTGATCTTATTTTTGATTTTCCAACAAGAAAGTAGAACAATCTAAACTTTCAACATACATCACATAGTAACAATTCACAATTTTCACTAATAGTATAAAGTAGTTGTGGTGCCAGTGATGGTTGTCCATCAAAATCATAGTCATAGTGATAATAATATTACATCTTAATATCTTAGGCAGTCTGACAAACCAGAAGAATACTACTACCTGGAAGCAGTAGTACTAATAGTACTACTGTAGTACTAATAGTAACACATGGAATTCGCTGATTTAGAATGTCCAAAGTTACTTATTTTTAAATGTTGTCTCTATCTCTCATCTGTCTCTTTATGACACTCCGTTTCAGTTTTTCTCCCCAACCCATCTCCCTCCTCATCTTTCCTTCTCCCCATTCCTCTTAACATCAGAATCACTTCCCAATGGGTCTACAACACCTAGGAATAAAGACCATTTTTGTAAATAAATAAATAAATATAGTGAAATAAAGAAATCAACCCATTGGCTTCTTATATTCTATTAATTTTTTTTGTTGTTTTTTATTTTTCATTTCTTGAAAAACTAAAATCAGTGATGAAAAAAGTTTTTAAGCCTAGGCATTTTCAAGCCAAGTTCTCAAACCAACAATTTAATCAAACTATTGCTGACCTAGTTCAAAGAAAATATGCAATACCTGTAAAATAAGAGCTTGAGAGAGTTCTCCATTGGTTTCAGCTGCAAAAGACACCATATGCTCTGGAAAAAAATTCTGTTTAAAAAAAGACAAATGTCACACTATCTTGTAGTGTAGCTTAAAAGGATATAATATAATTAGCTTTCTACAAAAATGGCCCCCAACAACCCAGCAATACCCATCTTAGAGGTGGATGGGAGCTTGGAAAGCTATTTAGTCTATATCCCAAAGAATGGGAATGACTAGTTCCTGGTCAGAGGGGACTGTGAACAGCAAGTAGAAATATAGTAGTGAAAAAAAAAAAAGAAAGAAACATGATAGTGACATGTTTTAGTAGAAATAACACCAGAAATTGTGAGGAAAACCTTGCACCATATTTGATTCCAGTCTATTTGTTCTAAATAGAGCTCTAGCTTTATAATTAATTAGAACAGGATGAAAAGATCCTAAGGAGAATTCAGAGGAATCAGAAAAATAAAGGTCTAAAAAGAAAGTCCTTAGGAAGGTAGGTCACTAGAAATAAGGCTTTAGTTGTAAAATAATTCAGTCATGTCTGACTCTTCATGATCTTATGGACCATAGCACATCAGGCCCTTCTATCTTCCATTATCTTTCAAAGTCTGTCCAAGTTCATGTTCATTATTTCCATGACACTATCTATCCATTTCATCCTCTGTTGTCCCCTTTTCCTTTTGCTTTCAATCTCTCTCAAAGACTACCAAATGCTAATTTTAAAAAATGAATTGTCTTCAAGTACTTACTGAATTGGCTACTTCCATTAAGGAGGAATTTAGCTTTTCTCTAAGAAAATACATAAGCTTGAAATAAGGAGGCCTAAGCATTCTAAGGCAAGGGTCCCTAACTTTTCTAAAGGAGAATCAGCTTAGCATTTCCCTACAGGTAATCAGGGATACCCTACAGGTATCAGGGAAAACCCTACAGGTATCAGTCTTTATTGAGGCAGCTAGATGGCTCAATGGAAGGATCCTGGAGTCAGGAAGACCCGAGTTCACATTCGGCCACAGACACTTAGTAGTTCTGTGACCCTGGGCAGGTCACTTAACCTCTGTTCACCACTGTACTATCTTTGCAAAGAAACCTCATGTACAGTATGGTCCACAGAGTCATAAAGAGTCAGATATGACTGAAGGACCGAACAACAATAGTCTTTATCACCAAGAGGGGGAACATGTCGAAAATGAAATCACTTTCAGCAGCAAGACAAACCAAAGTGGAAAGAGGAGAAAAAGATATCCCAATTTATCTCCTCTTAATTTATGGCCACTGGATTATCTACTTATGTAGCTAAATGGGTCCAACATATGATCCTGAAAAGTTTAAGTAGGTGAGTCCCTGGTTAAACACAAATAGTTATCTAGTCTGTATTCAAAGAATCTTACCAACTTTACAGGATTTGCCAGCCTTTGTGTTTTACTGATATGCTCTGTGAGAACCCAGGGTCATTTCTGCACCATGATGAGACATCACACTACTCTGATGTTGATGTTGCAGAACATTCTGTATTATAATGATGTCTATTTGTGTGTTCTAGCCCTTCTTAACTGAATGCTCCCAAAGACAAAGAACATGACTTATCTAAACTTTCAATCTTTCCAAGTGCTCAGAGAGAAGCATTCATGGTACAACAGATAGTAACATGACCTCAGAATCAAGAAAACGAGTTAAGTGCTCCCTCTGACATACTGGCTGTGTGACCCTAACACTTCTTAGCCTTTCCGTGCTCTAAGCAATCCTGTAAGCCATTACTTTAAGAAAAGGTACCCTCTTACATTGGTAGAGGAAATTCCCTCATTGTGGCATCCTCTATTGCAGTGAAATCACGGGTCCATTTCTAATCCCTTTTTCTATCCCCATGCTCATCTCTGCACACAGTGAGAACTTAATAAATGGTTTCTTGACTTGAACTGAATTCATTTGATGCCTCTTCTTATACTTCTTCCATGAACATTATAATACAAAATCCCACCTACTCTCCACCAACTAACTCATAGATGCTAGGAACTGTTTCTTTTCTGTCTTTGTATCCACAGCATTTACAATAGCACCTTAAAGACAGCAGGCACTTAATAAATGTTTGCTGAACTGAATTGTTTATTCAGGATGCTGAAGTTTCTGCATGAGTCAGGGAGGGAGTGAATGCTAACATTTCCAAAGAGAGACCAGGTAGAAGGCTTACCATCAAGCCGACTGGGAAATCCTATTCTAAGGTAATAATCTAAATGTCAACACTCTGGCATGCCTATATAGATAAATAAATGATCTTGGCTTTTCTCTTCTAGTTATATAAAATCAAATATACTAGCTAGTTAAGGGATAAAAAAAACTACATATCTAAAGCATACATTTTGCATTAAGACCATCACTGTGGCACATCTCTTTAGATGTGATTTTTAATTTCTTGTTTTTAATAAAGATGCACACCAAGGAAATGCTTTCCACTAAAATTATGCTCCCATTTAATTTTTACTGCAACTGTTATTTTCTTTATTAAGAATCATCCCATTATTTTCCAAATGCCAATTCTAGCATGCTGCTTGAATCCAAACTCCAAGGGAGTTGGGACCATATCTTAATTATCTTATACTTCCCCCACTGCCTAGCACAGGGTTTTACATATAGTAGCCACTTAAAATGGTTGGTGGATGACTAAAATAATATAATAAAAGAAAATAGAATGTAAAAAAGGATTTTTTAGGATTTGGGCAATACTCAATTATGATATATGCTATGAATATTCCCTAAAGGATAATTCTAACAATGAAAAACTTATAGCAAAAATATGTACAGCTCCAGAAATAAATCAATTTAAAATACACTGAATATTCCTAATTTGCCAAATAATTTATGTTATGTGGCATAGATTTCCTTTTCCTATATTAAAGTTGATATCAATAAAAATAGTAAATTGTATCCAAGTTCCTATGTATAAGGAATGCTTTAAAAAAAAAAAGGCAGCCTGACTGCACCACAAAGCAGCATATATTCAAGCTGTAAAGCTAGGGTCATAGGATCATCAATTTGACAGCTGTTTACTACAACCCCCTCATTTTACAGGTTAAGAAAATGAAGCACAGAGAGATCAAGTAACTTTGTCCAGGTTCACAGCTAGTGTCTCAGGCAGAATTTGAACCCAGGTCACCAAAACTTGAAATCCAGTGCACTATCCACTATACCAAGCTATCTTTAAGAGGTTGAAGCCAATTTGTAAAAGCTTTAAATAAAAGAGAGAGGAGTTCTCTTCAGGTAAACAGGAGTCACTGGAGTCTCAATAAATCAATTCTCAATATTATCTGTTATAGCAAATCTGATTCCTGGAACTTGGATTCCTTGTTTATTACCATATTTTGTGCATTTGTATATAGGTATGTGAGGCAAGGGTAGCAAGCAGGGCCTAGAGTCAGGAAGACTCATCTGCATGAGTTCAAATGTGACCTCAGAAATTTGCTAGCTGTGTGACCCTGGGCAAGTCACTTAATCCTGTTTGCCTCAGTTTCCTCATCTGTAAAATGAGCTGGAGAAGGAAATGGCAAACTACTCCAGTAATTTTACCAAGAAAACCCCAAATGGAGTCACAAAGAGTCAGACACGATTGAAATGATTCAACAACAACAACAAATTTGAGGCTAACAGTCTCGTTGCTGAATCTTTTTCTTGCATTTTTTCTACAGTAAATTTCTGTAAGTCTACTGCTATTCTTCATACATTGTAGCAACTTTTTATAATACTTAGCTTAGTAGAGACAATTTCTTCCCTTCCATTTAAAGTCCTTTTTGATTAGATTTCCAAGATTCTAAACAAATGCATTTTTACTAGCCTTTGTTATGTTCACTGAATCCCTATGTAGTGATGTATTTGGCACAAAAGTTCAGAAGTCCACAATCCATGTTTTGATAATATCTTATCTAGCTTTTTCAATCCCAAATCCTGATCGTGAAAGCAACAGGGATGAAAATATCACCAATGCTCCCTAAAAAAAACTGTTTCTTGCCTAAGACTTAATAATACTTAGAAACCTTTCTAGACTCTTTTTAGTAGTACTGATTATAACTACAGAGTTTATCAGAAGTGAATGGCACAAAAAAAAAAGAAAGAAAGAAAAAAGTAGATGGCATTCATTTGGTTTGAAAGGTCTTGGGAAACTTTTTGTGATGTTCTGGATACATGCTCTGGCAAATAATAGATTTCTGTACTGTATCAGCAGGGAGACAAATAGAGACCTTACTATTCCTCAACAGGAAGCCACCAGCCATCATTCCTCATTTCTTCCTCTGGTACTTACTGAATGCTCACCTGACAGCACCGACAGATTCACTCCATCACTGCTTGGAGAAGGAGGAGCTGCTTTCTCCTGAGAGGGTACAGTTGACTCCCCTCAAGATAAGACATAACTATATATGCTCCTTAGCTCCCAGTGTTCAATGATCCTTCTTCCCTTTCTCCTCTGTGTCACATCTCCCCACTCTCTGACCTCACATAGGTTAGTATTCCCCTAGACAGGCAGCTGGTGGCTCAGTGGACAAAGCACTGGGCCTAGAGTCTGGAAGACATGAGCTCAAATATAGCCCCCAAAATTTGTGAGCTGTGTGACCCTCGGAAAGTCATTTAACCTCCATCTGCCCCAGTTTCCTCATCTGTGAAATGTGATAATAATAGCACTTACCCTGCAGGGTTGTATGAGGATCAAAGGAGATAATATTTGTGAAGTGCTTATCACAATGCCTAGAACATAGTAGGTGCTTAATAAATGCTTGTTACACTTCCTATACCTTTTTATTTATTGTTTTCATATTGAAGCCATTCTTTCTATTACTTAAGGAATATTTCATTCTCCCTATTGAAGACACATTCTTTAAGACCCATTTACCTTCTTTTTCAATGAGGGAGTTTAGACTATGCTTTCAGCATAGATAAGAATTGCCTTAACAAAGTCACGTAGTCCATGTAGGTCACTGCAAAATTCACCCTGGACTCCATACTCTAAATGGTATCCTTGGTTCTTTCTCTTTTTATTTTTTTTTTCATTCTTGCTATATTCATGAGTTCTATTTTTGCCACATTGAGTTTGCATTAGCAGAATATCCAATGGAAATGTCCAGCAAATTATTTTAAAATGCAGAATATCACTTCAACCCCTTCCCATTTACCAGATGAAGAAACTGAGACTCAAAATTTAAGTGTTTTGTCCAAGGCCACACAGCTAAGTAGTGGCAGAACTGAAGCAAAAATATAGGCTTTATGACTCTTTGCTACATGTGCTATCCATTATGCCAGTTGTCTCTTGTCTTTAATACAAGAAGAATCAAATACTTTCACACATAAAACATACTAAAATCACTAGTTCGCTTTCAGGCTAAGGAGTCTATAATTTAGGAATAATACAATTAATTTTGGGGACATATTTATTAAAATGTTCTCTTTCTAACATGACATTACAAGACTTTTAAAACGAAGAGCTTATTTTCCATTGCAGTATTTTGTATTACTTGTAGATATTACTTACCACTGGGTTTTTAAAGAATTCATATTTGGCATAATTTTTTCTAAAGTATAGCTTATTTTCTTCCTCCATTCCCCAGTTTGACTGAACTGTGATCACCAATTCATGGTCTTCTATTGTTCTCTCTGCAAAGATCAAGAATACATATATAGCCTTCACTGTAGTCTAGCTTCCTTATAACTATAGCAGCATTAAGACTTTAATTCAGTTCTAAAATAGTCATGTTAATCTTCACATCAACCTAAAATGTAATTGAGGCGGGAAATAAAAATTAACATGCCTTTTGCTGTCACTGATGTTTTAACTTCACTGCTGTCAGTTACAAAATAAATCTGATCACAAACATAACTAAATGTATAGGGAAATCAAATAATTCTTTTTGTCAACCTGTTTGTCATCCCAGAATAAAAATGTTGCTTCTTATAAATAAAGTAAATGTATTGTATTTTAACAACTCAAACCATGAAGAGATGATAACTTTTACAAGGTTAATAAACAAGGAGGAAGGGAAGGAAATGAGCATTTTTTTAGGCATCCGGTATTAGTCATGTACTGTGCTAAATGCTTTACAGATACAAATTTATTTGATTCTCACAACAACTCTACAAAGTAGATGCTATTATCAAACCCATTTTACAGTTGAAGAAACTGAAGCAAACAAAATGTAAGTGACTTGCCCAGGGTCATACAACTAAAAAGTGTTCAAGACCAGATCTGAACTCAGGTCTTCCTGACTCGGGGCCCAGCATTCTATCCACAGCACCAAGTCCAAGAAACATAATTTAAACCCTAAGAAAAATTACATTGAGTACTATAATGAACTTTCATAATCAGTGTGATGCATAATTTTTTAACAAATGGTTCATAAGACTCTACGATATTACTGCACTCTACACTTTCACAACTAAAAAGGCCCTCGGACTCAGTGAGATGAGTTGCTTGACAGAAATGAAAATTTGAGCAAAATGATATTTGTTCAGGTACTTTAAATTAAGTAAAATAAAAAGATTCAATCTAGGTAAATATATAATAATAATATAAATATAGTAGTATACAATTTTAATGTTAAAATAAATGAAGAATAGTAGGTGAGAAAGAGAGAGAAAAAAGAGTAATAAAAACAAAAACAAAAAATGGTGAGATGTAAAGGGAAGAAGCACTAGCAGGGTCAAGAAGAGGTCACTTCAAACAGACATAAGAGGTGAAATTTCTACTTGTAAATCAAACATTGGCATTGCTGGTAGAACTACAAGAAACGGAGGGGGGAACAGATTTTGGTGCCTTAATCTACTACTGTGTTGTTCCCAAAACATATTTGAAAAGCATCTGAGTACTAGGATTTGGGCATTCCAAAAGGAATTCTTCACCTAGAGTACTCACTTCTTTAAGAGCTTATTCATTTAAAAGAACTTCTTGAAAGAATGAGCCATGCATACTGATGAGTTTTTAACTGAACAAAAACTGGTAATAGTGTTTTCTTTTTAACTTTCAATGTCTATTCTGTCTTTATTCACTCTTCTTCTTCTTTTCCCAAGTACCAATGCTCCCTCCTATGGCTTAGTCCTTAACCCTTTGCTCTTCTCTGTCTATAATCTCCCTTAGGACTTTTGTCTCCTTTCATGGCTTCAACTACCAAGCTCCCTGCAAATGGTTCTCATTTCTCTATCTGCAGAGGTCACTTTTTCCTGAGTTCTAATACTGTATCTCTAATGTCCTATCACACATGTTCAGTTCCAAGTTCCACTGTCACATCCATCTCAGCATGTATGAAACTAAATTCACTCTATTTCTCTGACAAAATAGCTCCCTTTCTGGCCTGTCAACTTCTGTCAATGGCACCACCTTTTTCTCAATCATCTATCTAACTCTTGAAAGTCATCTCTGTGATGTGTTGTTTCTTCACCCCACGTATACAGACACATCTACTCAACCAGCTACGTCAATCCTTCCTTCCAAATATCTCTTATCTTCTTTCTCTCCTTTACATTCCACTTTCACCATGCTAGTTTAGACCTTGATCACTTCAAACCCAGACTGCTATACTTGATTACCCTGCCTTTGTCCACCTCACTCTCTAATCTGTTATACAACATCATCAGATTAATCTTCCTGAAAACCTGTGTCAGCAATCACTTACAATGTATCAGTCACTGCACTGAGTACTTTGGGCACAAAAAAAAAAGTCTACCTTCAAGGAGTTTACAGTCTAGTGAGAGACAGCATATAGAAACAAGACCACAGGAGCTACAGGGGATGGAATTAGAAGCTAGGGGCAACCAAGAAAGGTTCCATCAAGTAAGAAGCACTTGAACTGAGACTTAAGGAAGCTACAAATTTCAAGAGTTAGAGGTTTGGAAGGAGTTTTCCAGGCAAAGGGAAGAGCAGAGACAACAGATGGATTGCCACGTGCAAGGAAAGGCAAACAGGCTGGGGAGCAGAATGTAAGAAGGTCTGAAGCACAAGAAGAACCCCAGTTGGGATTTTATATTTACTGTTGAAGGGAAAAGGGAGTCAATGGAATTTGTTGAGCAGAGGAGGTGACATGGTCAGACCTACACTTAAGGAAATTTGCTCTGGAAGCTAAATAGAGGATGGATTAGAGAGGACGAAATTGGAGCAGGAAGACTAATTAGAAGGTTATTGCAATAGTTTAGGCAAGAGGTGATAAGAGCCTGAACCAGTGGTGGCTGTATGCATGAAGAGAAAGGGACATATTGCATGAAATATTTTTTTGAGGGAAAAAGTATAACATTTTGCAATTTTTAGAGGAATCAAAGAAGACACCAAGGTTGTGAACCTGGGTGACTGGAAGGATAATAGTTTCATGGACAGTAATAAGGAAGTTCAGAAGACAGGTGGGATTTGTGAGGAAGTGAGTTCTATTTTTGGACATGTTGAATTTGAGATGCCTAAACACATCTCATTTGAAGTACCCGACAGGCAAGGGGAAATGTAAGACTGGAGCTCAGAAGGGAGAATAAAGAATCATCTGTACAGAAATGAAAATTGACTACATGGAAGCTAATGAGATTATGATACAGGTGCAAAAATAAAAGAGGTTGAAGGACAGACTTGGGGTATAACCTCAGTTAGAGGAAAGGACATGGATTATGGTACAACAAAGAAGACCTAAAAAAAGTCATACAGGTAGGTAAACCAAGAGGTAGAAGTCACAAAAACCCAGAGAAGAGAAAACATCCAGAAGAACAGTCAGTAGTCAGCTCCAAAAAGGTCAACAAAAATGAGGAACCCATCCAAATTTCTCATTCTGGCATCCAAGCTTCTCCAAAACCTAATAGTACCAACTCTTCCAGTCCTGTTTCCTTCCTTTACATTTTTCTGCTCCAAACAAACATTCATGCATTCATTTTTACTCATTCATAAAGAAACCGTATCTTTTTGGCCTGTATGTGTGTTTTTTCCATCTACTCCCTCAACTGGACTGCAAAATTTTCCTCTTCTCTTTTTCTACCTAACCTAACTACTCTTAAATCTAATTTCCCCTATAAAGCTATGCCTGGTCATTCCATCCAGCTAGAAATGATCAATCATGTTCCCAAACTCCAATAGCACTTATATTGTTTAGTCATTTGTTACTTATATGCCACCTTATATCACTCATTACAATTACTATATTTGAATGTCTCATATCCCAGGTAGATTGTAAACTTGAAAGCAAAGACAATTTCATAGTGACATAGAACTTCATACCTGTTCAACAAATGTTTTATTAATTCTAAAGGGAAAAACTCCACAAACAATTGGCAAGAAAACTGGCAAGGGTATGAGAGAGTATAGAAACAGAAAAAGGAAGGAATCTGGATTCCAACTGAAATTAGGCAAGATGCCAAAATACATAAACTATAATCTTATGTAAATTTTACATAATTCACTGTATTTCAAATTCAATCAAAGAAGAAATAAAACAAAAGTGTTTTTTTAATGATCTACATTTAGTAGATGTCACAATATATTTCAAAAGGAGAATTACTATATGCAAAAAACTTAAGGGTACACCAGAGAAACTTGCATTAATGAGTATTGGTTACTGTGTACATAAAAAAGCCAGTGTAATGATCCATAAAGTAAAACTCAATGGGGGAAGAAGGGGAGATATCGTAGATTTCAAAGTGATTATTGCCTGAAATGTTCAGGTAATATTACTGATAATCAGAACAATTTTCAAGTAGTCCTAAGATAAAAATTATCTGCAACAAATCTAATATGAAGCAGGAAGTGGTATGTGAAAGTAAGAAAAGAAAATGGAACAAAGACTGCCAGATTAGCAGACATCTAACCCTTTACTGTATCAGAGACGAAAATTTTACAACTAGATTTTAGATTTGATCAAGAGAATTAGTAAAGTATATGGCAATAGTAAATAAAGAAAGAACTCAGGTCAAACGGCAATGATTTAAAGTTTATCCAACCTAATTCATGAACCCTTCAGAGGCCAAAAACATACAAAAGGAAACTTTACATGGACTGATAGGGTAGGTCAGAATTAATCTCTTTTTTGCCAGGTGTGGTAAGGTAGATGTAAATTTATAGGGGTCATTTTGGATCTGAAAGAAGAGAAATGGACTGATTTTTACAGTTTTATAAGCATGAAAGATTATACCCATCAATGCTATGGGAAAACAACTATTTAGCTGTTCATAAAGAAAAGAATGACTTTTATGTGCCACTTATAAAATCACTCATTATTTTATAATCATAGTTTATATACTATATTCAAGTTAATTTTAAAACTTCGCAAGAGTTTCAGCCACATTTTTAAGTTAATTAAAAGAAAATAATAAAAAACTGGCTGTCAGGAAGTTTGTCTGACAATTTCAGCTAAATGGTAAGCAGCTCTCACTATGATTCAAATATACTCATATGGTAGAAAAGGAAGGTGTTAGATGACTGGATGGTTGCATAATAAAGCTGTGTGTAACGTGGAGGTTACAAAGGTAAATGTTTAATTGTAGAGTGAACTTCAGGAAAAATAACAATCCCACAGAGAAAGAAGGCTGAGTTGGCAGCTTGTTTAGTTAAAAGACTTTGACACGTTAACAGACTTCACACTCACCTCTGAACCTTCAAGCCTCAAGAAAATATAACAATATGTGGGCAGAGAAAATTAATCAAGGGCATGCCTTATCATGAATAGTATGGGAAAACTAAACTAGAACCTCTAAATAAGAAAAATAACAATTTATGAGAGAAAATATAGAAAAGCATCAGGCATCCCAAAATGTCTAGAATCTTGCTCTAAATTAATTTCTCATTTCCTAAAACCTTTATAGAAATTACATGCTTAGTCATATTTATACAGCTACTTAAAGAACTTAAGTTACCCAGAAAAAAGTGAACCCATGTTTCTAGAGCCATTGGCAATCAGCGGCTGGAAAAACTTTTGTTCAAGAAATCTATATGCTACCTAACAAGATACATGTATTAATGACTACTCAATTCTAGATACATAGTTCCTGGGGTCCAAACAAGTCTCTAAGGCTCACATTTCACAAATTCAACCTATATCAGTGATTTCAACATCACAACATCAAATTCTGCCTAAGACACTTTCTAGCTGTGTGACCCTGGGCAATTGATAATTTCTCTTCGATTTTGTCATCTACAAAATGAGGATGTTGG
This sequence comes from Phascolarctos cinereus, assembly GCF_003287225.1. Taxonomy (NCBI): domain Eukaryota; kingdom Metazoa; phylum Chordata; class Mammalia; order Diprotodontia; family Phascolarctidae; genus Phascolarctos; species Phascolarctos cinereus. Next base: position 225,594,568 of record NW_027556098.1, on the reverse strand, counting down.
ACTCAACTTCTGTGGACCCTTTCAGCTCTAAATCCATGATCTATAATTACCACAAAGGGCCCAAAATTCCACGAGGCCTTCTTAGTGAACAGAAGTTAGCACTTATATTCTAGTGTGTGTGTCTGTAAGTATGTATATATGTATATATGTATATACATATAGTATATATTATGTATATATACATATATCATGCATGCATATTATTTATATGAGAAAGAAAAGGTAATGCATAAGAAATACATAGTTGAACCCATAAAAACCAGTGTTAAATTTGAAGTCAGAAGCCCTAACCTGAATCCTAATTCTACTACTTACTGAGTGCATGATCTCACACAGGCTACTTCATGGGCCTCAGTTTTCCTCATCTGAAAAATGAGATGTTTGAATTAGATGGTCTCTCTAATGTCCTTTTCCAAATCTAACTCTTATGATCTCATAAAAAGACTTCCAAAACAAAGCACACTGAGAATAATAACTACTCACAATTATAAAATGCTTTGAGGTTTACAGAACATTTTCCCCAAAACAACCCTATGACATAGATAGCTAATATAAATATTCATATTGCCATTTTTCAGATGAGAAAACTTTAGCTCAGAAAGGTTGGATTACTTTGTCCATGGTTTTATACGGCAGCTTTATAGGAAGCACAAAGCTAGTGTTCCTACACAGATCTTCTAACTTTCCATCTTCCCACACTGAAAAAGTAGCTAAAAGGGAGGGCCCGATATACCTGAATTACCATACTGGTCAATTAATCCTGAAGTAAAAGCTTCCCAGGGTCTCATTCTATCATAGTCCAGACCACTAACTCCTCCCCCAAAAAAATATTCGTAATGACTCTGATTCACCAAGGCAAATTTCAATTACATTCAGCATTCTGCAAATAAACAAACTGTTATAGAATATATTTCAAAAACATATCTGTAAAACATGGTTTGGAAACTCATCAGTAAGCTTTAGTTATTCTAGAAATTTTCACTTTCTAGAATAGTTTATCAATAATACCAGATAAAATATTGCTGTGGGTTAAAGTGAAAAATGAGATGACTCCGTCTGAACTTATTTGAAATCTTGTGACATATCTTTAAACTCTGTCATTTACTAGATCTTGGGCAAACAATATAATCTCTAAAAGCCTCAGTGTCTTCATCTGTAAAAAAGACCTTGAAGTCCCTAACTTCCCAGACTGTTGGAAGGATCAAATCAGTCAATGCTTGTAAGGCGCTCTGTAAGCCTTAAAACACTATCTGAATGTCCATTAGGTGCCACTCTTGGTAATCAGCATCAGTACTATATGTGATCAGACAGCATGTCTAAAAGAAAGCAAGCATTCTGCCTTTTTGTTATGTTTCATGGGAATCTGAGTTCGTGAAATATATATGGTACAGGAAAGTACAGGCTGGCTTCCGGTGATATAAGAAGCAACAGCAACCACAGATTGTATGGAACATTTAACAGGCTAGGTAAACATTTCAATTTACCTTCACTATATATGTATGTGTATGTATGTAAACACACACATACATATATAGTCATTTACACTTTATTGTAAATTAAATTATTACCATTATTATTATTTATTACTGACAACTGATTGAAAGCTGGCTCTGACTAGGGTAGTGATAGAGAGAACGTGAAGACACAGGGAGTCAGAGAATGTAGAAGAGTCCTGAAAAAAGAGACAAAGGGCAAAGGTGAGCAAAATCTGCCTGCTTCTCATTTTTACCTAGGCCTAATCTTGAGGGTCGGTAAAAGGAAACAGTCAGAGCTACCTAGAACTCTGAAACCTTCTCCCTTTTTTTCATTTTTTCCTCCTTAGTTCCTACTGAAACTTCAAGTAAATTTTAATCAGATAAAGAAGGTTGAAAAATACTTTTAAAATTGAAAAACAAAAGTGGAAAATATTTCCTATGTAAGATCACAAATTAAAGATCACAATTCCACACCTATTTATTTCAACACTAAATTACAGTAAGATCCATAATTATAGTGCAGATGTGAGGAATTGAGAGAAATGTGGAAAATTTGTATAAGCTGACGCAGAACTAAATAAGTAGAACCAAAAGAACAAGAAATTTGTTTGATTAAAACAAGACTGATGAAAAGATCACTAAAAACAAGTTGAACTTTGAGTACTGGAAAACCAATGAAAAGGGTCCTCCATATGAGATATTAAAACATACTTCCTCCTTCATGGCACACAAGTAGAGAATTATTAGAAAACAATGTTATATGCATCATCAGAAAGGAGTTAGATGTTTCTGTTAAATTGTTTTTGTCACAAGATATGGTTCAATCTAAAGAGAGCTAAGGTGTGAAATGAATATGACGTAAAGACAAAAAGTATCCATAAAATATATTGTTTTAGATTATCACAGTTCAAAATAAATATCTTAATCAATCACTGAAAAAATGAACATAAGAATACTTCATTTAAATTTATCATTATTCTGTGATTTCTTATTTTAAAATATTCCCTTATCTCAGGTTTAAATACAATATAGAAATTTAATATTTGATATGTTTTGAAATATATTCTGATAACTTCACAGATACAAAGCTACCCTAAAAATGTTAAGCACTTGCAAAAAAAGAAAAACACCTATTTTTTTAATATACACTGAAAGCAAAACTATATTTGTTATATATATATATGTATACATATATAGAGAGAAAGAGAAACACATTTGTCTTTGTCTTCTATAGACATCTCTAATTTAACAATAGTATAAAAATTTGAAAAGTTTCTGTTTTATTTCTAGAGCACTAACAAATTTATTTTGATGTTTCACAAACTACTGTAGTTTTGTGGCAACAGAAGGAAATACTATCAAATGGAAGTAACTATATGTAATTCTGTTTTTTATTTAATTTCTGAACAGAGTTTTTCTTTAAAAACAAAAACCTGTTCCTTCTGAAGCTGTTGATTTAGCTTCAAAGTCTTTTTTTTAAACCTCAATCCTCCAGGAATAGAAAGTGCTCACCTGTGACCTTCTGCCTGGGTTTCTTCACTGAATCTACTGAAAGTACAGCATGGAGCTGAAATAGAAATCTGAGTCCCCACTCTTCTCCTTACTTGATAAGAGAAGAAACAAAAGTGGCTTTTTACCTCTAATTCCCCCAGAAAACAATTCTTCTTACACCTTTGTTACAGGAAACTCCAGGAGACAAATAGTCCTTGTACTCCCATATGTTAGGGGGAAACTACATAAATTTTTTTTCAATCTCGTTTTCAGATAAAAATGAACAGCCACCTACCAAACAAAACAAAAACGAGAGAAGCCATGGACAAAAGAGGGCTCTATTTCTGAAGGGATTCTTAACCCAACAGTACTTTCTAATAGAAGCAATCTCACCAGGAAAACTGCCACTGAATTTAGCTGAATATCTGCTGTGATAGAGAAATCTTGATGCTGGGAATTGCTACGTATAAAAAATTGTAGTTTATTCTTCAGCAAATTGTCTACAACCTTCTCTCAACTTAGGCACTGGAAGCCATTTCACAGCACCAGAGCCTTAAAAAAGTTTGCTATAAATCCCACCTCCTCCTTGAACCATTTCTTTCTTGGCTGTTAATAGCTGACTGCTATCTAGTCTGGATAGGCTTTATTCCCTGGCACCCTCAATTAAATACTATCTTTGATACAAACTTATTTATATTTGCCATGATAAATACTTCCTCTCCCCTCCATTCAAGTACCAAATTAATATTTTCTCATCTTTTGTCTGAAATTTTTTGGATTATATATCTGTAATGATATTTTTAAGAGGATATAAGCTAGGAGAAAAGGACCAGGTGTACATAACTGTCTTTGTATATAAGCACAGTTCCACGAATAAGTAGGTATTTAAGTATTATTTTTGTTGCTGCCAATGATCATGCAGTCAGAAACATGGGCATTACAGAAAGGCTACAAAACCATTTCAAGAAACACAAGATAAAATTCTACACTATTTGTATATATATGAACTTAATATAAATACATAATATAAAAATTAACATAATTTCAATAGAAGAAGACTGCAGGCCTGTGTTTTTATCATCTCTGTGAGTTTCTGTCTTAAAGAGGTGGTGCACAGACAACTACCCAAACAAAAACTATTACAGGAAAAGCACCCAGTAATTAATTTTAGCTGTTAAAAGCACTAAGCTAAGAAGTTCACAGTGTCCCTATGTTACAATGAATTCCTCCTGAAGTGACTCCTGAGCAGTCTGAATATACGTGCTTGATAACTCAGGCTAATTGCCTCTGTTTCACACTGTAGCTTCAATTAGGAAACAAAACTAAAGGGAGGCAAATATGGATCTCATTAAGTTCCAGATGACTTCTTTGAGATTGAAGTTCTTCCTTGTATACCACTAAGAGCGAGCATGAATGTGCATCCAGGGAACTACAGTGACATCCAGTGGATATGAAGTAGCACAGGCCTATTTCAAACCTAGGTTACTGGAGCAGGAGTTGAATTAGACACAACAGGAATCTGAACTTCTGAAATGTACACACACTCACATACATATGCATACACACACACACACACACACACACACACACACACACACACGTATGCACTTTGGCCTTTGAATGAAAAAACTGCATATATATTTATATTTATGTTTACATATTTATGCATACATATATACATATATATGCAGTTTCTATATTCAAAGGCTAAAGCACCGGATAGATTAGAACCTCATTTTGAACCTATCACAATGAAGAATCTATCAGCTAAGTAAGAAAAGGTATGTGGTAGGTCTACCTCGGGCCTCGTCCAAAAGAGAAACACACCAACCAGAGAGTCTCATTTACAAGATATATAAAGAATTGATTCAATTTTATAATTCCAAAATTAATAAATGTTGAAAGGATATGAATAGTCAGAGCCCAAGGGAAGAAATCCAATCTATCAATAGCCATATGGAAAAAAAATGCTCCAAATCTCTAATAACTAGAGATGCAAATTATCACTCCCAGCAGATTGGTAAAGTTAAGAAAAAAAAGGAAAATGACAAATATTGGAGGAACTATGGGAAAACAGGCATATTAACGCTCTGCTGGTGGAGCTGGGAATTGGTCCAGTCATTCTGGAAAGCAATTTGGAACAATGCCAGACTGGCAGGATTTTCAAATATCATTTTATAAAAATTCTGTCTAGTTTACTACCCAACCCTGCTGAAACCACTTCAATTATTTCCAGTTTTCTATAGAATAAAATGTGAATTTCTCAGGTTTGCATTTAAGGTTCTATATAATCTGGTTCCAATCCATTTTTTAAACGAACTCTGTATTCCAGGCTAATTGGAATACTAGCAGTTCCTCAAACTTGAGACTAATTTCTGCTTCCTTGCATTTGTACAAGCTGTCCCACATGCCTGGAACGTAATCCCATCCTCATTTCTGCCTTTCAGAATCAGACTTATGCTGCACTTCCAGGTCCTGTCCATGTCATGACCTACTGGGGCCATCTCCACCTCTTCCCCACTGGAATCTTGGACTCGGCCGCTGGAACTATCCTGGGTTCAGCCAAGCCAACTTTGGTCTTCTCTTGCCCAGATCCTCACATCATCCACACTTCTAGTTCATTTGCATACCAAGCTAGCACATACTGTATTGCCACTCCCCCTTTATATGTCATTTTCTCCCATTATGATGTAAGCTCTTAGAAGGCAGGACCTGTCTTTCTTTCTTGTATTTGTATCCCTGCCTGAAGCATAGTAAGAACTTATATATGTTTCATCTATCTATATAATTCTGTGTTCATTTCAATGCTATTTCCTCCAAGAAGCACTCCCTAATTGTTGTTCTCTGCCATCACCAATATCACACATTTTTATGTTCTCTCCCTCAATTTTTGAGTTCCTTACTTGTTTGTGTACATGTTGCACCTAAGAGGCAAAATGATGTCTAGTGGATATAGTTGTGGACTAGATTTGAGGGGAAATGGTCCTGAATCTTACACGTTAGCGTTTGGATATGCACTTTGTTGACTGAGAAATTTTAACCAAAAATTCTGCAGAACACATCACACCTAATCAGAGAAGTTCTGTCAAATCAGTCTTTAGGGGCAGCTAGGTGGTGCAGTGGATAGAGCACTGGCTTTGAAGTCAAGAGGACCTGAGTTCAAATCTGGTCTCAGATCAAACACTTGACATTTATTAGCTGTGTGACCCTGGGCAAGTCACTTAACCCTAATTGCCAAAAACAAAAACAAAACAAGACAAATCAGTCTTTAGTTCAATAGGCTGTTAGCATTATAAATTTCATTTACAGGTGAGCAAATCAAAAATCCATTATCTAATTCAAGGACATTTTCCATTATTTACTCATAATTACAGCTACGAAAAACATGTAATTTATCTTCATTCACTATAAAAAGTAATAGGAAAAGAATACCATTCAGTGCTGCTAGTCATCTTGGAAGATATCTCAGGATTATTCATAAGATATGAATAAGAACTAATAGTTATCAGTTTGACATTTGGCAATAAGGTAAGTGACAAGTTAGTACAGGCTGCTTAAAAAAAATACTTGTATATTTTATCACTAGTTATATTTGATTACAATAAAAAAGATATGTAATTTTATTTCCAAAGGTTTTAACCTGAATCAAAAAGCAAGATAAACATCGTAACACCAGCCCCCTGGGTATTCCAGAAGTAAGATACTCCATCTCTTGCGTCCAGGCATTTTCTCTGTTTGTCCTCCAGGCCTGTAACATTCTATCTCCTCCACTGTGCCCACTGACTTCCCTGACTTCCCTGTGTCCCAACGAAAATCCCATCTTTTATAGAAAGCCTTTCCCAATCTCTCTTAATTTTAGGGCCTTCTCTCTTTAACTATTTCCTATTCATGCTGTATATACTTGCTTAGTATATATTCGTTTGCATGTTGTCTCTCCCAGTAGAACATAAGCTCCTTGAGGGCAGGGGCTGTCTTTTACCTCTGTTTATAACCCCAGCACTTAGCACAGTGCCTGGCACATAGTAAGCACTTGATATTTACTGATTGATCAACTGACTAAAATAACTTAAGTATGGTTCCAAGGCCTGTATCAGGCGACATTTTATAAAAAGATTATTGGTTCATATTCTTTTTTTAGCATTTTCCAGAAAAAAAACAAAAATGTTTAAATATATTTGTCTTCCTACTTGACACCTACAAGAAGAACTTAATTTTCACTTTACTTCATACTAAAATCTCAAAAGCACATGGAAATAGTCTACCTAAAAAAAATTATATACATATGAAACAACGTAGAATAGTGGTAGAGTGCTGACCTTTGAGTCAGGAAGACTTGGGTTTAAGTCTTCCTAACTTGCTGCCTATGTTACCCTAGGCAAGTCACTTAAATTCACAGACAACACTATAATACTATAAATTGCAATTCAGGTTTTGCAGGGGGAGTGTTCTCACCAGAAAGTTTGTGTGTGTCTGTGTGTATGAGATATAGATATAGACAGACAGACAGATATAAATATTCTCTACCCCACCCACCCTGGACAACCTCAGTACTTGTGCTCTAGATATTGTCTTTGGACTAACTACATAATCATCCCCTCTCTTCCTCTCTAATCTTCAATCTCTCCCCATCTACTGATTTATTCCCCCATAAACTACAAACATATCCAGGTCTCCCTCCTCCTTAAAAACCCTCATTTGGCCCTACCATCCTCCCAAACTTTCATTCTATAGTCCTATATATCATTTTACATTCTTTTCCTCCCTTTCACAAACTCCTAGAAAAAACTGTCAACAATCATTGCCACAACTTCTCAATCACTACTCAGCCCCTTGATATCTGGCTTCCAATTCTATTACTCAACTGCAGCTGTCCTCTCCAAAGCTATCAATGCCCTCTATATTGCCATATTGCTTTTCCCAATCTTCAGTCTTCTTGACTTCTCTGTAGCACTTGAAACGACTGACAATCCCCTCGTGATGGATTCTCTCCTCTTTGGGTTTTCACAATATCATTTTCTCTTGGTTCTTCTCCCACCTGTTGACTGCTCCTTTTCAGTGGCTTCCTGGACCATAATCAACATACCTACCTCCAACCACAGGTACACCACAAGCTGTCCTTGCCCGTCTTTACTCTTTACACTCTTGTTAAACTCATCAACTCCCATGAGTTCAGTTTTCATCTCTATGCAGATAATTCCAAGATCAATATATCCAGCCCTAGTGTCCTGCCTTCTGAGCTTCAGGTCACCAGCTCTCTGCTCGCCATTTCAGACTAGATGTTCTGTAGGCATCGAAACACAGCAAATCCAAGACATAACTCATTGTTTTCCTCCAAAATCTGTCCCTCTTCTGAACATCCCTATTACAGATGAGGTCATGACTATCTTTCTAGTCACTTAGGTCTGAAACCTTGGTGTCATCCTCGACTTTTCACCCTCTCTCACCCCATATAGCCAATCAGTTGCCAAACTTTGTCAGTTCTTACACAATATCCCTTGATCCATCTTTTCTAGAGAGGCAGCTGGTGGCACAGTGAATAGAGTACTGGACCTGGAGTCAGAAAGACTGAGTTCAAATCTGGCCCCAGATACTTACCAGCTGTGTGACCCTGGGCAAGTCACTCAACATCTGTTTGCCTCAGTTTCCTCATCTGTAAAATGGGGATAATAATAGCACCTACCTCATAAGGTTGTTATGAGGATCAAACAAGATATTTGTAAAAAAATGCTTACTTAGCAAAGTGCCTGACACATAGCAGTCATTACACAAATACTTTTCCCCTTCCCTTTCCTTTCTCCCACCCTCTCCCATCAGCCTAGCTCAGACCCTCATCACCTTTCCCCTGGACTACTACAAAAGTCTCCAATTGGTCTCCCTGTCTCAATTTTTCTCCTCTCTCCAGATGCATGCTTCACATGGCTTTCAAAGTGAAAATACAAAAACACAAATCTGACCCACGTCACTTCCAACTCAATAAAGTCCAGTGGCAACTTTAAATAGGGTTTTCTTAATCCTCTAGGATTAAATCCACAAATTCATAATGTGGCCCCAACCTAACTTTCTAGTATTAGTATATACTGGTCTCCCCTAAACCACATTACAGATTCCATGAAACTGGTCTATTCCTCACATATGAAACTACCTCTGTGCTCCATGACTTTGCAGTCTGTTCCCTCCATACCTAGATTGTACACCCTCCTCATCTCCACATCTTCCAATTCCTAGTTTCCTTCAAAGTTCAGCTTATGTGCCACTACCTAAACTACTCCTTTCCTGATCTCACCACCCAATAGGGCTCTCCCACAAAAAAAAAAAAATTGTATTATTATGTCTTGCCCAATAGAATGTAGATGGTTTCATTTCTGGCTGTCTATCCCTCGTGACTCACACAGCGTCTGCAACATAGTAAGTGCTTAATAAATGCTTGTTGATTAACTGACATTCTCCACATGTAAAAGTTAGGGAAATATATGCTTTAGCTGTTTACACTGAAAACTGAAGTAGCAAGTGGGGAAACTGTGTTGCCTCACTTGACAATACAAAAAAAATGTCTGCAAGAGCCGACTTGACTTTGGTAGCTATTTCATATACTTAAACCAGATTGGAAGATATACTTCAGATTTCCCAGCAACCACCACCAGGATGAACAAATAAATGCCAAAATTATGGCTTATCTCATTCAGATCCCTACACATTCTTTCTAGGCCACCAAATGAGGTTGTGAAATTTCTTTTCCCAGAGAACTTTAATATTCGGTCAAACATCCATCAGTTTAGAATTTCCCTGGACAAGTCCATGTTTTGGTTCGAGGAAATAATTCAAGTTGCTAAATGTTCATCTAAAAAAAAGGGATGGTAAATAAATTTACCACACATTAAGTCTTCTACTGAAACCAATGCTATGTTTTGTTAATGCTTTTCAAGAAAAAGTAAGACGAGAGTCTATTTCTTTTTTTTTCTTTTCTTTCCTTTTTTGGTCATGACCTCATGACCTCATCTGTAATAGGGATGTTCAGAAGAAGGACAGATTTTGGAGGAAAAAAAACTGAGTTGTGTTTTGGATTTGTTGTGTTTGCGATGCCTACAGAACATCTAGTCTGAAACGGCCAGTAGACAGCTGGTAACTGGAAGCTCAGAAGGCAGGACACTAGGGCTAGATATATTGATCTTGGAATTATCTGCATAGAGATGAAAATTGAACTCATGGCAGTTGATGAGTTTAACAAGAGTGTAAAGAGAGAAGACGGGCAAGGACACAGGTTGTGGTGTACCCATAGTTAGAGGTAGACATGTTGATTATGGTCCAGAAATTGGGGTTAAGTGACTTGCCCAGGGTCACACAGCTAGTAAATGTCAAGTATCTGATGTCGGATTTGAACTCAGGTCCTCCTGACTCCAAAGCTGGAGCTCTATCTACTGCTCCACCTAGCTGCCTCCCTTTTTTTTCCAACTTATTAAATACAAATCATCTTAAACTTTTTTTTTTCAGCCAAAGACAAGGTTCATTAGAACATCCACCATGTTGGCCAGACTCTTAAGGAATGTGAACATTACTGAGCTATTGGCTAGATTATAAGAATCTGAACCATGGCTAGACAGTCTATTTCTACCTGATTTTAGCCCACATCTTCCACAAATTGTGTTTACCTGAAGAACAATCTTCATCATGTTAAAAAGGAAGAGTATTTGTGAGATAGATGATCCTTGAGAAATTATCATGTTTGTTGAATTAAATGAAAATCCAGCTCTGTCTCCTTACCTAAACCTATGTGAGGAAGGTGTTCAATAAGAGTCCAACTGTTGTCATCGATGTAATGATTCTTAAGGATTAACAACTGGCAAACATCTCTGGCTGTTATATCACTTGGTACTTCCAATGCTCTGCTGGTGCCATCTTCATTGTACACTTTAATTACCTGTGCAAACAGAAAAGGGGACATGTAGCTATTTAATATGTCCTGACCAAGCACTAGTCACCAAAAGTCTTACATTAAGTGAGCTGCAAAGAAAGAGCTCATCTAACTTATCTCTTTGCATAATTAGGATTTTATTTAAAAGTGTACTCTTGGACATACTTTCTAAGAATCAACATTTCTCTAACCACAGGATTTCATTTATTCACAGACCTGATTACTACAAAAGGTTAAAAGACAACACTTGTTACCATCATCTGGAATATTGAACTCTACATAAAAGATTTCTACATAGGAACAACCTACCAAAAAGAAATAGAATTGTCCAAAATACCTTCAGCTGGTAAACCAGAGAGGCAACTTGGGAAAGCTGATCAACAGATAGCCCCGAAGTAAGGAAAAGTGGGTCAAGTCCTGCCTCCAACAGAAATAGATTGTGTGACCCTGAGCACATCTCCAAGACCAGCAGTGTTCAACACGATCCTCTGACTACAAATTACAGAGGTGGCAATCAGCATTCTTCCCCTGGAAATTCCCTATGCTAATCAAATAATGCATCCTATCCCTATCCCTTTCTCCATGTTTAGATTTGTCTATTCCAGACATGCAATTAAGGAAAGCTGTTTTGCCCTATTAGTTAAAGAAAGACCATGAAAGTATCAGCCAACAGTGAAATAGGTAAAAAAAAATGAACAGCAAAACAAGCTACATTAATTGACACCATGGTTAACACCGTTCTATTTTCTACTTCCCCCTAAAAGAAAATAATAAAAAGAAGTCAACAGAATTAATTAAAAAAATATTCAAATACAAAATAACTATTTAGTTTGATTTCTTCCTATTTTGCTTTCAATTTTGTGATTTATATCACAAATGTGTAGATATAGTACTGATCATTTTTAATAAAATTCCATTTAGTTATACAAAGTAATACAGTGAGAATTTAACATTTGTAACCCATAAAATATATCAAACACGTAAGAACAAATGAATAATTTAAATTGCCCAATATTTAAACAGGCAGCTAGGTGGTAGCAGTGGATAGAGTGCTGGGCCTAGAGTCAGGAAAACTCATTTTCCTTACTGAGTTCAAATCTGGCCTCATGCACTTACTGGCTGTGTGACCCCAGGCAAGTCACTTAACACTGTTTGCCTCAGTTTGTTCATCAGTAAAATAGTCTGGAAAAGGAAATGGCAAACCACTACAGTTTCTTTGCCAAGAAAACCCCAAATGGGGTCACAAAGAATTGGACATGACTGAAAAACAACTGAACTAAAAACATTTAAACAATCCAGCTAGATTCTAAAGATATCTTATTACTCCTTTTCCCTAACAATGTAATTTTAGCACTTTATGTTTCCTGGACACTTGACTAAGCAAGGCATTCCACATTTGAGCCTGTTTACTTATCTATAAAATAAGGAATATCTGCACTACTTCACAATGTTGTGAGCAAAAAATGCTTTTAGTTTTGAAAGCCTCATTTGTATGAGCTATTATAATTATTGTATATATGTATTTTAAAGCTCTAACACACAAAATAATATTCAGTGTTATATTGTAAACTCACCTAGGTATTTCTACTTTTTGTCAGATACTCCTTGCATAACCTTGAAGAATAGTAAAACAAGACCAGTATTTTGAACCTGAATCCTCTTACTGGACAAACTCAATGGTATTTAATTCTATTAACAAGATAATCTAAGGGGCATAGTTTTTTATGGAAGCTGGGTAATATATATTCTTTAATACAAGAGGAAGAAACAAATGATAGGGAACAGCATTCTTTCTCTATTTTTTCCTGAATTACTTAGGTTTAGTACACCTTTCTTTAGTACTAAGCACAAAAAAAAAAATCAAAAAACCAAAATGTTTTGCTAGATTGGCTTTCAATTCACTGAACCAAAAATGTTTTCATCCTTCATAATGTCACAATGTTGTTTTTAAAGTCCTACATGCAAATGATCACAAATCATGCAAAAGGTACTTCAGTATACTCTCCAATATTTATATATCATCCTTATGTCAGTATTCAATAATAGAATATAAAATTCTATAATATATTCAATTTGTGGCCCAACATAAACTCTAATTTATATTAGTCCTTCATGAGTTTTCTGTGGCTGGACTGGTGATTCTCATATTCTTCCATGGCCAAAGAATTCATCCCCTCTTGGCCAATTCACAGGTGATGAGTCTTTCCCTATTTAGCAAGGCCAGTTCTCAGACAGCACCATAATCTCCCACTGTACTCAAAGACTTTAGAGTTTGCTAGACTCAATAATTCTCTATTGATAGACCCTTAGAGAATCCAGAATTTATGGTAGGACATGGGAAGACCCATGGGGGGGGGGAGGAATATATAAAATGGCTGCAATCTGCTCTACCTGAGGTGATATCAACATCAATGAGGTAACAGATTCACTGAAGTAAAGTGATTCCTTTCAACTTTACATTTGGGTGGGCTATTTTTTCCCCTGAGTGTTCCATTTCCCAGTTGGCACTTATCCAGCCTTGTTTTTGAAGCCATCTTGACTACATACACACATATTTACATCTCTGTGTGTGTATTTATATATGGCTGTCATGATGAGACAGAGAGGCAGAAAGAGAAAGCAACAAAGGGAGGAAAAGAGAGAGGGATAGGGAGCAAAAGAGTAAAAGAGACAGCATCAGAGAGACAAGAGAGAGTGACAAAGACAGCAACAGAGACAAAGAGGGGTCAGAGAGAATGACACAGAGTGACAAAGACAGCATGACAGAGACAGTGAGTGACAGAGACAGAATGTGACAGAAAACAAGAAAGAGAAATTTCTGTCCAATATTGCCAAGAACAGGGACTAAAGATGTTAAGGAAAAATGAGACTTTTATTTGGATTACAGTTAGAACATATATGTCACTAAATCAAAACTTCTATATGAAGTAGAGCTGTCTTTATCCCTGATGCTTATTTTAAGACATAATTCTGTCTTTTAAAGGTAAAATTCCATTCCAGTTAAATTCTATATAAATAAATGGTTGACTGTCATCTTAAGAGTGTGCTTTTGATAGAAAAATATTCATTAAAGCTTCTTGTCATTCTTTCTCAGAAGAAAAAGAAACATAAAAGAAAATGTGACTAAATACCCACTGTCCCCTTGGAGTTGTAATACAGTACATCCACACAGAAATCAGGAATAGCCTAAATCTTGGCAACTTTTTTTTAAAGGTTCAAACTTTCACAAAGACTACTCATAATTAGAAGGCTCTGCAATTTGTCATACTTTTAACCCATTTTAAACTTTGTTGTTCCATTTCCTCTATATACCAAAAAGTGAAAAGTAGCTTAACCTTTTTATGCAATCACATCATATAATAAAAAGCAATCATACACTTTCCAGTAGAGTAACCTAGACTGCTCTATAAAATGCTACAGTATAAGAAGAATATTATTCATTTTCATCTCTCCATTAAATCATCAGAGACTGTAAACTAACAGGAGAGAACTACCCATGAAATATTTGGATTTCACCTAAAGGAGAATAAACTTTTCTTGTTCCAACCATTGGAGTGAAACTAGTCTTTCGAGAGAGGCAGGGCCATGAGAAGAGGCTGACTAGGATAACTTATCAGTATAAATAAAATTACTGCCAAAGGCCACCAGACAAGACTATCCACTGACTGTGTTTGGTATTTCTCATAAAGTCATGGTAATTATAGACATAATAACCTTGATCTTTGTAACACTTTACTAAGTCTTTTTGTATTTTTAAAACTGCTGTGAAGAACAGGATTTCCAGGAAAGAAAAATTAAAATAGAAATAAAGGAGATGAAAAGGGTACTTTATAGAAGATGAGTTTCAAAAATAACTGACAATGTAAAAAAGAAGGAAAATTAACAAAATTAACTCCTATTCATAATGAAAATATTTAGATACACAGAATTATCGGACTGCTTGTTTTTTTTAAAATGGCAGTTAGTCAAAGAAATGAAACAGTGAGTACAAAGAAATTAAAGAAAAACATATATAAAAGTCAATCCAACATATATTATCTTGTTGCTAATGTATACAATGTATCTATTTGTCATTATATGTTCAAAGGTAAATGAACTAAAGTATGGCTGAAAATCTTCTGGAAGCAAAATATTTTAAGAAGCCTTTAAAGAAAAAAAGAAAAACAGGGCTTAGACCAAGAATATAATCATGTACCAAGAGCAGGCCTGCCATGTGAGATTCAAGGCCATTTTTCGATCTGGATTTGCAATAGAGAAATCTAATTATTCCAAAAATCGTTCTCCAATAGTCTGGCCATTTCAAAAGGTGGTAATACAACACCAGGAGATAAAAGAAGGACCCTCACCTGTTACAGCCAGCAGCAAGATCTTACCTACTCAGTTCCATCATTCTTTTTTTCTCTAGGGAATGAGGAAAGAGCAGAAATATAGCTATCTACATAAAAAAATAAGCACTAACAAGGATTACTGAGCCACAAAAAGAGGGGGAGGGAGGAAAGATGATAAAGAAAAAGGGTTGGACATCAATGGTTTGAATCAACACATTTTGTACTTAAGGAAAAAATACTTCTTTGTATATAACTATTTTAACATTCTCAAAATCGCATTTTTTTAAAATGTATTTAAAGATTATTTTGATATAATAAAGTTACTCAAAATAAGGCTACCTGTATAAAAGATCTTGATTTTGCATCTCATCCATAAACCAGATTCTTAAAATTTCCTAATTTGAGCAAAGTTTTTTAAAAAAAAGTGATAGCATCAAGCCTTGGCAGACCCCTGACATGTACTTATTGTGGGTCTCTGGGAAAATCAATTAAAGTTCTCAGTGCTCTACATAACTCTCTAAAACTATAAGTTGTCCAAATGTTGCTGACCTGCATTGGTAGAGGAAGTTTCCTTACTGGAAAACTCTTTAATCAATGAAATCACAAGTTCAGTTCCTTTCTTATTCCATACCTTAATTCCAAGATGAGTAGGTAGTTTTCAATTAACCCTATTCTTATGTTTCCAAATACTGATCTTCACTACTTCTAACAGATACTCTTTGTACCTCATTTTAGGCAGGATTTTTAAAGAAGTCACAGTGGCCCTGATTTAAACAAATAAAAAATTCCCCTAAATAAGGAATGTATTACCTAAAGATCTTGCAGGTTAAGTTAGTTGTTAGCTGGAATCTTATAAATTATGATAATTCCATTGAGTCAGTCACTTGTCCAAGTCCAAAATCCTCACTTACTCTTCAACACTATTTCTCTGCTCTAGGTGGAGTAATCTTGTTATTTTACTTGCCTAGAATGATGTCCCACCTCCTCTTCTCCAATTCCAGTAGTCCATTTGTGTACAAGATTTGCATCTTCATTATACAAAAGATTTGTTATTGAGGAGTTGCTTTTATGTTCTGTAGTTGCTTCACATATCTGCTATCAAGCCTTGGCAGACCTCTGACATGTGCTGATTGTGGGTCTCTAGGCAAGTCAATTATAAGTTCTCACAGTGATCTCTCCAACTGTCAAGCAGTTCTGTGAGAGCTGGAATCTCATTTTTATCCCTCATAGTGAGGAGATAATGCTGTGAACACAAGAGGTGTTCAACATGTGCTTGTTAGGGGCAGCTAGGTAGCGCAGTGGATAGAGCACCGTCCCCAAAGTCAGGAGGACCTGAGTTCAAATCCGGCCTCAGACCAAACACTTGACACTTACTAGCTGTGTGACCCTGGGCAAGTCACTTAACCCCAATTGCCTAAAAGCAAAAAAAATAAATAAATAAACCAAAAACCAAACAAACAAAAAAAAAACAAAACATGTGCTTGTTAAATGCATACTCATATAGGGAAGATATGTGGGCTCACTAAAGTGGTTCCTTGAAAAATTATTTGAAAAATAACTAAGCAGAGTTAATTTCCATTAATTCTGTGTTTGATGTCCAGACTGTGGTTTAAATTAGCATGTGAGTTAATTGTGCTTATGATGCTTATATCATAAAGATAAAGCCTTTCCTTCCTCTAAATGGAAGTGATTTAGGATGCCTTGTAATTCCAAATTACATAACTTTTTCTATCATCAAATGTTCAATAAATACCACAGGTTGTCATTGAAACAGTAACTTCTTCCAAGACATTAGCAGCTATGAAGACCGCCTTTGTTTCTAAAATAGAGCATTCTAGGAGTCAGAGCTAAGATGGCAGAGTGAAAGAAGAGACTCGCCTGAGCTCTCCCCCAAATCTCTTCAAATACCTCCAAAAAGTGACTCTGAACAAATTCTAGAGTGGCAAAACCCACAAAGAGACAGAGTGAGGCAGATTTCCAGCCCAAGACAACCTGGAAGGTTGACAAGAAAGGAATGTTGCCAAGGCCTGAGAAAGTAGAGTTAGCATGCAGGGCACAGTGCAGACCCAGCCTAAGCAAAGCCAGAGAAGGCCTCAGGGGACTGAATCACCAGGAGCAGTGGTGGTTTCCAGTCTTCTCAACCCACAGATGCCAGAGACAACTTGGAAGATTATCAGGAGGGGTCTGTCATAACTGGGTCAGAGAGAAGCACAGTCCAGTCCAGGGCCACAGGGTGTGCAAATACAGCCCCAGCACCAGAAAACCAGGAATAGCCCTTAGGAGTGACTGAATCAGCAGCAGTAGCAGCACTGCTGCTCCTGGAGCTATTAGCCCACAGACTGAATGTTTGAAAGTCACCTATTTCAACTTCCAGGAGCCAAGATGGCAGAATAAATAGTAAATCACTCTCACCCTCCCTTACTGACCTTGAAAAACCCAGAGAATGTTGCCCTAGGAAAGATCCTGAAATAGCAGAATCAGCAGAAAGACAAGATACAGCAGTCTTTTAGCTTGTGAGGCTAGAGGGAGTAATGGGAAAGGTCCCTCTTGCTATGGCTGAAGAGGACCAGTACAGGATGGAAGGCATCCCAGCAAGCCAGCGGCAAGCCCACCTCAGCAAACCAGTAACCAGGCCCCTAGCCTCCAGCACAAGGAGCCTGGGACAGTGCCCCCTGTGCCCCAGAAGCAGAGATCAACTTTAAAAGCCAGAAAAAAAGGCAAACAACATGAACAAGAAGCAACATAGAAAGACAATGACCATAGAGAAGTACCTTGGTGACAGGGAAGACCAAAACACAAATTCAGGAGAGGACAACACTGTCGATATACCCACATCTGAAACCTCAGAGGGGAATATGAACTGGTCTCAAGCCCAAAAAGCTTCTTTGAAGACTTCAAGAAGGATTTTAAAAGCCTAAGAAAAATTGAACAATTCTTTTAAAAATATAGTTGACAAAATGGAAAAAAAAAAGTATACTGAAGAAAACAACTCTCTAAAAAGTAAAATGGGCCAAATTGAAAAGGAGGTACAGAAGCTAACTGAAGAAAACAATTCATTAAAAATTAGAATTGGGCAACTGAAAGCTAATAACTCTATGAGACATCAAGAATCAGTCAAACAAAATCAAAGGAATGAAAAAATAAAAGAAAATGTAAAATGCCTCATTGGTAAAACAACTGACCTGGAAAATAGATCCAGGACAGATAAGTTAAGAATTATTGGTCTACCTGAAAGACATGATGAAAAAAAGAGCCTGCAGAGCATCTTTCAGGAGATCATCAAGGAAAACTGCCCTGAGGCCCTAGAACCAGGTGGTAAAATAGTCATCAAAAAAATCCACTGATTACTTCCAGAAAGAGATCACAAATTGAAAATGCCAATGAATATCATAGCCAAATTCCACAATTATCAGATCAAGGAGAAAAGGAGAAAATCCTGCAAGCAGCCAGGAAGAAACAATTGAAATATTGTGGAACCACAGTCAGGATTATGCAGTACCTTGCAGTTTCTACATTGAAAGACTGGAGGGCTTGGAATATGATATTCCGTAAGGCAAAGGAGCTTGGATTACAACCAAAGATCAACTACTCAAAAAAAATGAGCATAACCTTTCAGGGGAGGAGGTGGACATTCAAAGAAATAGGGGACTTCCAGACTTTCTTGATGAAAAGACTAGAGCGCAATGGAAATTTTGATCTTTAAATACAAGACTCAAGAGAGGCATAAAAAGGTAAACAGGAAAGGGAAAAAATGTTATTCAATAAGGATAAACTGTTTACATCCCTGCATGGAAAGATGATACTTATAACTCTTGAGAACTATATTTTTCTTATGACATTTAGAAGGGATATACATAGACAGAGGGGGTGGGTTTAAGTTGACTTTGATGTGATCATAAAAAAATCTAATGAAGTGGTGAAAAGGAACTATAATGAAAGAAGACGAATGAAGGAAGCAGAAAAGGGTAAATGACATTACATGAAGAGGCACAAAGACATATTACAGTACAGGGAAAGAAGGAAGGGAGATGAGCATAGTTTGAACTCTACTCGCATCAGATTTGGCTCACAGAGGGAATAACGTACTCAGGTATACAAATCTAACTTGCCATAGGAAAAAGAGCCTGCAGAGCAGGCAGTAAGAGGGGAAAGGGGAAAGAAAAGGGAATTGGGGGGGGGGATAGAAGGAAAGGAAGAAGCAGTAAGGGAAAAGGGAAAGAAAAGGGAGGGGGCTGATAGAAGGGAGGGCAGGTTGAGGGAGGCAGTGATCAAAATCAAAACTCTAGGAAGGAAGGAAAGGGAGAAAAGGAGAAAGAAAAGCATAAACAGAGGAGGGGAAGGATAGGATGGAGAGAAAGACACAGATAGTAGTCATAATGGTGAATGTGAATGGGATGAACTCTCCCATAAAACAGAAGCAGATAGCAAACTGGATTAAAAACCATAATCCTACAATATGTTGTTTACAAGAAACATGCCTGAAACAGAGGGATGCACACAGGGTAAACGTGAAAGGCTGGACTAGAATATATTGTGTTTCAACTGAAGTTAAAAAAAATAATAAAGCAGGGGTAGCAATCCTGATCTCAGACAAAGCAAAAGCAAAAATACATTTTATTAAAAGATATAAAGAAGGAAACTACATCCTGCTAAAAGGCCCCATAGACAATTAAGTAATATCATTACTAAACACATGTGCACCAAGTGGTATAGCTTCCAGATTCTTAGAGGAGAAGTTCAGGGAATTACAGGAAGAAATAGACAGCAAAATTATACTAGTGGGGGACCTCAACCTCCCTTTCTCTGAACTAGATAAATCTAACCACAAAAAGAAACAAGAAAGCAGTTAAGGAGGTGAAAAGAATTTTAGAAAAGTTAGATATGGTAGACCTCTGGAGAAAATTGAACGGGGATAAAAAGAAATATACCTTTTCTCAATGATACATGGCACCTACACAAAAATTGACCATGTAATAGGGCACAAAAACTTTACAATCCAATGCAGATAGGCAGAAATATTAAATGCATCCTTTTCAGATCACGATGCAATAAAAATTATATGTAATAAATGGCCATGGAAAGATAGACTAAAAATTAATTGGAAACTAAATAATCTAATCCTAAAGAATGAATGGTTCAAACAACAAATCATAAAAATAATTTATAACTTCATTCAAGAAAATGACAATAATGAGACAACATAACAAAACTTGGGATACACTGAAAGCAGTTCTTAGGGGAAATTTTATATCTCTAAATGCTTACATGAATAAAACAGGGAAAGAAGAGATCAATGGATTGGGCACGCAACTAAAAAGAAAAACTAAAAAAAGAACAAATTAAAATATAGCATTCTAGCTATTACGCTATGACACAATTAAAGGCTTATGTTTAGTGATTAAGGTTAATAATATTAGATATATTATTTCCTATGGAATTAGAGTATAAATATCAAGTTGCTTAATTCATAAGCTTTAAGTCTCTGATCAGTATTTGAAATACAAGAAGAAAGTTAGCTGAAGAAAGAATGACTTGCACACGTGCATGGGGAAGAAGAGACCCAGA
The DNA here is from genome assembly GCF_003287225.1 of Phascolarctos cinereus. Lineage (NCBI taxonomy): Eukaryota > Metazoa > Chordata > Mammalia > Diprotodontia > Phascolarctidae > Phascolarctos > Phascolarctos cinereus. Next base: position 225,573,800 of record NW_027556098.1, on the reverse strand, counting down.
AAGAAAGACGTACTAAAGGAGATTCCTTCATCCTATTGTCTACCCATACTTTCCCCAAAAGCCTTCAGACTATTCTTATACTTCCCTACGCTTCCTCCTTCCTTACTGAGATGTGATATGATAGTGACTCAATACGTTTGGAAAGGAAAATTTTTTAAAAAGAGCGACTGATGGGAAATATCTCCGCTGATGTTAATCAGTACATTATCAGTAAGATATAGTCTTGAGGTGTTACCTACAGCACTGAGAAGTTAGGTGACCTGCTCATGGTCAAACAGCTAGTATGTGCCAGTGGCAGGCCCTGAACATAAGCTTAAGACCATCCTAATCTCTACCATACCACAACGCTCTTATATTGCATCTTACTTTAAGAAGAATGTATACACACATATGTAACTTTTCATATTCCAATACTGCACTGATAAGAAATCTTATTAAATGAATTTAAAATATAATGCTAATGTCTAAAGAACCCAAATACCAAATTATTGAACCAAGAAGTCTTGCTTTTCTTCCTTAATTTGACAGACAAGACTTACATACTAAATGGCCACCAGAGGGAGCCTTCACATCCCAACATATCAATAAACCTTTTTTTTGCTCCTAATAACTTAAATTTGAATTGAGAAAAAGTTGCACAGTTCAAACTAAGTAGACACACAGGATCAAAGTCTAAATCAAGCCAAAAATTCATAGGACTTAAGGATTAAAATTATTTAAGAATATATCTTCTATCATAATGAAGCTTTTTTTTTTCTTCCCTTTTTTCTGGTTATTCCATATAATCCAAGCCATTTGAAAATCATTTGGATTCAAGCTGAACCATTTGATGAGATAAATGTTGAGCATTCCATTCAGGTGGAGTTCTGCAGCAAGAAAGTGCCCCTATAAACATTCTGAATGCTCTACAAATAATATCACCGGTATTCTTCACAAGAGTAGGTGAAAAAACACTGGGCAAATTATTAAGAAAATTAGAAGGCTTCTTTTTTTAAAATAAAGTGGGATGACTGATTTATGGAAAAACCTATCAGGATAGGTAAATTGGTTAAAGGAATAGGACTATTTAGTCTATGGAAGAAAAGACCAAGTGGTAGGGGCAGCTAGGTGGCGCAATGGATAGAGCACTGGCCGTGAAGTCAGGAGGATCTGAGTTCAAATCCGGCCTCAGACCAAAAACTTCACACTTACTAGCTATGTGACCCTGGGCAAGTCACTTAAACCCAACTGCCAAAAAAAAAAGTGGGAATAGTATTATTCAAGTATTTGATGAGACGTCTGTCATGTAGAGGAGGTATTAAACTATCCTGAAACAGATTTAAGGGTCAAGTAAGGGAAAATTTCCTAACAATGAGATCTACCTGATGAATAAGTAGTTCTCAAGGGAAGTAATCCAAACTACCTATAGTCATATTTTTTTAAATGCTCCAAATCAGTAATAATTAAAGAAACGTAAATTAAAGCAAGCCTGAGGCTCTACTTTACTCATCAGATTGACAAATCTGACAAAAAGAGAAAATGATGAGTTTTGAGGTAGTCAGGGAAAAACAAGAACATGAATTCACTGTTGGTGGATCTGTACCTTGGTCCAGCCATTCTGGAAAGCAACCTGGAGCTGTGTCTAAAATGTTACTAATTTATGCGTGATTTTTGACCCAGCAATAGTACTACTAGGTCTATATGACCCAAAGAGATCAAATAAAGACCAGGCCTATGTACAAAAAAAAATTTATAGAAGCTCTTTTGCAGTGGCAAAGAACTAGAAATTATGGTGATAACCATTAACTGGGGAATGGCTGAATAAATTATATTATACAAACATAAGGGAATATTGCTATGCCTTAAGAAATGACAAAAGGAATGATTTCAGAGAAAACTGGGGGAAATTATATGAACAGATGTAAATTAAAACAATTTATACACTAAAAACAAAACTATAAATATGGAAACTCTGAAAGACTTAAGAACTCTGATCAACACAATGGCCAATGACAATGCCAGAGGACCAATGATGCAGAAATGGATTAATATACAGAATTAGCACACACTTCTGGTCCATGTAGGAATTTGTTTTGTTTAATGATGTGTATTTGTTACAAGGGTGGGTTTTTTTCCTTTTTTTAGTGGTGGAAGGGTAGGAGGGACACTAAATGCTTGTTAATTGAAAATAAAATTGGATCTTAAAGAATCAGAGCTATCCAAAAGTAAAATGAGCTGCCCCACGAGGCAGCTGGTTCTCTTTCACTGCTGGGAGTTTAAGCAGTTGGGTAGATTGCAGAAAGGGTCTTTTTTCTGATATGAGCTGGTCACCAAGGTCTCTTCCAACTGTGAAGTTTAATCATTCTATGAAGCAGGTTCTTTTCTGAGAGAAAGAAAAAAAAATAAGAGCTACTTAAAAACGCAATGGGAAGCCAAGATGGTGGAGTGACAAAGGAACCCTCTGAAGCCCTCCCAAATTTCCCTCCAAACAACTAGAAAACTACCTCAGAACTGAGCAGGGAGCAGGGAAAAAGATAACCAGCACAATAGGAAAGGTCTGTCTCACTGGGGTGGGAGGGGAGCAAGGTCCAAGAGCAGCAACAGTAGCCAGCTTCAGAATAGGAGGCCTGCAGCACAGCTCCAAGCCCGGGGCAGTCCCCTAGTGAGGCCCTGCCCCTCTGCAAACCAGCAGCCCCCTAAGCTGAGCAGTCTGAGCAGAGCAGCAAGGCCCCACCCCAGTGACCCTACTCCCAGACCAAGCCACCAACTAGGTGTTGACCCCACTGCTGACCAATGGTGAGGGTCCTCCCCCAGGGTTAGCCAACAGCGAGACCTTGCCCCCTGGGGACTGCAAGCAGATAGACTCTGTTTCCGTAGCATCTCAGCAACAGGGCCCTACCCCAGGGGCAGACCAGCAATGGGACCAGTTACCAAAAAGATTCTGTTATGATAGCAACCTGGCAGAAAGGCCCCACCTCTGGGGCAGGCCAGCTGCTAGACCCCACATCCAGGGGAGGCCAACAGGGAAGTTCCACTGCCAGGACAAGCTAGAAGGGTAACATACCCTCCAGAGAAAGCAAGAATCTGAGCCCTGAAGCCCAGTGAAAGCCAGCAGTAAAACCCTGAACCCCAGCACAAAAAGTTTGAGACAGTGAAGGACCAGAGGCAACTCTCACATAATAACACCAAATCACAAAAAAAGGCAGAAAAAAAGTAGCAAAAAAAAACAAACCAAAACAAAAAAGAGCTTGACTATAAAACGTTACTATGGTAATAGGGAGGATCAAAGCATAAATTTAGAAGAGGACAATTGGGTCAAAATGGCTACATGTGAAGCCTCAAAGAAAAATGTAACTTGGTTTAAGGCTCAAAAAGAACTCCTGGAAAAACTTTTAAATTTTTTTTTAATTAGATAAGTAGAAGAAAAAATGGGAAAAGAAATAAGAGTAATGCAAGAGAATCATGAAAAAGAGTCAATAGCATAGGAAAAGATATGCAAAAATTTACCAAGGAAAATAACTCCCTGAAAAAAAGAATTGGCCAGATGGAAAAGGAAGTATAAAAGTTCACTGAAGAAAATAATTCCTTAAAAGTCAGAATTGAACTAGTGGAAGCTAATGACCCTATGAAGCATCAATACACAATAAAACAAAATCAAAAAAGTTTAAAAAAATAGAATAAAATGGGAAATTTCTTATTGGAAAAACAACTGATTTAGAAAACAGATTCAGGAGAGATAATATAAGAATTGTTGAACTACCTCAAAGATATGATAAAAGAAAAAAAAAAGCCTGGACAATATCTTTCAAGAAATTGTCAAAGAAAACTGTCCAGATATATTAGAACCAGAAAGCAAAATAGAAATTGAAAGAATCCATCCATCACTGCCTGAAAGATTCTAAAATGAAAACTCCCAGGAACATCATGCAAAATTCCAGAGCTCACAAATTAAGGAAAAGTACTGCAAAGAGCAAAAATGGATGAATTCAAACACTGTGGAGCTACAGTCAAGATTATACAGGACTTGGCAGCTTCCACATTAAAGAACCAGAGAGTTTAGAATATAATATACCATAAGGCAAAGGAGTTAGGATTACAATCAAGAATCATCTACCCAGAAAAACTGAATATAATCGTTCAGGGGAAAAAATGGGCATATAATAAAATAAAGGACTTTCAAGCATTCCTAATTAAAAGACCAGAGCTGAATAAAAAATTTGACCTCCAAATACAAGACTCAAGGGAAACATTAAAAGGTAAAAAAGAAACAAGAAAGAGAAAAATATAAGAAATTCAATCAGGTTAAACCATTTATATTTCTATATGGCAAGACAGCATTTGTAACTCTTAAGAACTTTATTACTATAAGAACAATTAGAAACAGTACGTACAGACAGAGTGTATGGATATAAGATGACTTTGATGGGATGACACTCTCAACCCCCTCCCCAAAAAAAATAAAGAGTGAGAAAGTAAACTGCACTGGAAGAAGGGGGGGGATTGAAAGAGGTAAGTTATCCCACATAAAAGAGGCATGAAAGAGCTATTATAGTGGAAGGGGAAATAGGGGTATGGCAGGGTGATGGGCAAAGTTTAAACCTTATTCTCATCAAAATTAGCTAAAAGAGGGAATAACATACACAGCCGGATAGAGAAATCTATCCTATCCTATAAGGAAGTAAAAAGGGGTGGGAATAATAGAAAGGGGAGGGGGACTGATAAAAAGGAAAGTAGGTTGAGAAAGATGGTGAATAGAAGTAAAACACTTGTGAGAAGGGAAAAGGTAGAGGGTAAGTAAGACAGAGAGTGGGGAGGGGAGAAATAACATGGAGGGAAATACACAATTATCACAACTATAAATGTGAATGGGATGAACTCACCCATAAATTGGAAGCAGATAGCAGAATGGATTAAAAACCAGAATCCTACAATATGTTGTTTGCAAGAAACACATTTGAAGCAGAGAGATACACACAGGGTAATGGTAAGGGGCTAGATTAGAAATCAGGGGCTGCAATCATGATCTCAGACAAAGCAAAAGCAAAAATAGATGTAATTAAAAGAGACAAGGAAACTATATCTTATTGTAAGGTACCACAGACAATGAAATCATATTAATATGAAACATATATGCACCAAATGGTATAGCATCTAAATTTTTGAGAGAGATATTGAATGAATTACAGGAGGAAATGTATATACTAGTTGAGGACCTCAACTTTGCCCTCTCAGAACTAGATAAATCTAACCAAAAAATAAACAAGAGAGAAATTAAGGAGATGAATAAAATTCTGGAAAAGTTAGATATGATAGATGTCTGGAGAAAATGAAATGGAAATAGAAAGGAATATACTTTTTTCTCAGCAGTACAAGGCACATACACAAAAACTGACCATGTATTAGGACATAAAACTCTCACAACCAAATGCAAAAAAAAAGACATAGTAAATGCATCCTTTTCAGCTTATAACACAATAAAAATTACATCCAATAATGGACAATGGAAAGAGAGATTAAAATTCAATTGGCAATTAAATAATCTGATGTGAAAAAATAAGTGGGTCAAAGAACAAATCATAGAAACAATAATTTCATTAAAGAAAACTACAACAATGAGGCATCTAACATAAAATCTAATATCAAAATTTATAGGATGTAGCCAAAGCAGTACTTAGGGGATTTATCTCTAATTTATATCTCTAATAGAGAAAAAGCAGATCAATGAATTGGGCATGCAACTTAAAAAAAAAAACTAGAAAAAGAACAAATTTTAAAATCCCCAATTAAACACCAAATTAGAAATCCTGAAAATCAAAGGAGAGATTAATACAATTTAAAGAAAACCATTGAACTAATAAATAAATCTAGAAACTGGTTTTATAAAAAATATGAACAAAATAGATAAACCATTGGTTAATTTGATTTTAAAAAAAAGGAAGAAGAAAACCAAATTACTAGTGTCAAAAAAATGAAAGAGATGAATTCACCATCAATGAAGTAGGAATTAAAACAATTGTTAGGAGCTATTTTGCCCAATTATGTGCCAATAAATTTGACGATATGAATGAAATGGATGAATATATACAAAAATATAAATTACCTAGACTAGCAGAAGAAGAAATAAAACTTAAATAATCCAATGTTAGAAAAAGAAATTGAATAAGTCATCGATGAACTTCCTAAGAAAAAATCCCCAGGACCAGGTGGATTCACAAGTGAATTCTACCAACATTTAAAGACAATTAATCCCAATACTATATAAATTATTTGGGAAAATAGGCAAAGGAGGAGTCCTACCAAATTCTTTTTTATGATACAAATATGGGGTTAATACCTAAAGTGAGAAAAGCCAAAAGAGAGAAAGAAAATTATAGACCAATTTCCCTAATGAATATTGATGCAAAAACTTTCAATAAAATACTAGAAAAGAGATTACAGCAATATATCACAAGGATTATACACTATCACCCTGTGGTATTTATACCATGAATGCAGAGTTGGTTCAATATTAGGAAAACTACCAATATAATTGACCATACACAAAACCAAGAGAAATCACATGATTATCTCACAAGATGCTGAAAAGGCTTTTGACAAAATACAGCACCCATTCCTATTAAAAACATTAGAGTTCACATGATCCAAGATACTCCCAAAGGACTAATGATGAGGCATACTATCTGCCTCCAGAGAAAGAATTGATATTGTTTGAATAGAGACTAAAGCATGCTATTTTTCACTTTCTTTCTTTCATTTATTTTTTTTAACCAAGTCTTCTTGTACAAAATGACTAACATGGAAATGTTTTACATAATTGCACATGAGTAACCTATATCTGATTGCTTACTGTCTCCGGGAGGAGGAGGGTGGGATGGATAGAATCTGGAACTCTAAAATAAATTAAAATGTTTTAAAAAAAAATTTAATGCAATGGGCTACCATGGAAATTAGTGGCTTCCCCATCACTGGAGTTCCTTAAGCCAGAATTGTATGATCACATTTAAAGGACTCCTTTTTAGGTAAAATGGGGACCAGATGGTTTCCAAGGTCCTTTCTAACTAAGAATCTGTGATTCTGTGACCTTAGGCACCAAAACGAGTGATGTCCTTCAAATCAGTTTGAGGAGAATGGACATTTTTTCCAACAATTCTTCCACTGCTCAAAACACTTTAAGCATTTCTCTTTGAGAACCACCCCTCTCAAGTCTATGGCACAGTTTTTTCAGTGTCTTCAGGCACAGCAATACTGGAGTCACACTAGCTTTCTTGCTGCTCTTCACACAACAAATACTCTCCCATCTCCATGCCTTTGCACAAACCATCCCCCACTTCTGGAATGCACACTCCTTACTTCCCCTTAGAACTCTTGGCTTCCTTCAGAATTCAGCTCAGTGCTCACATGAGACCTCTCCTGGGCTCCAAATATTCTAGTACCACCTCACCACCAAAAAAAATCACCCTATATTTATTGTATATGTCATATATACTTCCATATGCATATGCTATCTCCCCCCTAAAGCAATGATAGCTTCTTACGGTAATTTTTTCATTTCTTTCCTAAATAAATGCTTGTTAATTGACTGACTGATTGGCCTAGATCTAATCCATCATATTCCCTCTATTACAATCCCAAGTAGTCAACCAGCCTTTGTTTAAGGCCCTCCAGTGAGGAGGAAAGCTATTACTTCTCTATAGAGCCCATCCCACTTGTGGATAGCTATAATTATTAGGAAATTTTTCTTTATGTTTACATCAAAGTGTGTAGCTGATGGTGAAGTAGATAAGAACATTGAACCCAGAATCAATAAGACCTGAGTTCAAATTTGACCTCAAACACTAGCTCTGTAACCCTAGGTAAGTCAATAAAATGCTCCCTGCCTCAGTCTCCCCACCTGTAAAATAAGGATAATAATAGCACCTACCTCCCAGGGTTGTTGAGCTCAAATGAGGTATTTGTAAAAAGTGCTTAGCACAAGACCTGGCACATAATAGGTGCTAAATAAATACATATTCCCTTTCCTCTTCTTCCCTTCCTCCTAAACCTGCTTCTTTGCAACTTCAATGCCTTGCTCCTAGTTCTGCCCCTGGGACCAGCAGAACAAGTCTCATTCTGTTTCCAAAGGCCAGTCCTTCAAGTACTTAAAGACACTTATCATGGGACTCTCAAGTCTTCTTCAGGTGAAGCATCCCAGTTCCTTTAGTTCTCCAGTGGCATGAATTCTAGGTCCTTCACTATCCTGGTTGTCCTCTTCTTGAAGCTCTCTAGCTTATCAACAAAATTCCTAAAATGTGGCACCCGGAATTAAACAAAATTCTCCAGAGAAAGAAGCCAGAGTATCATTTCCTGAGTCATTATGACTTTCCAAACTCAGATTAAGACCACATTATACTATGATCACCCAACCATATTTTGTATACAGTTCACTAAAATTCCCGCATCTTTTTAAACAAACTGAAGGTAAGTGCTACTGTAGATAGAGCACTAGGCTTGGAGTCAGAAGAAACTGAATTCAAATCAGACATTGATGAGATGATCAAGTCCCTTAAGCTCTCTAAGCCTCAGTTTCCTCATCTGCAAAATGGGATGTTTCCCAGGGTTACTGTATCAAACAAGATAACATATGTATAGCAGCATTTTGCAAACCTTAAAGCACAACATAAATGCTAGCTATTATTAGCTATTACTATAATAGGCATGGCTTCCCCATGTGATAATCAGAGATTTTTACTTTTTAATCCAAGGACACAACTTGATATTTATCCCTATTAAATTGTTCTCATACTAGACGCAGCCTAATGTTCTACCCTATCTAGAATTTTTGGATCCTTACTCTGACACCCAAGCTTGCCTTCCTAGTTTAGCATCATCTGCAATTGCGATACACATGCTACCTAGTCCTATACCTTTGTCAAAATCACCAATTAAAAAAAATATATATTAGAATTGTGCAGGACCAAACATAGATCCCTTGGACATTTCACTAGTGTCCTCTCTTTCTGAGGAGACACTGAACTATTACTATTGAACTATTACTCCTTCAGTTCAGGGAACCAAATTCCCACACATATGACTGTACCGTTGTCTGTCCCACTTATATTCATTTTTTCTACAACAAAAGGATGACAAATGTGAGATGCCTTTCGGAAACCTAGGTAAACTACAACTACATCATTCCTCTGATACTGACAAAGTCATCCAATAACACTGTCAAAAAAAAGAAGTATGATTAATACCCCATAACCTTTTTTTTGAGGAAGCCATGCTGGCTCTCAGTGATTACCACTTTTTTTTTTCCAAATGCTCAGTATCCCTTTAATAGTATGTTCTAGAATCTTTCTAGGAATTGAAAATAAGCTCAGCACCTTTAGTTTGCAGGTCTCATCTTTATTATTTATGTGTTTATTTTTTTAGGCAGGAGATTTGTCCCTCTCCAATTCTGTGGCACATTTGCTAGTACCCATAATCTTACAAAGATCAACAGGTAGCTTTGTAATATCTGCCAGTTCTTTTAGTACCAAAGATATGGTTTATCTGGGCTATCAAGGTCACTGAGCAAGAAGGTATATCACTAGAAATCATCTAAGTCAACACCTTCATTTTACAGGTGAAAAAACGAAAGCTTTCAGAGATTAAATGACCAGTCGCTAATTATAAATCTAGCTATTGGCAAAGCCAGGACCAGAACCCAAGTACTTGTGACTCCTGGTCCAATGTTCTTTCCATTATGCTGTGTAATAAAGGGAGGGAAAAGAAATCTTCTATAATGATTTCTTCCTTGTATCCCAACTGTTCCTGATTCCTTCCTTCGACCATGGGCCCTAGCAGCCTTCATTTATCCCTTTAGAGTCTCTATATCCATTTCTCTCATAGATGTTTTATATTTTAGCCACTACTGCACATATTTCATGCCTCTTTTAAGATACCATCCAACTACTGCGTCCCCTAAATCATATCTTCATAACAAAAACAATGTTAGGGTTATCAAGAATCACACGAGAAGGACAGGGAACAGATAACGGAGTACCTATGTGTCAAATGACCAGATCCAAACTAACCCAAAAAAATATCTGACAAAATATATAATATACCCCATTCCAAAACCAGCCTGAGTTTATTGAAAACTAGAAATCAAGGTGACCTCAAACTGTCATCCATCGTAGAAGAGAGAAGAAACAGGGAAAAGAAGGAATTTATTAAGCACCTACTATGTTCTAGGCACTGTGCTAAGCACTCTACAAATATTGTCTTATTTGATCCTCACAATAACCCTGGGAGGTAGATGCTATTATTATCCTAATTTTTCAGTTGAGGAAACTGAGGCAGTTAAATAACTTGACCGGGGTCACATGGCCAGTAAGTGCCTGAGGCTGGATTTGAACTCAGGACTTCCTGATTCCCAGAGCAGCTCTCTATCTGCTATACCACCTAGCTGCCCCTGGAAGAAACTTATCAAAGATTTATAAAGCTTTGTTTACCTTCTCTATTAAAAACATGTTCCTTCCCTCTAGAGCAGAACCATTTTTTTTATGTGTATGCTCTGGAACCCTTTGACAGCCCAGTGGAATCCTTAATAGAATGTTTTAAAATACATAAATACTTAACAAGGAATTACAAAAAAAAACCAAATATATTGGAATATAGTTATCAAAATGTATTTTTTAAAGTTTATATACTCCAAACTAAGAATCCCTGCTCTAGAACCTGCTTGAGGTACTAAGGTATCACTATATGTTGCTACCATATATACATGAATCTGCCAATCAGCCCAACAATTTTCATTCTGGATAATTCATTAAAACCAACGTTATCAGTAGGCAATTTTTTTTTACAATCTATACAGAAACCACTGCGCTGGATATTACAGAGATGACATGGTAAGACATGGCCCCTACTCAAGGAATTTCTGAGACCACTGTGTTTGGAGTGGCCATAAGAGGTTTCATATAAAAGAATCTGAACTCAATCTGAGTTTTAAAGGACTGGTAGGATTAGGATAGGCAGAAAGGAATGGAGAAAGTATCCCAGGAAGATGGACTGGCATCACTGGCACAGAAAAGGCAACGTGGATGCCACATTGAAGAAGTAGTAAATAAAACACTCTGGTTAGTACAGAAGGTTCACAATGAACCTCTCAACAGCAAGAAAGATATTTGAAAAGGCAGGTTCAGCCTGTGAATGTCCAACTCTTTAGAGTATAACAATGTTAAAATCAAACAACAAAAAACACTAAGTGTTGTATTTGTTGGAACACACTGTATATGCCTTTGGCAGACAAAACCAGAAAGCATTTTCTAGGAACAGTGAACCATTGTGATGAAGAATAGTCTAACACACTTCCTACAATGCCAGCTGTTCTGAATATTACGTTGTATTAAAAAATACTGGAATAAAAGTATAAGGGGTGGCTAGGTGGTGCAGAGGATAGAGTGCTGGGCCTCTAGCTAGGAAGACGAGTCTTCCTGAGTTCAAATCTGGCCCGCATGACTCTATTTCCCTCAATTTCTTTATTTGTAAAATGAACTGGAGAAGGATATAATAAACTACTCTAGTACCTTTGCCATGAAAACCCCAAATGGGATTGTGATGAGTTAGACATGACTGAAACAACTGAACAACAAAAAAAGTATAAAGGACAGCCTCATTTCATGAATAAGCTTACATTCTAACAAGGCAACATACATAAAAAGCCTAATTATCATACAAGAACCTAATAACAAGACAACCCAACAATTCAAAGAGAGATCACAAAATTTCATTACTGGCAGGATTCTGTGGAAATAAATATACTCTTACACTCCTAATATAAATGCAAATTGGTAGGATATTTTTGAAGAAGAATCTGTCAGTGTACAGTAAAAGTTAATAAAATAATCAGATCCTATGATATAATTATACTCATAATTGGGAATAAAATCTTTTATTTTAACACCAATATTCTTCCAGGGATGATGTAGGCTCCAAGTCATTGAACACTACAGTCATGGAGATCATGAAAAAAAAAAAACTACACACACAACTAAGAGATATAGGATGGGCTTAAGCAGGCAAACAAGAAATTTTGAAGAATTTCATTAAAGTATGTTGTCAAAGAAATGTTTGACCAGAAAAACATAAAGATCAATCACATAGCAAGTGGTAACCATGCAATGTAAAGAAAATTGGAGGAAGGCCTCCAGTGTAAAGATCAGACCCCTTCTGGCAAACATATAGGACAAGACAGATTGGTAGGCATAGTTGGTTTGCAATCTGCGTCACTGAAAGGAATACCCATATTGATCATAGATCCAATGAAGTATTAGTATATACTAAGAAAAAATTTATGAGAGGGACACAAACAAGAGTCACATGATGCTGGCTGTAGTCACATGAATGGGCTATAGGCTGTATCTTTGAAGGGAATACACATATGAATGAAATCTCCTATATACTGGAGTGTACCAGAAATATTATCCTCCCAAAAGATATCAAAGAGAATTGGAACAAATTGTTCTCATCCATCCATTCTACTGGGGGAAGTCTTCACACGCTTGGGGTAGACAGCCTGTCAAACACCCTCAACCTGGTTTAGCCCCTCTGCTGAGATAGTTTACCAAAGTGTGACTGTTGTGCATGCTAAAGCTTCTTGGAACCACAGGTGAAAGTTGGGTGACCAGTTGGACACTCAAGGTAGATGACCAGCCCTGAAAAGGGCTTAGCAAGCTCTCATGTCAGAGGGGTTAGTCTTCCCTTAACACACCATACACACCACTAGTGATCTAAAGCTGGAAAAGACGCAGGGATCAACTACTCTAACCCTGATGCTCATAAAGGTTAAGTTACTTCACCCAAGTCATATATAGATAGTAAATAACAAAATGAGGAATTAAATCCAACCCTTTTACTACAAATCTGGTACTTTTCTATACTGTCTTAAATGTCCAAACCTCAAGTAACTAAATAAACTGTGGCATTTCACTTTAGTGTAATAATAAAATACAATTTAAAAAAAATATATAAAGGCATAAAAATAAAATATGAGAATCAATCAATAGGCATTAACAACAATCATGAGTAAGTGCTTACTATGTGCCAGCATGGGTAATGAGGATGAAAAAAAAAAGGCATTAGGACCTACTCTCAAGGAGTTTACCTTCCAATAGGAACACAAAGTATACACAAAAGATGAATTCATAGTAGATGGAAGTTGCCTTAGAGGGGAAGGTACCAGCGGCTGGGGAGAAAAGCCAGAGATTTTAAGAACAAGATTCAGAGGAAGAACATTCTGGGTCCAAGTGATAGCTAGCGCAAGTGCATGGAGATGTGGGAAGTGTCACATCTGTAAAGAACAATAAAGATATCTAAACTATAAAGCGTTGAGGAAAGGAATACATGTTTTAAAAAAAAGACAAAAGATGCAATAGTCAGGTTCTTAAGAATTTTAAATGCTAAACAGAAGAATGTAAATTTGATGTTAGAGGTAATAAAGAACAACCGGAGTTTAGTAAGGGGAGTGGCAGGAAGGAAACTGTCAGATCTACATTTGAGGAAAATCACTTTGGCTACTGTGTGAAGCATGGATGGAGTGCAGACTTCAGTCAGGCAGTCCCATTAGAAGTCTGTTGCAATAGTCCATGGAAGAGATGATGAAGCCCTGAATTGGGTCAATAGTTATTAGAAGGAAATGTATGTAAGAGATGTTTAGAAGACTTACAGGATTTGGGAACTGGCTGAATGTGTGGGGTAATACCAAGGCTGTAAACTTGAGTAAAAAAATAAATATAAAACAATAGGAAGTCAAAGAAGAATAAAAAGCATACACACTGGAAAATATCCACACATATATGTGGATATGAGTGTGCGCATATGATTTAGATTAAGAGTAAAAGTTTTTCCAACTGGAATTGTAAATGTAGTTTGGATTCAAGTTGAAGAGGTCCTGAATGTCAAGATAAATTACTTGGAGAAGAGGAAGGGAGAAAAAAAATTTGGAACTCAAAATCTTATAAAAATGAATGTTACAACTATCTTTACATGTAATATAAAAAAATGAAATACTATTAAATGAGAGGGAAAAATAATTTGAGCTCCTTGAGAGCAGGGACCATAGGGGAAAAAAAAAAGAAAAAATGCTCAAAATCACCAATAAGTAGGTAAATCTAAATTAAAACAGCTCTGAGGTTTCACCTCACACTTTTCAGATTGAGAAAGTTGACTTTAAAAAAAAGGAAAAAGAAAATGACAAATATTGGAGGAACTGTGAGAAGACAGAAATATTAATGAATTGTTGGTAGAGCTGATAATGGTCCAACCATTCTGAAAAGCAATGTAGAACTAAGTCTGTACCCCAAAGAAATCAAAGAGCTTTGAAAAGGTCCTATGTATGCAGAAATAGTTTAGCAACTCTTTTTGAGGTGGCAAAAAAACTGGAAACTAAGAGGGGTGTATACAGATGCATTGTACCATGATGAAAGAAATGTTTTTTGGGGGCAGCTAGGTGGTGCAGTGGATAGAGCACTGGCCCTGAAGTCAGGAGGATCTGAGTTCAAATCCGGCCTTAGACCAAACACTCAACATTTACTAGCTGTGTGACCCTGGACAAGTCGCTTAACCCCAATTGTGAAAGGGGAGGGAGGGAGGAAGGAAGGGAGGGAGGGAGGCAGGGAGGGAGGGAGGGAGGGAGATAATGTGGCGATTTGCTTTGCTTACATCTTTCTTACAAAGTTTTCTTCCTCAAAAAAAAAAAAAGGAAATGAGAAGTAGACAGAAGAGAAAACAAGTTAGTTAAATGAAAAAAAATAAAATTTAGTTTTTAAAAGAAAGAAAATTTTAGAACTTAGGTTTCCAAAATCAAGAAAATTACATATGATTGATGAAGTTAGTGAAAGAAAGTTTCCTCCATTTTCCCCCTTCCCCTGGTACCTCTAAGACTTCTATCTAATTAAATGGATGGTTATCAAATAGCAAGATTCATTACTGAAAGAGAAACAAAGGAGCAAATTATGAAACAGCCTTAATGAACCAATTGATCAACAAGCACATTACTGCCAGGCACTGGGCAAAGCACTAGAGAGATACAACGACAAAAGTGAAACAAAAGCCTTAAATCCTGATAGATCAGACACTAAAAGCCATGGAAGTGACTTTCTACTGATGCCAGATACTTTTAGACATGTACTGTACTCACTTTGTCAAGAAACTGGATGCCTACTGCTTACTAAATCTCCCTTAAAACCAGCACTGATCTGTTTCAGGTATATAAAGATGCCATACACTGAGCTGTGAGATTAATCTGTGCCTTCTTGAAGGAAAGGTAATTTTGTGCATAAAAAAATACATAGTGCGTAGTAATTTGGGGTATTCATTTGCAGGGCTGGTTTCGATAAAATTATGTTAGTTCCTGACATATCCACAGAATCATCTTCTCACCTAATAAGGTCTAATCCAATACATAAAAGAAACAGTAAGGGAAAAAAAGCTCCAATCACTAAAGTAAATGGCATCAGCCTTGGCAGAATTGCTGAAGAGACGTATGAGCCCTGTGAGGGTTATAATATCATGGAAGTTGGACAGGAGTACTTTCATCTTTTATGTGCCAATGTTTATACATAATTTTATATGTTTTGTTTATTGAAAAAGAAAGTCATAGGGTTGGGCCTTATATAGTTAATACCTATTGTAGAAAACCTTAAGGAAACTTATTACAAAAGCTGAGAAAAATTCAAAAAGTTGTCAACTAAAACCTCAGATCTTACTCAGTAAATACAAACATTATTTCCAAAGTAATCTTAATCTTGTGATTATCTGTCCACTCTTGAATTGATTTTCTATTCAAGTTTTGCTGCCACTATTCCCCCTACACTGTTTAAAAAAAAAAAGTCCTTGAAAATGATAGCACCTTTTATGAATGTTTTCCAATCACACTTTAAAACAAGGAATAAACAAAACAGATATTATTCTAAATATGCATCATTCTAAAAGAAAATATATTCAAATTTATATAACTTTAGAGGTGGAAGAGGCTAGGCCAACTCCCTCATTTTGTACATAAGAAAACAGACACAGAAAGGTTAAGCAGAGTGAAGATCCAGAGCTATAGCTTTCTGAATGGGAAAGAAAACCTTCACAATAATTTTCACTATGTAATTTAATTAATAACTTCTAAAACAAGGAAATGGCCTTAGGAATAAGCAGTTTAGAATGAAACCTATGAAAATTATATACCTTAACGGGAGGAGAGGCAACAGGATAATAATCAAATTTAAAAGGTAGCTAGAATATTCAAGTTTGAATGAAATATATGCACTACAATAGTAACTGCAGTGTTTAAGTGGCCATAATGAGTATAATTTTTAATTGATCAACAAGGAGTTCAGTTATACATTCTCACCACACTTAAACATAAGAGGACTATATTCAGATCATTCTAACTTACATGTCAAAATATAGTGTTTACATTAAAATATCAAATGCAATGTAAATGACACAGAAAGCTAAGTCTTTATGGCAAACTATTTGACAGAATATATATTTTTAGTAACTGGAATTATCACAACATTCACACAGATTTAAAATAAAAATCAATATAAATGGGTAGAAATTAGGATTATAAACTGAAAATGTATATTGAACAGGAAAGCTATTACATATTTCCTTTCAGCAATAGAGAGAGAAATGTTATAAAGTACAGGGAAATAAACTGTTACTTATAAACCAATCTAAAACACTACAGTAAGTGTGGATTGGCAATTAAAATGAAGGTAAAAAGAACAAAGGGCGAATATGTGCAGTACAAGAAAAAAGGCTTCTACACATTTCCTAAAATGCTTCCCAGTTATCTAAAATGGAAACTGCTGTTCCCACATGGTGGCCAACTTCTATAATACCTTCATTCTGACATAAATCATTTTTTTTCAGTTCAAGTCAAGTAACACTTTCAGTAAACTCAGCAAATATTCTCCCATGATATATAATGAAAGTTTCCCAGACATTTACAGAAAGAGATGGGGGAGAGAAAGGAGAGGATTTGTGCCCTACCCTTTTCTGCAGAACTATTGGAGTTATTGCAGGCAGGGTGACCCTTCTCGCATATAAGCTCATGTCTCTTCATGGAACTATCCTCTCTTGTAGACCATATGTGAAATTAAATCGGCAGTTACTCCGGGGAGTTTCTGTTCTCGGTTTGAAGAAACAACTAAAAAAGTAATAAATGTCGTCCTGTTTATGTGAATCTAGCTCTACCCAAAGCCAATTAAGGATGACTATGGGACAGGACAAGGCAGCAACCAATCATATTCTTGAAAACGCCTCCTTTGTCCTTGGAAACACATTCTGATACTTTTGTTTATGATATTTAAAGAACCAGATTAACAGGCATTTAGCTCACTTAGGGCCGTTTTTTTTTCCTCCTCAAAACAGTGTAATTCAATGCCATCTTTGTTGATTAGACAGTTATATCCTTATTTTACCAAAGCAATTTAACATATGGCAGATAAGAGATTGTTTACACTGGTCTATTTAAAGTATGTAAATACGGAGATGAACAAAATTTACTCAATAGTTATGTTACTCATTAAATGGGTAATTGGGTCAACTTGGGGACTTTGCAAATCAAATTAAAATGAAAGCACTCAAAAGGATTCATATGTATGTGCCATAAAGAAAGTTGCATTTTATATAAATACATTCTACCCCTATTAAATGATAAATCCTACATTTAGAGTTAAACTCAGGCTGTCCTAGGCAACCAAATACCAGTTTAGAGATTAATTCAACAAATGATGGGATTAATGCATATGGAGTTTTTTTGAGATAAAATATACATTAATTTCCAAAGTTTATATTTTTTAAAAGCAGCACAGAATTCTACATTAACATACTTATTTCAAGTTATAACTTTTAGAATACTAATAGTAGAATACTACTAACTAGTCTCAAATCTCCTAAACTTTTTTTTCCTTTTTTCCTAGAATTACTAAATGAAAAGAACTTTTTTTTTAGAGGAGGGGGCCAAAAAAGGGACTCACAAGCAGTTTTCAGTGAAATCTCTGTAAGGTGGTGTTAAAGCAAATGTTCAATAATATCAAATAAGAAATCATTTTGAAATATTAAATGCAATCTGAGTTTTCACAATTACAAATTCACCAACCAACAATTCCTTAAATCTCTTTATTAACCCTAACACCTTTCTTGTTTAGCCATAAACTGAGAACAGATACAAGTTCAGTGTAAAAGATACCCCACATTACTGCAAGATTATAACATTACTATTTTAGTAACATAGAAGATCCCCTGCAAAAGAAGGGGGTGGCATTTCCGCAACTGAAGTACCATTGGGATTTAGTTTATTGCCTTACACTTACATGTTTTTCTTATGTGTGCCAAGTGCACACTTACAAAAAATATGAAATGAAAACTCAAATTGTTTCCTATACTGTTTCAAAACAAGTTGTCTCTGATTATAGAAGGGGAGGGGTGGAGGAGGGGGGAGGAAGAGGGAAATGGCTCCTGAACCAAAAGTAAAGTCAAATTGATCTGGTTTGGGGGCAGGAATTTGATCCTTACAGAATTAGCTTTAATCATGAGCTTAAAAAAGAATAAAAGCACATACAACTACCCTAAAACTTATAAATGTGGGAACGGGAGGAAGGGAAGAAGAGAATTTTAAAGGTTGAAAGGACAGTCATTCTTTCTGTGGCGTAAACAATTTACTCAGTTTTAACAAACTTGAATCATCTTCCTGGCAAACCAAAGCAACAAAACTCTTTCTTGAGGGCACCTATATCAACTCCAGTACCATGTGCAAAATTCACTTCAATACTTCTTGTACCTTGTGACCCAGCAGAATGTAAGCTCCTCGAGGCCTGAAGTAGTTTTCATTTTTGTCCACGTTTCCCTAACACCTAAAATCAGCACCTTGCACACAACAGGTACATAATAAATACTGAATTGAATTCTTGAAGTTCCACATAGGTTTTGAACATTCCACAGAAAAATATGCCCAGACATTTGTCAAATTTTAAAGCTGGACTCCATAGCAGCTAGGCTAGGGCATGATTCTGTATTTTATTACGAAATTTCCAGATAATTTCTTCAAAATCAAGACAACTTTTAGTTTTTCTAATTCAAGTGAGATAAACCTACTTTTTGCAGCTAAATAAATACTTGACAGTTAACTTCAGAGTGAAATGTTTTATACCTCCTGCACTTGAAAAAATGAAGTTTACAGCTTTTTAATGAACTTTCTTCAAAGTTAAATGTGGTATTTATCTGACTAAACGTTACAAGAAAGTTAACTATTTTTGAAATTACCTTTGCAAAACCACATACTTAAAAAAAAGCAATGAAAAAGTGGCATGGTTGAGATGATCAAATCAAAAGAAAGAAGAAAAAATAAGTCACTGACAATCATGACACATCCAACATCATGCCAACCAAATCATGTCAGTCTCTCAGTAAAAAATTATCAGGATTCTCCAACGCCAACAGGACCCAATAACAAGTTACTAAACCAGGCATCTGACTTCTCACACAAATGGCCTCCAACTAATCTTGTGGTCTATCTCCACTACAAATCAACACAAACTCTGGCTGTAACCAGGCCAGCTAAGTCACCATCCCTTGAACACATTTTGAGCATTCCTATATGTGAATTATTGATTATTGTGCCCCCCTTCCTCTCTACCCAACCAAATACTCCCCACTTGAGGTAGTTGGAGTCAAATCCAGCTTTAGGCATTTGCTAGTTTCATGACCCTAAGTAAGTCACTTATCTTCTTTTTGCCTCAGTTTACTCAACAGTAAAATAGGGATAATAAAAATATCATCTACTTCACAGGATTGTTGTGAGGATCAAATGATACATTTGTAAAGCACTCAGCACAGTGCCTTGAACATAGTGGGTGCTACATAAATGTTAACTTTATTATTATTAATAATAATTATTATGATACTGCAAAGTAAATACAAAGTTGTTGGGGCAGGGAAGAAGGGGTATGCCCTAACAACACAAGAGATCATAAAAGTCCTCATGAAGGAAGTAACACTTGAGCTAATCCTTAAAGGGAACTTTGGATATCAACAAGAATTAATTAAGTGCCTACTATTAGACCAGGCACTGTGTGAGGTGGTAGGAATACAAGAACAAAAATAAAACAGTCCCTAGTCTCAAGGAGCTTACATTCCATCAAGGAAAACAACTTCTATATGTCATTTTATATAAAGATGGATAAATATAAATATATCTTATAGATATATCTATAATACAAAAATATTTTGTATATAATATATAGATTAGCTATATTATAAAGATAACTATATAAATATTTCTATACAGACACATTTATAATATAAAGGCATTCTATATATAATACATAGATATAATATAAATATGTATCTATATAGATATGTCTATACAGAGACAGATATAGATGTGCATACATCTAAATATATATTTATTACAGATATCTATACTATAGATCTATAAAGATATATACATATCTGTTATAAATATGGATATTGTAGCTATATCGATGTTATAGATATGGATCCATATCTATGTTATAGATAGAAATGGATACTATTGACATATTTATGTTATAGATATATCTATGTATCTCTTTGTCTCTATAAATAAAAGTATATATAAATATATAAGTATACTTATACATAAGTAGAGACAAAATCAATTAGATTAAAGCATTTAGGGGTAGCTAGGTGGCTCAGTGGATAGAGCACCGGCCCTGAAGTAAGGAGTACCTAAGTTCAAATCCAGCCTCAGACCAAACACTTGACACTTACTAGTTGTGTGACCCTAGGCAAGTCACAACCCCAATTGCCTTAAAAAAAAAGGCATTTATTAAGCACTTATGCCTGGGAATATAAATACAAGCAAATAGAAAGACAGTCCTTGCCCTCAGGGCATGTACATTCTAATGAGAGAAAACAACAACTTTAAAGTTGGTGGAAGGATCCATGAAGGCAAGATGGAAAAGTCCAGAGTGAGGAGCTAAACTGGGTTTGAAGTGGGTGCTATCATGGGCACTTCCTCAGATGGAGGTTCTGGAGAGAAATTAGGGTGGAGGTGTGTCCAGTGTGAGAAAAGCAGCTGGCACAAGGAGGCAAAGTCCAGAAAGTCAAGAGCTGGGCTAAGTTAGAAGTGAGATGCTAAGTAATTTCTTGGGGGTCAAACTAGCAGCTGCTGTGATCTGGAAAGGCCACCTGGAGGAATTTCAACTGAACTAAGCTTTGAAGGGACCATATCATTCCACACGTTGTCAGTGAAGAGGGAGCAGATTACAGCATGAGCACCCAGAGGTTGAAGAGGTGGAGAGGTGGTGGAGGCCCTGTACAGGGAGCAGCAAGGGGGATACCTCCATGCATGGAATTGGCCTAGAAAGAAATGCTAGTAACTGATTGTAAAGGGCTTTAAATCTTATAAAAAAGAGTTTGTATTTTATCCTAGGGATTATAAGGAGCCTCTGAAATTTCCTGATCGGGAGATATGGTCAGGCCTGCACTTCAAGAATGTCAATTTGGCAGCTATGCAAATTATAGATTTGGAAAGGGGAAAGGTGCTATACAAGAAGAACAAATTATTAGGCATTTGCAATAATCCAGGCCTGAACAAGGATGGTTGGTATAACTGGAAACAAGGGGATGATAGAAGAGACGATGAAATGCTAAAATAAGGCTTGGCAACTGATTGAGTACGGGAGGTGAATGGGATTAAAGAGTAAAGGATGACTCGGGTGAGGCAAAATAACAACAACAAAACCACCCAAAAAAACCAATGATGCTGGTCACAGAAATGGGAAGGGACGAAGGAGAAAGATAAGTTCCAGGATGGACATGCTGAGAATTTGGTACCTCTATTGAAAATCCAGGTGGAGACAGATTTATGATTGGCGCTCAGGAGAGATGAGGGTGAAAAACGCAAATGTGGGAATCATCCACATAGAGATTACAGCTGAATCCCTTGGAGCCGGGCATGTCCCCGAGAGAGTATGTGCAAGATGAGCAAAGGGTCTAGGACAGAGTCCCGCGGCATGTGTACACATAGTGGGTTGGACATGGATGATGGTCCTGCAAAGAAAACTAGGAAAGAGGAAAATCGCCACAGTCACGGCACAAAAACCTGGTAAAGTAAGATTATGCAGATGGAAGGGGAGACCAACAGTACCAAATACAGCAAATGCCAAGTCAAGAAAGGTGAGAACGGAGAAAAGTATATAAAATTAAGCAACAAAGAAATTACCTTAGAGGCAGAAGAATACCCGGGTCAGATTTCAAAGGCTTGAAAAGCAAATGGGAAGTGACAAAGTTGAGGCCATGGTCCTTTTCCACACCAGACTTCCCACAATAAACCCTCTCTGCAATGAATCCTATATCCATACTGTGTATTTGGCATTTCTACTGGCTCATCTTGTATTTTTCAAATTTTTTTAAAGGCTAGAGAGTCAGAAAACATGGGTTCAAGCACCATCTCTAACACCTCTCAGATGTATGACTCTGGGCAAATCATTTAAGTTCTCAGTGCTCTGGCCAATTATCTAAGTCTCTGGATTCCAGAGAAGGAAAATACCCAAGCCAGCCACGTTAGGGGTAAGCCTAATGCCAGAACACTCTGTTAGGTCGGATTCTATTTGAGGTGAAATGAGGCACTCTCCAAACTCTGCTCTTGACCCTCCTGACTTACTCTACCATTCAGGCACCTCCTCCTTCCCCTTTTCTGCTACCTTTTATGGGTTCTCTATTCGAATTTAAGTACCCAGAAGTATCCATCACTTTTATCTGCATAGCCTCCAAATTATTTCCCAATTGGGTAATTTCCAGGATTTTTTATTCTGCTTCTATTATTCATTCTGCCATTATGTCCTCCAGTGAACCAGGCAGTATACATGAATGGTTAGAAAAGCACCCTCAAAGTCAAGACCTGAGCTAAATCTTACCTCTGACACCTACTGACTCTGTGAATTTAGCAACCTCTCAGTGCTCTAGCCAACGCCCTAAAGCCATATGTGGCAGAGAAGGTGCTGATCTGCTTTAGAAGAGAGGTTCCTCACCTGGGAGTTGCTTATGCCAATTAAATCACAGTTGTAGTCTCTATCCCTGTCTCTTCCTCTTATTCAATTTTGGGAACTACCAGTCCATGTTATATAAGATTAGGCAGAGAGCCCAGCCCATGCCCAGGTGGTAGGGAATTTTCCTAACTAGAGGCTTAAAGCAACTATAACTGAAGTTAAGACTTTTCATCTAAAATAAACTTCCTAAAGCCAAACAGGAATGAACCAAATGGACCTTACAGGCCATCATACTGCTCCCTGGGCTTAAAATGAGCTAATTATTCTAACAGTGCATTACAAAGATATCACATTTTAGGAAGTACTTTGACTCATATACTGAAGAACTGTCAGAAGAAGGCAGGGTACTGAAGGGCATCAAGATCCTGACATATTAGTATTATTTGAAGGAAGTAGGTATATTTAGTTTGGAGAACATATGACTTAGAAGGTGACAGCTGTCTTCAAGATTGTGAAGGGTTATCTCACGGAAGATTGATTAGACTTATTCTGTTTGGCCCAAGAGGGCAGAATTAGGGATAATGAGCAGAAGCTATAAAAAGTTAAGTTTAGGCTTGGTAAGGAAAAACCTCCTAACAACCTATATCTAAATAGAGCAGGTGATAGTAGGTTTGGTCTAAAAGGAGGTCTTCAAAGGCTGAAAGACCATTTGGGTAAGGTAAAGAAGGGATTCCTATTCAGCTATAAGATGGACTTTGAGGGACTCTGAGTTTTCTTCCAACTGAGATATCGTGATTCTATGAAGGTTCTATGAGATTTTAAAGGACATAAAAATTCTCTTCTCCTAACAACTGTCAGCTATATGATTTATTCTAGGCATAAACATACTGACTTCTCCATGGGAACCTTAGGGCATTTTCTTGCTATCTGACAGAGAGTTCTGTTAATAGGCAGTAACAGAATAGCATACAACCTAACTGAAATCAATAGAGCAATAGCAAAATTTCAAAATGGTATCCATAGATTAAGAAATTGCATAGATTTTTAAAATTATTTTTCAATTTAGAAATAATTTATTTTCTCATCCACCTCCCTCCCCCACTGAGAAAAAAGAAAAAAAGGCAAACCCTTGTAACATAGTCAAGCAAAACAAATTCCTGCAATGACCATGTCCAAAAACATATGCTTTAATCTACACCTAAGACCATCACCTCTCTGTCAGGAGGTGGCTAGCAGGTTTCATTATGAGTCCTAAGTCACCTAGATTTTGAGGCAAATTATCTTACTGCAGCAATACTAATTTTCTCTACTTCATTTATAATCTTTGTTTTGCCTAATTCCATTGTATAATATTAATCTTTAAAAGAAATTTTTACATTTGCTATCTGAGCTTTTCACCATCATTGTGAGTTACTTAGACCTTCTTAGAAATACTTTCTATGGACCTGAGTTGAGCCTAGAAAGAAAACAAAGTTTCTGAGTGATAAAGATGAAGAGGGTGGAGACTACTGAATCAGAATTAGAAATTACCTTGGGGATTCTTACAGTCTAGCCTTTCACCTAATATAGAAATCTTCTTCTACAGAATCCCTAATAATCATCCAGCCTCTGGATGTGACATACTCAGAAAAAGGAAGAAAAAGAACCCCAGAACCTTTGGAGCCAAGTAATAGGCACACGGTTCTCCCCCAAGAAGAGGAAGAAGCAGCATGGGAACCAAGGAATGGCAAGATTAGGGGAATGCATTTGTCAGCCACAGTTGATGAATCCTTGCTGTATCCATCCATCCAGGCAGCCATCTGCATCTAAAAAGTGACACAATCTCCAGAAACTGATGGAATCTAATAGTCACTATCCACTTCTGATGATGTGCATGATCACTGGGCAACCTCAGTACCTTTGAGGTTCATTCTATTCAATTTCATAAACCACTCCTGATCTTGATGATGTTATTTGTCAATACTCCAGGTTTTCTCTTTCCTTCCTCAACCATTTCAGGACCTGGACCACAGTCCCTCTCCTCCCCAGCTCCAGCTCCTACTCTTGTACTAGAAGCCATCACCATACCTACTGATGCTCCCTCAAACACCCTAACCTCCCTGTTCCAGAATCTACTTACTTCTCATGACTTACTCCTCCATTTCACCTCAGCTACAGGAGATGGTCATTCCCTTGATCTTGCTATCACCCGTAAGTGTTATACTGCCACATTCACAAACACTGAAATTACTTTATTTTATCACAATGGCCTATTATTTTATCTTTCTTTACGCCTTATGACACATAACCCTGTTCTTGTCCTTACTGTGACCTCCAGTCCCTTCATCTCTCAGTTCTCTCCTTGGCCATCATTTCAATACTGACTACATTCTCCTCCCCCATCTCAACCCTTTAATTGTCAGCTCAATCCAACATTATCCTCTACAATCAAAGCCTTTCCCCTTGTCTTGCCACCAATAATACCATACAAAACCCCAAACTTGGATTATGTCTTACCCTCAACCTTCTTTCTTCCTGTGCTGAATGGAGAAGGAGAAAATCATGAAATCATGCCAACTTGGCCCACTACACACTATCAACTGGGCCTTGAAGAAGGCATTCTTTTTATACCTCTCTAATCATTCACTATCACTCACCACAACAGCTATTCTAAATCTTTTCATCTTTCCTCAAGCTTCCCAAGGCACCCTTTTTCCCCTAGCCTCCCTCTCCCCACCTCTCTCTCTTTCCCTCTTTTTCTCTCCCTCTCTCTCTTTTTTAAGGAGGTAATCAGGGTTAAGGGACTTGCCCAGGGTCAGTGTCTGAGGCTAGATCTGAACTCAGGTCCTCCTGACTCCAGGTCCAATGTTCTATCCACTGTACCACCTAGCTGCCCCTTCACCTAAGGATCTCAACTATAATATATAATAATTCACCAAAAGTATGAAAGCCATTTCTTAAGAGCTCTCTCTACTCTCCTACTCCTCCTCTCACATCACTCCAATATCTTTGTCTACTATCTCCTTTACTCACATGTCAGAAGAAAAGATGACCCTTTACTTTACCAAGGCCAATCCCTTTACGCGTACCCTTGACCCCATCCCATCCTGTCTTCTCAAGAAGATTGCCCCCCTCTATCATCTACACTCTCTAATCTTCAGTCTCTACATTTATTGACAGGGAAGTTCCTACTGCCTACAAATATGCCCATGTCTCCTTCATCCTTTATAACAAAACAAAACAAATCAACTCATATATCTCTTTCTCTTCTTGGTTAAACTCCTTGAAAAAGCCTCTACACTTAGTGCATCCACTTCCTCTCCTCCCACTTTCTTCTCTATAATATGGCTTCCAACCTCATTATTCAACTGATACTGCTCTCTCCAAAATTAACAATAATCTCTTCATTGACAAAGCTAATGGTCTCTTCCTCATGCTCAGTCTTCTTGATCTCTCTGTGGCATTTGACACTGCCAACCACCCTCTTCTGCTGGTTACTCTCACCTCTCTAGGTTTTTTGTAACGTGGCTCTCTCCTGGTTCTCCTTCTACCTGAGAGACTATGACTTCTCAATCTCTTCTGCTGAATCTTCATCAAGGTGACACCAGTAACCATGAGTGTCCCCCAAGGCTCTGTCCTGAACTTTCTTCTCTTTTCCTTCTATACAGTTTTGCTTACTGATCTCATCAGCTACCACAAGCTCAACTATCATCTCTATGCAAATGATTTCATGATATATAAGCAAACTCTTATCACCCTATACCTAGACTATTGCAATAATTTTCAGGTTGTTCTCCCTGATTTGAAACTGTTTTCACAACCCCAGAACATTCTTGCCTTTCCAATATTAGGAATTTCCTATACTGACAAAATCATAAGCCTCAAGTTTCTAGAAAATAAAAAAAAAAACAGCAAAGTGGTAATTATCACTCAATGACCTATGGTCATGGACTATATGAAGGTATTAGGAAAGATATGTACTAAAAATATCTTAATGGTATAGAATGGATTGTCCAAAAATCTGGGCTTTCACAAAAATATGTTAAATTTGGAAGTATTTAAGAACTATACATCAAACACATTGCTGAGACTCAGAACATGACACTGGGAGAGACAATTAAGAATTGTGTCTAATGAACTGCTGGATACTGTCTTAGTCACCAGACAGTCCATAATTGGGAATAAGGACCAATGTATCCCAAAGCATCTTCATTCAACTTCTTAAAGAAAACAAGTACTTTCCTGGGAAAAGAATATTAGAGGAGTGGAATACAGCAGTTCCTTATCCAGGTGATAGTACACAGAGAACTTCTGATTGAGTTAGTCAATAAGTATTTATTAAGCACCACTATGTTCAAGACATTGTGTTAAGTGCTAAGGATACAAAGAAAAGCAAGAGACAGTCCTCACTTTCATGGAACTCACAGTGTAATGAAGGAGACAATATGCCAACAACCAAATCCAGGGAAGAAAAAAGATACTTACAGGATAAATTGGAGATAACAGACAAGAAAAGGCACTAGATACAGGGATGGGGAGCCTGTGGCATCAAGGCCCTCTAAGTCAAGTGCCCTTTGACTGAATCCAAACTTCACAGAACAAATCCCCTTAATAAAAGGATTTGTTCTGCAAAAATTGGACTCAATCAAAAGGCCACACCCAACAACCTAGAAGGCCACATGTGGCCTCCAGACCACAGGTTCTCCATCCAGACTAGAATTAAAAAAGAAAGGAACTGGAAGAACTGAGCATAAACTCTCAAGGAACTGATCCATGAAAGGGAGGAAAGATATTAGGAGTATGTAGGAAGACATGGGTATGTAGACACAGAGACTGAATTTTAGAAAGAGGGGGAATGATAAAGGAAGCAATCTTCTGGAGAAGACAGGAAGGAAGGATGACATCAAGAGTGCATATAGAGGGATTGGCCTTAGTAAGGAGAAGGGCTTCATTCAGAAAGTGGAACTTTGGATGCCATTTAGAGGAAGCCAGGGAATCCAGGAGACAGAGATAAGTAGAGTTCCAGGAAGAACAAGGAGGCCTGTGTCACTATATCACAAAGTACATGGTGAGGGGACAGGCATGGGAGCAGAGTATAAGAAGATCAGAAAGGCAGAAAGCATCAGGATAGAGAGGGTAAAAAAAAAAAAAACAAGGAGAAAAATTTATGATTGATCCTAGAGGCAAAAAGGAGTCACTGGAGTCAACTGAATAGGGGGTGGTAGAAGAGGGGTACATGTGACATGGTCAGACTTATGCTTTAAGGAAACCAGTTTGACAACTGAATGGAGAATGGAATGGACTGGGAAGAGATCTAAGGTAGGAAGACCAACCAGCATGCTAATAGTCCAAGCATGAGAACATGAAGTGCCTGCATGAAGGTAGTGGCAATGTCAAAGGGACAAGGAAGCATATACAAGAGTTGTTACAAAGGTAGAAAAAAAACAACACTTAGCACCTGACAGAATGGATTTGGGGAGAATGGGGAATGAAGAGTCAAGTATAAGACCCAGGTTGTCAGCCTAGGAAACTAGGAGGATGGTGGCACACTCCACAGGCAAGTTAGGAAAAGGTGAGGCTTTGGGGGGGGGGAGGAAGATAATGAGTTCAGTTTTAAATATGTTGAATTTAAGAGGTTTATGAGACATTCCTTTTAAAGTGGGTGAATGGGGGGGCAGAGCCAAGATGGCCGAGTGAAAGCAGTGACTTGCTTGAGCTCTCCCCCAAACCCTTCCAAATACTCATAAAAAATGGCTCTAAACAAATTCTGAAGCAGCAGAACCCGCAAAAAGACAGAGTGAAACAAATTTCCAGCCCAAGACAACCTGGATGATTGATCAGAAAGGTGTATCGCGCCAGGCTGGGAGCGCAGTGCAGCGCAGCGTGGGCACGCAGGCCGCAGCAAACGTGGAGCAGGCCTCAGAGGACTGAATCGCGGGCAGCTATGGAGGTTTCCAGACTCCTCAATCCATGAATGCCAAAGACAACTTAGAAGGTCAGTGGGAATAGTCTGTTTCTGTCGGTGGTCACAGAGGAAGGCAGGGTTTCAACTCCATTCCCCAAGAGGGTGGCCGGGGGGGGGGGGGGGAGGCAGCTGCTTCCCAAGCTTACAGCCCACAGACTGAGGGGGAATCCAGTGGCTGATCAGAGAGGGACTGCAGGGATCTCTTTGCCAGTGCTGACTCAGGAATCTCTTGCTTTGTCCCTGTTTGGATCTGGGTCACAGTTCTGA
The DNA here is from genome assembly GCF_003287225.1 of Phascolarctos cinereus. Lineage (NCBI taxonomy): Eukaryota > Metazoa > Chordata > Mammalia > Diprotodontia > Phascolarctidae > Phascolarctos > Phascolarctos cinereus. Next base: position 225,544,613 of record NW_027556098.1, on the reverse strand, counting down.
GCAGCAGTGCTGGGGTGAGAAGGAATGCTGGCATGGTGGAGCTTGTAGTGGCTGTGGAGAGAAACCCCTCCTCACAGTCACAGAACAGAAAGGAATACTTGTGGTCACAGGCCAGGAAAGGAGTAAACACCTCGCCCTTTATCATACCACCTTGGAAGAACTAAAAATTTACAGGTCCCTACAAGTATCTCTGAAAACAGCTGTACATACCCCTGAAGCTTGGGACAATACATTCTCCACATTGGAAGCAGACTATTACCTTAACAAAGAGGTTAAAACTCAAGTAATTGGCCGGGATCATGAGCAAGCAGTGCAAAAAGAGTCAGACTATATTATCTTACTTTGGTGACAAAGAAGATCAAATTATACAACCAGAAGAAGACAACAAAGTCAAAGCTCCTACATCAAAAGCCTCCAAGAAAAATATGAATCAGTCCCAGGCCTTGGAAGAGCTCAAAAGGGATTTTGAGAAGCAAGTAAGGGAAGTAGAGGAAAAACTGGGAAGAGAAATGAGAGTGATGCAAGAAAATCATGAAAAACAAGTCAACAAAGGAGACCCAAAAAAATACTGAAGAAAATAACACCTTAAAAAACAGCCTAACCCAAATGGCAAAAGAGGTCCAAAAAGCCAATGAGGAGAAAAATACCCTAAAAAGAAAAATTGGCCAAATGGAAAAGGCAGTCCGAAAGATTACTGAAGAAAATACTTCCTTAAAAATGAGAATAGAGCAATTGGAAGACAGTGACTTCATGAGAAATCAAGACACTTAAAACAAATCCAAAAGAATGAAAAATTAGAAAACAATGTGAAATATCTCATTGGAAAAACAACTGACCTGGAAAATAGATCCAGGAGAGAGAATTTAAAAAGTATTGGACTGTCTGAAAGCCATGATCAAAAAAAGAGCCTAGCCATCCATCTTCCAAGAAATTATCAAGGAAAACTGCCCTGATATATTAGAACCAGAGGGTAAAATAGAAATTGAAAGAATCCACAGATCTCCTCCTGAAAGAGATCCCTAAAGGAAAACTCCTAGGAATATTGTAGCCAAATTCCAGAGTTCCCAGGTCAAGGAGAAAATATTACATGCTGCCAGAAGGAAACAATTCAAGTGCTGTGGAAACACAATCAGGATAACACAAGATTTAGCAGCTTCTACATTAAAGGACCGCAAGGCATGGAATATAATATTCCGGAGGGCAAAGGAGATAGGATTACAACCAAGAATCACCTACCCAGCAAAACTGAGTATAATCCTTCAGGGGAAAAAATGGTCATTCAGTGAAATAGAGGACTTTCAAGCATTCCTGATGAAAAGACCAGAGCTAAACAGAAAATTTGACTTTCAAATACAGGACTCCAGTGGAACATGAAGAGGTAAACAGAAAAGAGAAATCATAAGAGACTTATTAAGATTGAACTGTTTATGTTCCTGCATGGAAAGATGATATTTGTAACTCATGAGAACTTTGTCAGTATTAGGGTAGTTGAAGGAAAAAAATTGTATGTAGATAGATAGATAGATAGATAGAGAGATAGATAGATAGATAGAGAGATAGATAGAGAGATAGAGAGATAGATAGATAGATAGATAGATAGAGAGAGAGAGAGATAGAGAGATAGACAGATAGACAGATAGACAGATAGAGGGCACAGGGTGAGTTGAAGATTAAAGGGTCATATCTGGAGAATAAAATTAAGGGATGAGAGAAGATGATACTCGGAGAAGAAAGGGAGAGGTAGAATGGGATAAATTCTCTCACAAAAAAAAAACAGAAAAGAAAAGTCTCTCACAGTGGAGGGAAAACAGGGGAAGGTGAGAGGGAATGAGGGAATCGTATTCTCATAGGATTTGGCTTAAGGAGAGAACAACATACACATTCAATTGGGTATGGAAATCTGTCTTACCCTACTGGAAAATAGGGGGAGAAAGGGACACGAGAGCAGGGGGGTGATAGAGAGGAGGGCAGATTGGGAAAGAGGGTAATCAGAAGCAAATACTTCTGAGGAGGGACAGGGTCAAAAGAAAGAATAGAATAAATGGGAGGGCAGGATAGGATTAAGGGAAATAGAGTTAGTTTTTCACAACATGTCTACTAAAGAAGTGTTTTGCATAACTGCACATGTACAGCCTATATTGAGTTGTTTGCCTTTTCAATGAGGGTGGGTGGGGAGGGAGGAAGGAAGAAAATTTGGAACTCAAAGTTTTAAAAACACATGTTTTAAAAATAAAAATGTTTTCACATGCAACTGGGAAATAAGAAATACAGGAAATGGGGTAAAGAAGTCTATCCTGCTCTATAGGAAAGCAGAAGGTAAAGGGGATAAGAGAAGGGAGGGGGGAGAGATAGAAGAGAAGGCAGACCAGGGGAAGGGGTATTCAGAATGCATGCCATCTTGGGGTGGGGGGAGGGGTGAGAAATTTGGAACTCAAAAACTTGTGGAAGTGAATATTGAAAACTAGAAATAAATAAATTTATAACAAATGGGGGGGGGAAGTGGGTGAATGGATGAGGCAACAAATGGGGGGAGGGAGCATCACAAAATAATGGGATCATGAGTGACCACTTCACTTCCAAGCTTAGGTGAGGGAGAAGGGGTGTGAGAGGAGGAAGGAGAGGAAGAACTTCATCATTTAGAATCAAAGTTGCCATTTTTATTACTGCTATTGACCAAAGAAAAAGACTTCAGAAAGTCAAGGCAGATTTGGGACATGAACAGTTGGAGTATAGTTGGACTTGGATTCTGGGCAACTTAAGATATAAATAATGATAGACTCTTGGAAAGGGATAGAGTAGATCTAACAAGAGTGAGCAAAAATGTGTTTCCCTGGAGCCTTACAAATATGATCAAGAGAACTTTAAATTGAAAATGAAAATGAAAAGCTATATTTGAAGGGAAAAATCATAGCTTCAATGGGTGGCTGTTAAATCATGAGTTCTGATCATATATATGTTGAAACTACAAGAAGCATATATCTGTTTAGAATACAATTAAAGATAGAAATGTTAGTACATGGTTGAAGAAAATACATTGTGATACTCTGGCTTACTTGTTCCATTCATGAACTTTGGATATAACAAAATATTGGACAGAAAGTTGAAACTCAAAATAAGCAGAAATAAAAAGGTCTAGCTGTACTCAAGGAGTTCAAGTTATCAGGTCCTAGACATAAATCTTTGATGACTCTAAGTGATCTCTGAAAAACCTCAGAGAACAGAAGAGAGGTTTCAGGACTAGAAAATGGCAAGTGTCCAGTTGTCAAAAAAGGGAAGAAAGACCACTAAAAACTGGAGAGATTAGGAAAGACCTCTTGATGAAGGAGTCCTGGACCTTGAAAGGGGTCTGGGTTCTCAAGAGGAAGAGGTGAGGAGGGAGACCATTCTTGGCATAGGATGATAGATGGAATGCTCTGTAACAGATATAATAAATAGGTCAGTTTGGCTGCACTGCAGAGTACATGTGATCAATTAAGCAGGCAAGCATTAATTAAGCCCTTACTATGTGTCAGCCAGAGGAGTTTGCATTTTATCCTAGATGCACAGATCAAGTACAGGGATTTGAAAGTGTTTGAATGACCTGGAGGGAGCTTTCTAGAGGAGTGACCCAGGAATCTGTCCTAAAAATTTTTTATCAGTGATTTGGATGAAATCAAAAGATGGCTATCTTATTAAATTTTCAGAAGATGTAATGAGCCAGATGATAATGTTAAAATTTTTAAAAATCAAAAGGCTAGAATATTTATCTAGTAAGCTGAAATTGATTGGAACAAATGTAAAATATTGTCTATATTTGTCTTTAAAAATCAATACAAATACAGAAGGAGAGAATCATGGGCTAAAAAGTATCTCAGTTCATGTGGAAAAGTGAATAGCTGTTCTTGACTAGAATGTCAAGTATGAGAGTAAAGTTAATGTGAAACAAGGGTGGGAAGTCAGGTTGCGGCTTGATGATTGAAATTCTAAACTATCAAGCTGAAAAAAATCTGGATTTTATACTATGGGCAAAGATAGCCCATGTAACTGTTGTTCCTATAAATGATTTGATTCAATTAAAATCACGTATTAAGCACTTACTATCTGCAAAGCATTAGGCTGGGATCCAGATACACAAGCACAAAAGTAATAGTCCTTGCCCTTGGTAAGACTGTATTCCACCATAGAATGCATCATCAAGGGTGTGTATCACCTGAAGAAGAATTTGACAAGTGACTTTTTGAAAGGAGAATATGAGACGTCCAAGTTTTACATGAAATATTAAAAGGCTTTGAGGAGTGTCTATATTGTACTGAGAATCCTTGCTTCAGGATGCATACCAGGGTATGGTCAAGAATCTCATAGGATGAGGTGGTAAAGGTATTTTGCTCAGTCGCTACCTTCAATTGTTAGTGTTCACTGCCTTGTCAAATCACCTTGTATTTAACTTACCTATTTTACCCCACATACTCACAATAGAGTATAATTTCATTGATTTTTTCTCCTCTATAATCCCAGTGCCTAGAAAACTGTTTTGCACACAATAAACACTTAATAAATGCTTTTTTGAAATAAATCAGATTGTACAAGTGATGGGGCAGCTAGTCAGCACAGTGGATAGAATACTGGATTTGAAATCAAGAAGACTTTCTGAGTTTGAATCTGGCTTCAGACACTTACTAGTTGTGTGAACCAGGGCAAGTCACTTAACCCTATTTACCTCAGTTTCCTCATCTTTAATGAACAGGAGAAGGAAATGGCAAAACTCCAGTATCTCTTCCAAAAAAACCCCAAATGGGAGTCACAAAGAATCAGAAACAACTGAAACAACTCAACAGTAACAACAAGTGGTGGGAGCCAATGAGAGATCAGAGATCCATTAAAGCAAGATAAGTATGTTTAACAATAAAGGTTTGGTAAAGTGGAATAAACTTGAGTTAGATGGGTGGCAGTCTGTGGAATGGTGATTGGAAATACTATTATAAAATATAAGGGACTATGAATATACAATCACAAATTACAACTTTTTAAAAGTCAAAAGTAGATTTCCTTTTGTCAAAGATGCTAAACATTAATATGAAAGTTTTAAGTATGGCTTGTTTGACACCAATTAAGTAAACAAAATATAAAGTCTCATATACAAACAGGATTCTTTTCTGAATTCATTCTCAATTATTCCCAACATGGTAAATCTCAAGCTGAATCTCTTTCTTAGACATACAAAAACGAGTTTTTCCCTTTGCTAATCTAAACTAACCTGAACTTTCAAAAACCCTGGTAGCGTCCTCTTCCTCTAGCCTTTGGTTTCTGTTTGATTTTTCTTCACTATAAGGTATTTTTTCTCAAGTTCAGAGGTCTGAATAAGACTTTTTTGTTTCATTAAAAAGGTGAAAGGAATCTTTGGGCCATAAAAATCATTCTATCCTCCTCCCTCACCCCCTCCAGGTGCTTTTGTTCCACCTGAATTTAACAATTCCAGGTCCTCCAGGTGCCCATATCAACAAACTAGCAAAAATAATTTTTCAAACTGCACTTTCTGACATAAAACATAGCTAATTCAAGACTATATAGACATCCCTTATTTATTTAACCTTTTTCATATAATATAAGTCTGTCTTGAGGTGGTAGTGAGGGATACTACAAAAAATATATTAAAAAAGTTTTTTGGATATAAATTTTGTGATTTTTTTAATAGGTACTACTTTCTAGGATTCATTCATTTGGTCTAAATGGTAACTAAACTATTTTAATTTTCTACTTACTCCTCTTTGACTCCCTACAGTAAAAATTGAGTTAATTTTATTAAAATCACTAATCAAGACTCAGGATAAATTATTAATAAGCAATTCCTTTTCCTGAAGTATATTTTTCCTGTTTTTACCCAAAGCCATGTTCTTTAGTCATCAAGTGTTAATATCTTCACAATCTCTTTCCCATCTATCCTCTCATTATATTCCTTATCCCAGTAACATCACCCCACCCCAGGCATTCATTACTTCTCACTTAGATTATTGTTAAAAGGTTCCATATTTAAATTCCCACCTCTGATCTCACCCTACATCTTATCTCTCCAAAACAACTCTGCCAGATTAAACTTTCTAAGGCATCGTTACAGTCACATAACTCCATTGTCCAAAAATGTTTATGACTTCCCATTGACTGACAGGACTGGAGTTCAAACTTTTTGGCCAGAGATTCAAAGTATTTCTTATATTTCTACTCTTCACATACTCAGTACTTCAGTCAAGCAGGACAACTCCTTGTCTGCCTGCACACACACACACACACACACACACACACACACACACACACACACACAATTTTCCCTACATCTAGAATATTTTCATCCTATTACCTCTCCCTATTGAATCCTACTCATCCTTAAAGGCTCAAATAACATTGTGATTCTGCTGGTCAAAAGAGTTCCTTACTTTGAACTAGCAAAGAACTTCGTGCTTCTTTAATATACATTTATGATGTTCTATGTTTATGAAAGTTATTTGTATTGGTCTTATATCCCTTCTGAAACTATAAATTATTTGAGGGCAGAAAGCATAGTATATTCTATACAATGCCTTGCACATTGCTGGTACTAAGAGGAAGTATCAGGAGGGCATTTGATATGAAGTCAGGAGTCCTGGATTCAAATTTTTATTCAGATACTTATTACCTGGGTGGCCTCAAGCAACTCAAAAACTCTTAGGACCTTAATTTTCTGATCTGTAAAATGAGGGGATTGCTTGGATTTCATGATCAGTAAGTTCATGCTCCAAATTCTATGATCCTAAATGTTTATTGAATAAGTGAATTAAGTATGTAATCTTCATATGTCTTCTCTGAAACTGACAAACACTGGACAAACTACACATTTTAAGATGATTTTAAAATTATTTTTTTAGATTAATTTGAAAGGCATAGCAGAAAAATGAATAATTTGATTACTTAATTTTAAAGAGATAATTGATACAAATGCCTGCAAAATCACTGGGAAGGAAAGCAGCTCTAATTCAACAAGTTAGTCATGGCATATTTTCTTAGGACAACAAATGGTACCAAAAACAATGAACAGCAAATTGTTTTATTTAAGGAAAAATAACAAATTTCCCTATATTTTTTCCTTCAACAAACGTGTATAATTTTTGTTGCAAAATTTTTGAATTGTTAGTTATTTTAGTTGTTCAATTCAACAAAGATACTACATAATACAATTTTTTAAATTAAATAACAATTCTTAACCCTCAAGGAGTTCCTATTCTACTAGGGAAAATAAAGAAAGTAGAGTAGATATATAGATAAATCAAGTTAACAGATAGGTTAAGAACAATGTAAAGTTTGTTATTTTTGCAAATGTCACAGATTACTGTTTCCCAGGGCAAATCAGTGGGCCTGGAGTCAGAAAGGCCTGTGTTCAAATTTGCCCTCAGATAGACAAATCTGCCCACTTGTTAGCTATGTGACCCTGGGCAAGTCACTTAACCTTCTTTGCCTTAATCCACTAGAGAAGGAAATGGCAAACCACACCAGGAGTCCAGTCCATAAAAGTAAGAAATAAGAAAATGGTACAAAATTTCTGAGCACACAAGAGAAAGTGGCAATTGAAATAATCCACAAATATTTCCACAGAAAAAAAAATCCCATTCTGCAAATTCTAAGACCCATAGTAGTTAAATTTAATAATCTCATTGACAAAAACAAATTCTGCACACAAGACTTGCAAATATTAAAGAAAGAAAATTCAAATAACACAAGACTATTCTACACCCACCAAAAACTGCAAGAAAGAATGGAATAATGTGTTGCAAAGAGTAAAGAAGCTCAAGATGCAATCCAAGGTGATTCACTCTGCAAACATGAGCCTAGCCAGTAATGAAAAAAAAAAAAGATGGATATTCAATAAAAAGAGGCATTCAAACATTTTTAGAAAAATAGCAGACCTGAAGAAATATTTTGGTTCTTAAACACCCCAGACACTAGAAATATAAGAAAGATAAGCAAATAAAGCAAGTGAGAACAACAACAAGAATAAAATAACTGAAAGACCATTAATAGATTTCCTTTTAAATGTACATCAGGACACAAGGATGAAAGCAGAAGTGAAATAAAAGTGATGGTGGAGAAATAGGCCTGGAATATCACATACTAAGAGTTACAACACCCCACCTATAGGTAAATCAGGTTTTTGTGGGACTAAATTATACAATGATAGGGTGTATAAAATGGAGAGAGGAGAAAGAATATAAAGGAGCATATGTGATGTATTATAATTAAGTCAAAGTCAACAATGAAGGAAAAATAACTCCTGGATTCTCTCTGGAAGAAGAGGGCCTGAATGACAATGGACAAGGATGTAAAGGGAGGGATAGAAAAAGAGGAAAAGAAATGGGGAGATATTGACTCAGTAGTGGGAGAGGGTACCAATGATGAATGCCACCATGGGAGAAGAGAGATATCCTATAAAAGGAGATTGGGGCTTTATAATGGTTATATTTACAGAGATGTGATACTTAAAGAAACTACTCATGCTGCCTCAAGATTAGGGAAATCAGAGCTCCTGGGTGAAACTGACACCTAGAATATTGAGAAGACATGGACACAAGAAAGAGATTTTAAGCCAACTAGGGGAAAATGGCCACAAGGAGGGCAAAAGTCAATAATGAACTATACAATCAGGGACACAGGAAAATTCCTACCACGGAGCAATATCTGTTCTTCTATCTACAGAAACATGTATTTTAAGGAGTGAAACACAACAGAAAAAAGTAAGGAGGGTAGGATGACAACATCTATAAGGCAACAACACAGAAATTTTTTAGAAGGAGCCTAAATTGAGTACCTTAAAAGCTTTAATTCCAGGAGAAACACAGAAACGCAGAAAAGACTAAATAAATATAAGAGCTATGAACAAAGAAGGCCAAGAATAGACAAAAGGGGAAATAATAAAGAGAATGAGGCTAGAAATCATTTTTAGAAAAAGGTAAAGAAAATAAAATTTTAAAAATTAAAAAAAAAAAGCTGAAGAGGAGGTAAGGAAGAGAGATTTGCTTGACTACTTAACTGAGAGGAAAGAATTAGATAACTAGATAAAAGCAGGAGAGAAAAAAGAACTAATAAATTAAGCAAAACTGGGGAAAGAGGTAACAAATAGAAGGTGGGAAGAGAACTTAAGAATGAGGGGAAGAAAATCAGTGGGACTAGAGTTGTCTTAAAATAGATCAAGCTAAAATAACTGAAGAGACATGGTACTGTGTTTACAGAAAGAAAAAAATTCTAATTTTGAAAAAAAAAATTAGAAGACAGAGGACTATATGTCTAAGTCTCCTAACTTTAAATGTAAATGGATTAAACAATCCAGCAAAATGAAAAAGAGTGAAAGATTGAAGAGGAAAACAAACCCCCACAATTTATTGCTTACAGGAAACACATTTTTTAAAAGAAAGATATACACAGAAAAATAATGAGACTGAAAAAAAGTACTATGCATCAAGTGATTTTTAAAAAGCAAGGGTTGAAATCATTTTATCAATCTAAACAAAAACAAATATTCAAAACTTTAAAAGGGAAAAACAAGAATACCATATTATGATCAACAAAATTACAGTCAACAAACCAGTGTCAATATTCAAATTATGTGCTCCAAATTGAGGAAATATAAAAAATTAAGAAATAAAGCAGAAACAAAAAAAACCTATAGAATTGAAAAATAAAACAAAAAGATGATTCTTTGAAAAGACTAATAAACTCTTAGCCAATCTGATTTAAAAGAGGACAGAAAAACAAATTTAAAAAAACAGTGAAGTGAAATCACAACAAAGCCAGAAAAATTTTTTAGAAATAATAATCATCAAAACTTGTCTTGTATGGTTACATGTTAACAAAACTGAGAACACAAAAGATGAAATACTTTCAAAAATATAAAATATGCAAAGTCTCAGAAGACCAAACAATATCTTAATATCTAATCTCAAAAAAGTAAATAGAACTAGCAGAAAAGGAATAATCAAAGGAAAAAACTTTTTATCCTGATAGATTTACAATAGAATTCTATCAAACTTTTAAAAAACAATTAGTACTCATATCACACAAGTTATTCTCAAAAATTGAGAAAGCTAGGGGCAGCTAGGTGGCACAGTGGATAGAGCACCAGCCTTGGAGTCAGGAGGACCTGAGTTCAAATCTGGCCTCAGACACATTACACTCACTAGCTCACCTTGAGCAAGTCACTTAACCCCAACTGCCTCACAAAAAAAAAAAAAATGAGAAAGCTCCCCATTAGATTATTTTTATAAGATTAATACAGTCCTAAAACTAAAACAAGGAATAATAAAGCAAAGGAAAACAACAGATCATTATCATTAATGAATACTGATTCCAAAATATTAAAGAAAATCCTGTCATTCTAGAGCAATTCATTGAAGAAATTACTCATCATAACCAAGTTGGATTTATAACAGGGATGTAAGGATGGTTTAACAAGGATGGAAAAACAATTAACACAATTACATTAAGAACAAAAATATCCAAAACTATGTAATTATCTCAATTTATATGGGAAAAGTCTTTGACAAAGTACTTTGACACTCATTTATGCTAAAGAAAAAAACTACAAAAGCATAGAGAGTTTTTTAATATCATGAAATGTATATATCTAGATTCCAAGTAAACAGGTTACTTTCTATATCATCAAATATCAATGTTCATGCAGGAGGGGAAGGGAGCAGAGAGAATGTCAGGAAAGTTCTTTAGCCTTATTACAAGAACAGATGACAGGAAATAGCATTGTATATTTAGTCTCAAGATCCGAAATTTATTCAAAAGTCAATCTGTTAATTTTTTTTTAAGTACAGGTTTATCATTTTGCTAATTAAATGAATATGTGATCTCATAAATTTAGGTTCTCCAACAATACAAATCAAAACCTATTGATTCCTTGTTCTTCCTCCATGACTTTTGTCCATATCTTCCTGTAAATCTTATACAGGAGAACCAGAAGAAGAAAGATGAGACTTTCTTGTCACTAAATGAATATCAACAAACCATATGGGGTGTCCACTGGTTATTCCTAACTCTGGTCATATAACTTTTTTTTTAGACATACATCTGTAATACTAGTTTACAAGATCACCTCCCAAGGGGATTATGAACACTGCTATTGTATCTCATAGAAGAGAATCTTCTTTCCCCCATCATTTATTTTTAACATTCATTTTTTTTAATTGGAAATTTATCTCCCTTCCTTCAGCCCCTCCTCCACCCATTGAGAAGGCAAGTAATATTACGTCGATTATATATATGAACTTATGCAAAATATTTTTATATTGGAGATGTTTTTAGGGAAAAGAGCAAGAAAAATAAAGAAAGCAAAAAAATATGCTTCAATCTGCACTCAGAGTTCATCAGTTTTCTCTTTGGAGGTGAAAAGCATTTTTCATCCTAAGTCCTTTGGAATTGTCTTGGCTCACTGTACTGATCAGAATTCACAGTTGATCCTTGTACAATATTGCTGATAATGTGTGAAATGTTCTTCTGCTTCTGCTTACTTCATACTGCACGGTCACATAATTCTTCCCAGGCATTTCTGAACCCACTCTGCTCATCATTTCTTATAGCACAATAATATTCCATCATAATTATATACCACTATTTGTTTAGCATCTCCCCAATTAATGGCTATCCCCTCAATTTCCAATTCTTTACCACCACATAAAGAGCTGCTACAAATATTTTTGTACATATAGCTCCTTTTTTTCCCTTTGATCAATTTGGGATGCAAATTTAGTAGTAGTATTACTGGATCAAAGAGTATGCAGTTTTATAGCCCTTTGGACACAGTTCCAAATTGTTCTCCAGAACAGTTGGATCAGTTTCACAACTCTATTTACAATGCATTAGTCTATTTTTCCACATTCCCTCAAGAATTTATCATTTTCCTTTTTTGTTGCATTAGTCAATCTGATAGGTGTGAGAGGTGATACCTCAGAGTTGTTTTAATTTGAATTTCTCTAATCAATAGTTATTTGAAGCATTTTTTCATGTGACTACTGACAGACTTGATTTATTCTTCTGGAAATTGCCTGCTCATATCCTTTGAACATTTATCAACTGGAGAGTGGCTCTTATTTTTATAAATTTGGTTCAGATCCCTATATATTTGATAAATGAGGCCTGAATCAGAGAAATTTGCTGTAAAATTTTTCCCCAGTTTTCTGCTTTCCTTTTAATTTTGCTGCATTGATTTGGTTTGTGCAAAAACTTTTAAATTTTATGTACTTAAAATTATCCATTTTACTTCCTATGGTCCTCTCTATCTCTCTCTTCATGGGTAAGAGAAACTTTAGAACTTATTAATTTAATTGTTATTCTAGACAGTTAACTATGATGATTATTGGGTAAGGTAAGGATTTTTAAAAAAAGACTAAGAATTTCTTTCCTAAGATTCTGAATTTAAATTTGTCTTAAGAAGAAACATTATGTTGAGACACTTTGTCTACTATACTAAGAAACCTAAATGATGGGATTGTTTTTTCAGAACTTAGTAGTCAGCAGTAGCAGTGATCATTAGAGGTGACTTTGGTTATTATCTTTCTCATAGGTAATAACATTATAAATAATTATCTATGTCTCTGCTTTACTGTTTGTTGTGTTGCTATTAAATTGAATAGCGAGTAACCTTGGTGTTTATTTCCTAAGTTATTGGAAGCTGATATATAAAGACAGAGATACGCACACATAATGGGGAAGACACGAGAAAAAGGGTTTCTCTAGTTTATTTAATAAGTAATACTAGTAAATTGAGTGAGGATCAGAGCTAATACTAGAAGAAACATGCACATCAGCTGATGCAAAATAAATTAATAATTTTATTTTAAATACATTTTCTGGCCTACTATTTCTCATTGTTTTGCCTAGTGGATTTTTAAAAAATACATGGCATCAAATTATGAAATCTGGTCCACTGAAGTGTTCTTAAATTCTAGTCCTTCTCACGTTAATTAAGAGATTGCTATTTTACTACGAGGTAATATACCTCTTTATTGCCTTAGAATCTGGAAAGATAACGAATAAAGTAATGGATCAAGCAAGTATAGAGGAATGGTGACCGGAACCAAAGCTATGTGAAAATTAATTGACTATAAATTCTGTTCTATAATATCAAACTTAAATTCAGATTTATCACATTTTAAGTTAAATATAAAATGGAAAGAACACTGGGTTATGAAGTAAGAGGCATGGGGTCTAGTCCTCACACTGCTGTCAACTACCTGTGTGACCTCTGGCAAATCACTTAACTTCTCTGAGACTCGGTTTCTTTAACTATAAAATGAGAGAGTTGGACTCCTCTGAAGTCCCTTTTGGCTCTAAAAATACATCTGTGATCATATGGCTACTTTCTCTACAGCAGCTTCTGATTCTAGAAAGAAAAACAAAAACAATGTAAATGTTCAACACAATATACTGTAAGAAATTAAAAGATAAATATGTATGTAAAGATTGATGACAGTTGTGAGGCATCATGGTGGAATGGATGGTAGCCAGCTCCATCATCAGGAATACCAAGGTTTGGGTCTTGCCTGTGAAAAATACTATCTGAGTGAACATGGGTAAATCACTTGACCCCTCAGTGTCCAAGGCAACTCTCTAAGACTTGCAGTTAGTTATGTATACTTTACTCATCTATAAAAGTAGAGAGACTACGTAAGTCAATATGGCAGAAAACCTTTTGTTAAGTGTTCAGGGACTTCTGAGTGTCTCATTTTGACCCCACATTTCACCAGAACTAAAAGGTTACTGGCATTAGAACATATCCTAACCATATCAGTGCTTTGATAAATGCTTGAGGCATCTAAAGTCTCAATATGAAATGGGAAAACTATTGTATCCCAACATCTTCCACTAATGGAAAACCTGTAAGGAATAGCCTTGCATTCGCACTTGTAAGTTGGTCCCTGGTTGTATTTTGTTATACATTTTGTTTTAGTAAACCTGACCTTGTTTTTTAGTTAAGATTCCAAAATATTTTATAGCCATTCTTTTTTAAATCATGCTTTTGCAAATATGTGTCCCTGGCTTCCCAGAAGAGGTATTTTTACATTTTTTGTGATTTTTATAACTATTATCAAATGCCCAAGGTATCATTTGGGGCTTTTGTGATTTATTTCTTAAATGCAGAGAAGCATTAAACTATGAGTGAAACAGCATCTTACAGGGTCCTCAGACAAGAAAAAATTTGTCATTTTAGAAGAGTTTTTGATATGGTAATACTCAGATATTCATACTTATAGGAATGACATATCTATTCAGTATAATACACCTTTTACAAAACAGGAGTGTGAAATTACTCATGTGTATCTCATCACATGCCTTCTAATGTGGCTGTACGCTATTTTGTCCCAGCTATTCAACTGTAAATTCCTTTCGAATAAAGGCAGTCTCACATCTTTTTATTCCTCCTTTAAAATGTAATATATTAGATATATTACATATACTCCCCTCCATTCTACAGCAAAACTAAGCAACTCTCTCCCCAGCAACATATACTCCATTTTCACATCTCCATATCTTTGCTCAGTTTGCTGTCAAAGCTGGAAAAATCTAACAGAAAGATAAATGAAAGGAGAATATGGAACTGAAAGAAAACTACTGAACAATTTAGAGCTTAAAGATTTATGACATCTCTTCTGAATGGGAATATTAAAAATTAAATATATTTCTCTGTCCTGAGGCACCAAGAAATCAAATAAATGAACAAAGGTAGAGATGCTTAACATATCCTTTACAGATCATTTTTTAGACAGGACCTATGATTTCATTGATATAGACAACTTCCAGTGAAGAAACTTCTTCTCCCAGTACAATTCTACAACTACCCTGCAACTTAGTCTTAAAGGGTTCCTGGGGGAACAGAAAGGTTAAATAACTTGCCTGGGGTCATAGGGTTATCCAAAAGAGGCTGTTTTTCTATCCAGTACTCTGGATAGGCTAGTTTGCCTCTCACTACTAAAATATGCATACTTATTATCTATGTTTATATGTGTGTATATAAACAAAAATATAAATTAGAGATCATAAAAATTGGAGATCAGGAAGAAGTACCTTTCACAATTATTGATAAATAAATATCCTCAACTAAACAAGAAAAAGAAGGAATCATTTTTTAAAAAAATATTCTGCATGAAAATAAATTTCAATTAAAATAATCAATAAACATTTATCAAGCACCTATTATGTGCCAGGAAATGTCCTATACACTGGAAACTGTTGAGTAGAGCAGAAAAAATTATGTATGGAGAGAGAGAGAGAGAGAGAGAGAAGAGAGAGAGAGAGAGACAGACAGACAGACAGACAGACAGACAGACAGACAGACAGACAGACAGATAGGTATTGTAATATCAATAATAGTGAAACATTAGACTTTTTCTTGATACGAACAGTGATAAGGCAAGGATATAACCTTTCCCCACTACTTTTTGATATAGTTTTAGAAATGCTAGCTATGGCAATAAAGCAAAAGGAAGAAAGTAAAGGTATTGATATTAGAATATTACACGACAATTTATTTAGAATATATCACACCTATCAACATATATATTACTTTCATATTTGCAAAGTGCTGTATATAGATAGATAGATAGATAGATAGATAGATAGACAGATAGATATCATGTGACCCTTATAGTAATCCTCTCAAGTAGATGTTGTTATTTTCCCTATTTTATAGATAAAAAAGTAAGTGTGAAAAAAATTAGGAGATTTGCCCAAAGTCCCACAGCTAGTGTCTCAGGTGGAATTCAAACCTAAGTTTTCCTGACTCCAAGAATAGTGCTCTGTTTCCTACACTACCTCTCAAAATTAGATAAGCAAGACCTGGAAGTAGATGAATACATATATATGGCATTTGACAATCCCAAGAATGCAAACTACTGAAGAAGACTATCTACATGCATAGATAGATAGATAGATAGATAGATAGATAGATAGATAGATAGATAGATATAGATACAGATATATATAAAATATGTATGTGTGTGTATAATATGTATATATATATATATGTGCATATATGTATGTATACCTATCTATACACACAGGTGTGTACATATATGTATATATATAGATATGTGTTTATTCAACACGAACTGCTAAGATTTGAGAAAGTTGTTTGGCAGAAATTAGGTTTAGAATGACATCTTATACCATATACTACAATAATCTCCAAATGGAGAAGTGATCCAAAAATAAAAAGTCACATAAAAAAAGAGGAGATATGAAAGAGGCACCTTTCATAGCTATTGCTATGGAAAGAAAAAAAAAACCTTACTTTAAAATAAGGAATAGAGAAGAAATCATAAAAATTAAAAAATATAATTTTGATTACTTAAAATTTAAACATATTTGCATTAAAATCCATTTATCTAGAATAAGAAACTAGTAATGAGAAAAAAAAATTTGTCATGGTGGATACAGGACCAGTCTTGAAGTCAAGAAGACCTGAGTTCAAGTCTTATATACTGGTTGTATGAACCTGGGCAAGTCACTTAACTTTTCAATATTCCAGGTAGCTTTCTAGGACTACAAATTGGAGGTGTAAGTACACTGTTCCTTTAAGATAAATGTTAACAGTTTAGTGCTGAAAGGGACAGGGGGGGAAAAAAGACTTTTTGTGTATGTAAACGAAAAGGATATGTTAACTGTCCAAAGACATAAGACATTGCTGATGTCATAGATGAAAAATGAAACCTAAGAGAATTAGAAAAAAGACTTTGTTTTAATAAAAACCGCTAAGATGTATATGAAGAAACACCGTTTTCAAATAGCAATCTGGGCAGTTTTAGACAGAAAATGAAATGTGGTGTAAATAGAAAGGCTCAAATCACACTGTGAACAGTGTAGAATGATGATATACTTATGTGCAAATAGTTTTTGACATTTTAAAAAGTGTGATGATCATCTTTTCATTTATTGAAAACTAGAGAAATATAAGTATAAAGAGATGGTTTCAAGGACACCAAAAGATTAGGAAGAACATGTTGAAAATTTGAGAGCTGCAGGGCATTATGGTACCTCAATGTTTTTGCATTTATCCATTTTAGGTAAAACTAAAATAAAATGAGAAAACAAACACTTGAAGATTGGGTATGCTTAAAAGACAGGAAATTTGAGGAGTTTTGTATGACTTTTTAAGCTAACAGTCAATCAGAGTCATGAGGCTCTCATTAAAGTCATTGTAAGGCTAGAAACCAGGCACAAGAATCTGAGGAAAAGAACTGAAGATGCATTAGGAAGGCTGAAAAATGGCTCTGTCTGAACTGTAACAGTTTGAAGCAGTCAGGTAATGGAAGGCTTCAGCTAAGTAATTCCTCATTGGAAAGAGACAGAGAATTGGCTTCATTGGCCAAGAGCTTCAGCAACAGCTATTGCCCTTCCGTGATGGCTAGTGCCTTTACCTAGAGTTAGAGAAGCGGAGTTTCTCAGAAGAGCCTCTTGTTCTTTACTGCCATCTCTTGAGGCAGCATAGCAGTCCTGCCTCTAACATATACTGGCTGTGTGACCCTGCGCAACATTCTTAATCTCTCTATGTCTGACAACCCTTTAGGATCATAAGTTGCATAGAAGGGGCCAATCTGTATCAGTAAAG
Organism: Phascolarctos cinereus; assembly: GCF_003287225.1. NCBI lineage: Eukaryota > Metazoa > Chordata > Mammalia > Diprotodontia > Phascolarctidae > Phascolarctos > Phascolarctos cinereus. The sequence goes on along the minus strand of NW_027556098.1, from coordinate 225,527,005 downwards.
GGATCTTCCTCAACTGAGAGTTGATGACTACAGCTGTGAAATCATAGATCTTGTCTCTTTCCTTATCCCTATGACACTATAAAAAATGATGAATGCCAGGAATTCAGAGTAATATAATAAGATTAATATGAACTAGAACAGAACAAAGTAAGTAAAATCAGGAGAAAATGATACATAATGACTATAATAGTATAAGTAAAAATAACATTTTATTGTCAGATGTATTCTAACTGTAATAATCAAGCTCAGTCTAGAAAGCTAGTGATAAAACATTGCCCTCTTCTTAGTAGACACTTGGGAAATTAGCTTTAAAATGCAGCATATGTGGTCAAATGCTGTTGCTGTGGCTGTGGCTGTGTGTTTTAATGTTTTTACTCATCACAGGGGAGGGTAAAACAGATATATGGTGATGATATATTCAATCAATCCATCAACTGATAAAAATTTGAGTGTCTATAATGTGCGAGGCACCAAATAGGCTTGCCAAGCCTTCTAAAGCAACAACATAAGCACTTGCTATGTTTCAGGTACTGTACTGTACCTTGGACTGGATTCAGTCAAAGGGCCGCACCTGAGGACCTAGAGAGTGCCTCGAGGCCAAAGGTTCCCCACCCCTGTACTGTACTAAGTACTGAGTATACAAACATAAACAAAAAGAAAGACAGTCCCTGGCCTCAAGAGGCTTACTTTCTAATAGAACTGAAAATTGTGGGGACGAGAAGGAAGAGAAGGTACTGGTTCTTAAGTGTGTGGTGTCAAAGTCTAGGAAGTCAGCAGCAGAGCCAGGAAGGAAATGAAGGTTGGCCAACCTGGGCCCTTTCCCAAAATGGAGGAGGCCCTTTGAAGACCTAATCAACAGGAATAGGAGGCCAGTATAGTGAGGGGCCTTCCAAGGTGAAAAGGCAAATGGATCCCTGAGTGAGGGCCCTAGGTGCTGAAGGAAGTTCCAAAGTGAGACAGCAGCTCCAGAGACATAGTAGCAAAGTCCAGAAAGTCGGAAACAAAAATGAGAGGATTAGCCAGTCCCCTGTAACATTATTATTTAAAAAAACAATTTCAAACATCACTTATATTTTCCATTGTATCAAACATTTGGTTAGCTAAGACATAACTATAGCTAAGATTTTATTTTTAAAGTGTGAAGATGCAGAGAAGCAAGAACAAAACCAGTCTGAGCCAAGAAAAAGTAAAATGACATCACCACCAGGCAGCACTGAAAAGAGGCAAGATAAGAACTCGGTTGGGTTCATGGCAACACTGAAAAATGTTTTTAGATTGTTGGGAGACTTTGGAACTAATAATGCCAGGGGCTTCTGAGATCTGCTTCTTAGATCCAAAAGCAAAGCCTGAGGAATCCCTCAGGTACCCCTCTGACCAGGGCTTCCTTTACAAGAGGAGCCAGAACATTACTCAAGACTAGACACAAGTGAAATAAATAGTTGGTACCTATCCAACTCAGAATGTTTGGTTAACTAATACCCTGAAATCTCAAATACTAACAAGTTTCTTCTTTTTTTGAGATATTCTAGAGTTAATAGGACTTTAATTCTCATCATTCAGTTGGAATGGTTACTTTGATGATTTTCTAATTGACAGACGACTAATCACAGTGCCCAATATCAGGGGAAAAAAGGCAGAAATTTTGCCAATACACCTTACCTTTATCCACACTATTCTTTACTCTCTTTCTTTAGACTCCCCTGAACAGCCTAATAAATACTATTAAATTAAATTAAAAGAATATTTTTTAATTAATCGCACTAATAGACCATCTGGTCTTCCAGGATATTCATGCCAATAGCCACAACAAAAGCTTAGAGAAAGCCCATGTGGACATAATTAAACAGTCATATATGTAGGTGGAGGATGGATGAAATCCCAGTTACTTATCAGTAAGAGTCTTCCTCTGAAGATGTTTCTCTGAAAGCTATTAAAACAAAGTTGTTTCTTTCATATTGGCCAAGATTATCAGCTGGCTTTGGGGCCTATTCTAGACATTCCTCGTCTATGAAGAAGAGTAGGCACCTTCCTCCCATATCACACCTATTAAAATCTCCCATGTAAATACCACCTTGTATTTTTCTAATCACACTTAAGAAATGAATAGGAAGCAATAGGCCTCCAGTTGGCCTATCTACCCCAAGTCTCTTCCCATGCCGGACCATTTGAGGCAGCTAGGTGGCACAGTGGATAGAGTGCTGTCCTGTAGTTTGAAAGATCTGAGTTCAGATTTGACCTCACATATTTACTATCTGTGTGACCCTGCGCAAATCACTTAACCTTTCTTTGCCTCAGTTTCCTCAACTATAAAATGGAGATAATAACAGCACCTACTTTGTAGGATTGTTGTGAAGATCAAATGAAATAATATTTGTAAAGTACTTAGCACAGTGATCGGCATAGGTTGACATTATATAAATGCTTATTCCCGTCCCCTTTCTCCCTTCTTCCTCCACTCAGCTATCAAAATGATCTTCCTCTGTCTGGTTTTTAAAGTACTTTGTGACCTGGCCCCTTCCTACCTTTCCAATCATCTCCCCTCCACATATCCTATGATTCACTGGTTCCAGCCTCCTTGCTGTACCTTGCACAAGGCACTACTGAATCCATGAATTTTTTCTGGCTATCTCCCATGCCAAAAATGTTCTCCCTCATTTCCACCTCCTGGCTTCCCTGGGTTAGTCTAACTAAAATCCTACCTTCCAAAAGAAGTTTTTCCTGGTCCTCCTCAGTTTTAGCGCCTGTCCTCAGAGATATGTATGTATCTGTGTATACGTGTATGTCTGTATACATATATAATTATATTCATATAAATGCACATATATAGATGTGTTCTATATACACATATGTACATATGGTGACAGTGTCAATAGTTTTGCTTAACTTTTTGTTAGAAGGAAAGGCTAGTTAGCAAGGAAATGACACTACTGCAAAAAAAAGCATCAAATAAAATAAATAGTACTAATAATAATAGATGAGAATATAACCTCTGTAGCTTTTAAATCTCTATGCAATTTGCACACAATTGACCTTTCCAGCCTCACTGAATATTATTCTCTGTCCTGTACATTGAGATCTAGCAAAACTGGCCTTCTCTGTTCCTCACTCCAGATATTCCATCTCCTGTCTCCAAGTGTTTGTACTAGCTATTCTCTATGGCTGGAAGATACTCCTTCCACCTTCTGGCTCAGAGTTCCTCCTTTCCTTTAAGATATAACTCAGGCACAATTTTCTAGTGAAATTTTTCCTGACTCCCCCAACTGCTGGTACCCTCCCTCTAAGAGGGAGTAGAAGGAGTGTGTATGTACTAACTTTATGTTTATGCTGAACACATTTTATATGTACACGCTGTCTCCCCCATCAGAATGGGAGCTCATTGCAAGCAAGGATTATTTCATTCTTTGTACTTATATCCCCTAACACATACCAAAAAAAATTTGATGATTGAGGGAAGACCAGATGATGATGATGATGATGATGATGATGATGATGATGATGATGATAATAATATCTTACAGGTATACTGAATTACACTCTCTTCAAAGTACTTTTCCCATCATTTGCCCCTTCCTACCTATCCCAAAACCCCTATTTGAGAATGCTCCAAGTCTCTATGGAAGAGAAAAGTAATAGGGAGAGGTCTGAGTGGGAAAGGGGTTTGTAGTACCATTACATAAAGTAGATATATGCTATTTGATCTTTATGATTATACTATGTATATTATGTTCCTGTATTGTCCAGGAACATCTAATACATTTATAACCCTGTTGCTATGGATCAAATTAATCCTATAGTCATGTTTTAGGCGAACCAATGACCAATATTGGGCTAGATATGATGAAATTTCTTTTGGGACTTTCAAGGGATCATCAAAATTAGAGTGCATTATAAAGTTTCAATTCCATATCATGCATAGGAATTCTCAACATAAGTTTTTAGACAGTGTAGTACTTGATTCATTAACAATTACCTTTTATCGAGTTTGTAAAAAAAAAATAGGTTTAATATAAACTAAACAACCACACAGCACCTGGCTCTTTTTCTATCAACATATTACGATTCTGCTTCTGAGTCTCATGACCGACAAGATGGAAGACGAGACATTTTCCTGTCACCACTCTCAAAAAACACCAAGAAGAGCAATTATATGCCAGAGTTATAGCTATTTCCATAAGACAAGAAAGCAACAAACCCAAGATAATCCCCTTATTAATAAACTGAGAGCAATTCTAATCCTTAATGAGCTCACTCAGCACTGCTTTCTCACCAGCCTCCACACTCTAATAAGGTACAACAAACAATCCACTGGCTTGTATTTTAGGGTTCAACTAGGGATTTCTCTTCAGCTATAGTCTCCCCTAGAACACCCTGTGCTTCCTCCAGTTAACTACAGCTACAAGCAGCAGATCTCAACTCTATCCAGACCCTAAAAAGATCAGGAGTGGGGGTGGGGTACAAGGGGAATTAAGTTTTCGGTTGCCTGAGGTGGCCCTTACGGAGCCTGAAGACAGCAGAAATTCTACACAGAGCACCCATTCTATCTTCTCCCAATCCCCATGAAAAGCAACAGATGCTGACTTAGCCCAGCCAGAGAACTAAATATCAGAGGGATCTGGGGGAGGGGGTTTAGCCTGTAGGGCTACATTGAGCCTGAAGAAAAGAGGACCAGAATCCATCTGGGACCAGTCTTTAAAATCCCCTAAGTCCCCTCCCCAGGATCTACTTGGGGCAGTGACTGAGGAGAGTGAAAAATTCCTCAAAATGAGAGGAGGCTGGGACAGCTTTGAAGTCCAGCCTCAGGGAGTTAACTCACCAAAGAAATGAATAGGAAGAAAATTTAGTTAAAAAACTTAGAGCATAAGCAGATAGATCAACAAAGAAGATACTAAAATTGGAAGGGAAAATGAGTGCCAAGATTTTCGAGCTTCTCAAAATAAATATTACAAGACAAAAGAAATTAAACCTACAGAAACCTGTGGAATCCCAAGAGAGCATGAAACTAGGGCAGCCTGATCTGGAACGCTACAAGAGAGAAATCAGAATCCTGAAAGAAGGAACAAATGGCAGAGTGAATAGGTGCTCAGCAGAAATGATTAGCAGAATAGAAATACTCAAATCCATCCTGGCAAATCTGTCCAAAAAAAATGAGAAACCCACAACCTGGGAATACAGATTACTGAAGAACAATCCAGAGGAAAAGCAAAAAGCAGTAATGTTAAAAGAATAAGTGATCTCTACACAAGCAAAACACATTGATCTCAAAGACACGATGTGCAAAAGCAACTTAAGAATCCCAGACCATGATAAGTCAAAAAACCTGAACTTCAAAGTCTAAGAAATAATGCAAGAAACTGCCCAGAACTGCTGAACACAGAAGACATGCCAAAATTGTAAAGATCTTTTTTCTACATAGAAATACTAAAAGACCTTGAACCTTAATATCAACAAATGAGAGAGAACCAATTTAATCATTTTAAAGTCAATGATCCAACATTAATGTCAGTCTGTACATAACCAAAAGTTACCCAAATTCCTGAAATAATTTTATATAAAAGGTTTTCTTTTAGTTTACTTACAGTTTCCAAAGAAATATTTATCTAGGATTCTCTCATAACTATGTTGTTCTCCCTGATAACTGTTGGAGTTATTTGAAGTACATTTGGTCTAACAAGATAAAAATAGCAAATAGTTTAGAAAAGCAAGAGGAAAAAAAACTGATAAATACACAAAGATAACATTTTTGTAGAATAAAATGTTCTTCACCTTGGGACTTCTTGGCATCTTATTTTTACACTTCAAATCAAGCACAAGGAAACATTAAACTTGAAAATTACCTTGAACTTCTTCAGTACAATTTTTGTCTTATCCTTGAGCAAAGCAAGAGCTGTCACTCAGTGCAAATTATTCTGTTTGAGTTTTAAAAATGCAACAGATTTTTCATCAAAAAGGCAGCTGAATAAAATAAACTTTTCACAGATTCTAGTCTTTAATCCCTGAAATAAACTACAAAAGACCTAACTGTATTTAATCAGACTAGAAAAGACTGAAACATCTAATGACAGATTATTTTTCTTACTACTAGTAAATTAACCACACTCCTATATCATGACATAGTCCTCTTGTTCAATAGCATCAAAACAATCATATCACATTAAGAGAAGATCAAATGGTAGGGAGAAGGGGAGAGCAAAGAAGAAATCCAAAAGAAAGCAGACTTTTAAAATCTTATATACATAAACACAGAAGACAAAATTAAGAAATATGCCCCAAATATAATCATCCACATTATTCTGTAAGTGCTATCTAGTCATTTCCACTGTTATTTCCCCTTCTTTTTTAATGCTGACATGTAGTCATGCTCATTAGAGAGATGGCCCAAGAGTATTTGTTCAGCATGTATTCCCCAAAAAAATGGAATCACTTTTATATAAGCAGACAAGATGTTCAAATTACTGGCATTGATCTAACCCATATCTAATAATAAAATGAAACATTTAATTAACCATATACAGGCTCCCAAGACCTAGAAGAAACTGCTTTACTTTCTTTAGAATCAGCCTGATGTGTCAGGAGAAATATAATAAAATCATTTCTATTGGTTTTCTCGTAGGGAAAAAAGTAGGTAAATGCATCCCATGAGTCTAGCAATCTCATTCAATTCCCATATCCATTCTCTAATATTCCGGACAGTATTTAACCCACTCCAGAATGACTGATATCAGTCTACCTTACCATAAAACACCTCTGGAGAAACAGGTCTCCTGGCCCTATTTGGCAAGGAACCACGATATCTATAGCTCTCAAATGATATCTGTCCCACTGAGAGATAAACTCATTTTCTCCAAGTAAAACAACTGAGGAAAAAAGCCATAAGAGATTTTAATACTAAAAGGTAAAGGTCTGTGATTTTTTTTTTAGCCTGAGTAAATCAGTTCTAGGGAGTTGTCTAAGGCACACAGGGTTTAAGTGACTTGCCCAAGCTCACATGGCTACTGTCACAGGTAGTATTAGAACCCAAGTCTTCTCATCACCGAAGTCAACAAACACTCCATGATTCTCAGCCTCCCTCTAGTCTAGGAGATCTTATTATCCATTATTAAATATTCTTATTTGTCACAGCTTTAAAACTGGATAAGTGATTATAGATCATGATCTCTGAATCCAATTTTTATCACTATTTTGCCATCTTCTTAAACCTAAATTTTAAGTAACAACCCCATTCAAAATGTACATTCACAGATAAATAAACACAATATGCTTTCAACTAGAGTATCTCCCTAAAATATTAATCAAATTCACAAGTATTTATTAAGGGCCTACTGTATTCCATGAAAGGTAGAATGGCACAGGCAACAGAGAAGGCCTTGGTACCAGAAGAACTAGATTCAAATTCTGCCTCTGAAACATACTTGCTATCTCACCCTTGGCAAACCACTCAGTGCCCTAGAGAATTCTCTTAAGTCTGTAAGTTTCAGAGAAGATACAGACCTGAACTGGTAGAGGAAGTTTACTCATTCAGCAGTTCCCTTTAACGATATAAACAAAGGTCTGGTCCCTATCCCTTACTATATGTCAGAGACTGTACTAGATGCTGGATAAAAAAAACATGTGCGCATGTATATATACATATGTATACAGATATCCATATATGTGTATACACACACACATTATATATGTGTGTGTGTATGTGTATTCATTTTGAGGGATATAGTAGCAACAAGGGGGCCTGGTAAAGATCTCATGTTGAAAGTCAATTTTGAACTATGCTTTGGGGAAATCAGGATTCTAAGAGTCAGAGGTGAGACAGAAGCTAGTGACATGACTTATTAAAAGGAGCAGTATGGGATGAGACAAAGACCTGAAAAAGACATTCACTTATTTTTAAATACAACCTGTGTCATGTTATAGGAAGGAAGGAAGGAAGGAAGGAAGGAAGGAAGGAAGGAAGGAAGGAAGGAAGGAAGGAAGGAAGGAAGGAAGGAAGGAAGGAAGGAAGGAAGGAAGGAAGGAAGGAAAGAAGGAAGGAAAAAAGGAAGGAAAGGGGCAGCTAGGTGGCACAGTGGATATAGCACTGACTCCTCCTGGGGTCAGGAGGACCTGAGTTCAAATCCAGCCTCAGACACACATTTACTAGCTAGATGTGTGACCCTAGGCAAGTCACTTAACCCCACTGCCTCAGGGGAAAAAAAAAAGAAGGAAAAAAGGAAGGGAAGGGAGGTGAAGAGAAGGAGGGAAGAAAGGAAGGAAGAAAGGAAGGAAGGAAGGAAGGAAGGAAGGAAGGAAGGAAGGAACGAAGGAAGGAAGGAACGAAGGAAGGAAGGAAGGAGAGAGAGAGAGGAGAGAGAGAGAGAGAGAAGAGAGAGAGAGAGAGAGAGAGAGGAAGAGAGAGAGAGAGAGAGAAAGAAAGAAAGAAAAGAAAGAAAGAAAGAAAGAAAGAAAGAAAGAAAGAAAGACAAGTCCAAATTCCCCTCTGATTCGAGGCTCCTCCCACTGCCTTCCTTTGTAAAGAGCAGAAATTAAACTGCTCCTTCCACTTTGCATCTGATACTCTGCTTGGTTTCAACTCCAAGGAACAAGATACTCCCACGCTATGTACCCCCTGGTGTCTCCACCCACAAACCCCACCATTTCCTGCCTCTTTTTGTATTTTGTCTCCCCTCCCCACTGCCCTCCATTAGATAGTAAGCTCCTTGGGGGCAGGAACTGTTTTTCTTTTAATTGTATCCCCAATGCTTAGCGCACTGCATGCTGCACAGTAGCTGCTTAATAAATATTTATTAGATTGGATTCTTCTGTAGACTTTCAGTAACATATTCCCTACAGCCTACTAAAGTTTTAAATTGCACTCAGACTTTTGGGACACCTTGTATAGCACTTTTATATGCTACCTCTTTTGATCTTCAAGCCCATGATATATGTGCTAGTGTTATCCCCATTTTACAGTTAAGGAGCCTGAGGTTAAGACAAGTTAAGTGACTTGTCCAGGGTCAAATAGCTAACCAGTAACTAAATTGGAGTTCCAATTCAGGATTTACTGATTCCAAGTCCAATGTTTTTTTTATCTACTTGTTTATAAGAATTCAATTTTAAAAGTCCCAACCACTGTGATATCAAAAACCTGTGCATAATCTCATTTATAGGAATTTAAATGAGCTTCTTTGAAGAACAAAATTGCTTGGAGATGTAGGGTAGCCTTTTGGGGAGTGGAGGTATAGGGGAGATAACAGCTGCATTTTTGCTATCCTTACCTGCTTGTTATTTTTAAATAAACAATGAAGCAAATTGAAAATTCTTTTTTTTTTGTATCATAGGCATTAAACTCACTGCAAATAAAACAAAAATAAAGCAATACCCTTTTCTGGTCTCTAGGAATTCATAACCTTTACTTCTCAGACCACTGCTTACTAATTATAGAATATTTTTAAATTTATGATTTGGCATTTCAGATATAGCAAAATGATTTTTTTAAGCAGACATGTGGCATGGTAAATGGAGGAACTGCCTGGGATTCCAGAAGATGTAGGTTCAAATTTAGCTTCTGGCACAAACTAGCTACACAAATCACTTAAGTCCTTTCTGCCCACATCAGGTCTCCTCTTTGACTCTTCTGATTTCACTCTTCTATTAAATGCACTCCTTATCCACTCTATTCTCCATCTCCCCTGAGTCTCTCAATTGTACTGTCATCAATACCCCAGAGACCCAATGCCCTCCCCGCCTTCCAAGATGCTTGAGTGATATTGTGATAAAGGGAGAATATTCTGATAAGGAAACTGTTCAAACTTCACCTGATCCTAATTCTAGGTACTATGCAAATGCAATGGGGGTGGGGGGTGTAAAGGCAACCTAAAGAGGACTGATTAGGCTATGGATCAATGTTCCACTCATCTACTCCCTCCTGTCAACACACTAGTTTTGTCTCTCTTGATTCTCTCTATGGATACATTCTTCAAAAAGAGTGTCAGAAGATGTCCAAAAAAAAAAAATGAGCACCAGAAGTCACCACAAAAAATAAAGTTGACTGTACTTTAACAAGCAAAAAACAATTTGGTTATCAAGATACAAGTCATTTCAGAATCAAGCTACCCCTATGCAATCAGATCACTGACTAAAACAAACATTAAAATTAATATCACATTAGAAAATGTGATAAAAATGAGAAGACACTACACACAAATGCAAAGTAACCTTTTAAACAAGCTACTAAATCTAAAAAGCCAATAGTGGATAAAAGACTTTGGCTAATTATTACAATTCCTTAGAAAATCTTAACAGTATAAAATAATTACCATGGATCCAAAAGACTATCAAAATTGTTATGGCCAGAAGAAAAGAACTGATCTCTTTGCCAAGCAAAAAAAGAAGTTCATCAGCAAAACATTATAAAAGATGACAACAAAAGTAATAAAACTATCACCTCACAGAACCACTTAAAGAAACTGAGGAGGAAATGATTCTTGACGAAGCCAGGTATAGTTGAGCTAGATCATTTAAAGTACTTTTATAGTTAAAATCAGAAAGAGATTAACAAAAGATGTGAAATTGAACAACTCTGCCAGAGTTTGTTTTTCCTCATCATTGATGATGGTTAAACCACTGCATTTGTTACACATCAGTATCCAATATGGTGTGTTTGGAAGGGATACGGTACTCCAGAAAATGTGGTCAGAATGATTAGACTTGACCAAATACATGCAGAGTCAAGTCTATGTTGTATGTAATAATTCTGAAGACATTCAGTTATTAATTCTCAGGATACTTCAATGAGCAGACTACTCCTAAATAATGGGAAAACATGAAGACTTAAAAAAAATGGTGATATGATATTGAATATTGTCATTCTACTGTTGGGTTTGCTTAAATATATTCCTTTGTTACAGGGAAGGATTCCATTAGGAGATGGTGCATCAGGAAATGATGGTGGTGTAAAATTAAAGACATCAACCAAACATATTTTTTAAAAGTTATTTCCATATTAGGCTTCTTTTCATACCTAGAAATTATAATATAAGTTTATGAATTTGTTTTTAGTAAAGTTTTTTTTTTATTTTAAAAATGAGAATAGAAGTATGTGTTACTGTTGCATCACTCAGTTACCTGCTGCAGAAGAGAACTTACCCACAGAGCCTGGCTGTTCAGTAACAGAAAGCACCACTGACCTGGTCTCAGTTGCCAGAACTGTACAGTACTGGGAAGAAATAATTATCTTTCATAGAGCTTAACTCCTATATGGCTTGAATAACATTTCCTTCAATCAAATGAGGATAATTATCATTGAGTCTATACCATTTAATTGCTTAGTTGGGAAGACTGTCTTACAAAAAGTTTCTTTTACTGTTTCACACACCTTAACTAAATCCTACTATGGTTTGAATAGTAAAATTAAAATCAAATAAGAAAATTTAAAAATGGTCTTAAAAATTAAAATTAACAGAAAAATTAAGTCACAGTATACTTGCATAATTCAATGAATGTTATTTAAAAATAAGCCAGTGTAACAGTTCTTTTTTGTGATGGCTACTCATTGGAAATCTAATGGATGCCCATCAATTCGGGAATAGCTAAACAAGCTGTGGTATATGATTATGATGGAATATTATTACACTATAAGAAATGACTAGCAGGATGATTTCAGAAAAACTGGGAAAGACTTACATGAGCTGATGCATAATGAAGCGAACAGAACCAGGAGAACGTTGTACACAGTAACAGCAATATTGTTTGATGAAGAACTGTGAACAACTTACTTATCATCAGCATTACGATGATCCAAGACGATCCCAAAATGCTAACGATGAAGCACACTATCCACCCTTCAGAGAAAGAACTGAATTGTTTGAATATAGACTGAAACATGCTTTTTTTCACTTTCTTTCATTCATTTTCTTTTATTCAAATCTTCTTGTACAAAATGACTCTTATGGAAATGCTTTGCATGACTGCATATGTAGATTATGCATATTGCATATGTCCTCCCACTGCAGAGGAGAGAGAGAATTTGAAACTCAAAACTTTTTTTTAAATGTTAAAAAATTGTTAGGACACATAATTGAGGGGGAAAAAATAAAATATATTAAATTTTTAAAAATAAGCCAATGTGTAGAGGGCCAGCTTTGGGGAGTTGGAGGGCTTAGGCCAGCCCGGGTCTTACCTGTAGTTTGTACTAAGCTTGACAGCTGTGAAACTCAGGATGTCGGCTTACCACCCCCCGTTCTGTCTCTTGAGAACAGGATGCAGGAAGGGAGGAAACGGATGGGGTACAGGACAGGACGCAGGAAAGAATGTAACAGACAAGGTACAAGGAAGTAAGGAAATCACCTAATTAGATTTGTACTTTTCATGAATAATAATGTTACTGTTGCTTGATCCAGTACTATATAAGCCTGAGCCCTCAGATCAATAAACAGAGTTTGTTCTTCACTGCTGTCACCTGGCCCATGATTCTTTCTCTCTTCACATTCTGCCGGCATCAGACTACAGCCGGGGACGCAGGTGCTCCTGGCACCAATGAAGAAATATTGAATGATTCATTCAAAAAATAAAATAAAATAAGGTGCTTAATATGTAAACCGCATAATCGTAAGTACTATGATAACTGTAGAAATGAATGAGGCATATTCTCCCCCTATCTTCAAGGAATTTATAAACATTCAATAGGGAAAATAACACAAGACACAACCATAATACAATTCAGAATGTTGTAAATGCCCAAGACAAGAGCTATAAATGAAAAATAAACCTTATCAACCTTGCTTAGGAGAGATGGCCTTAAAAAGAAGATGTCTCTTATCTGGATTTTTTTTGGCTGAGGCAATTGGGGTTAAGTGACTTGCCTAGAGTCACAGAGCTAATAAGCAGTTATGTGTCTGAGGCCCGATTTGAACTCAGGTCCTCCTGACTCTAGGGCCAGTGCATTATCCAATGGGCCACCTACCTGCCCCATTTGGATTTTTTAAAAAGCATAACCATGCTGCTTGTTAACTCTATGGAATAGATCTTGGTGACATTTAACTGCCCATGTTCCCTGGACTAGAGTGATTTATTGCCTAATTAATTTGTGTTCTTAGTCTGATCCCTTCTTACTATTTCACTTGATGAATTTTATAGACCATGGGTGAAAATCATAGTCTGGACTTGGTCACCACCCTTATTCTGCTCCTTCTGTTACATTTCTTACATTGTTTCATTCCCTTTCATTTCAGATGGGCAACCAGGCCAGAAGTTGATGTGGACTCTCTCTGGTCTCCATTAATAAAAGATCTGGCAGGAGTAGGTGGGAAAGATTCAGAAAAAAAAAAAACAGCATGTAGACTGAGAATTAGAAGACCTAAGACATAGTATCAGGATGATAATTAGCTAAGCACCTTAGCTAAGTAATTAAGCTAAGTACATATGGGTCCTTCCTCTCTTTGTTTCTTTGTGATATTATGCCTACTAGTGGTATCAAGGGATCAAAAGGTATGGGCAGTTTAGGGATTCTTTTTTTGGGAGTGGAAGGCGGCATAATTTCAAAATGGTTGAACTAATTCACCGCTCCATCAAATTTATGTTTGTCTGTCCTCCCACATGCCTTCTAACAATTGTCATTTTCTTTTTTTTTTTTGTCACTTTGCCAATATGACTAGTGTAAAGTGGAATCTGAAACTGTTTTAATTTATATCAAAGAATTGTATGACAGAAAGAGAAGATGGGATAGTCACAGGGCAAGATTGAGGGATGGTAAGTACACAGCCAGTGTTCCACTTGTAATGCCAAAGAGAGTAACCACAGAAGAAGCAGAGCAGGAATAGTGAAATCACAGGTCTATTTGAGTATTTGAGAAATTCTGACTATGAAGATTTCAGAAAAGTAGTGAAAGTCTGGCATGAACTGATGCAAAATGACACAGAAGCATAAAAACATTATACTCACTATAATAATGTAGATGAAAGGGACAATAAAACAAACCTGAAGTCTATGTGGTTATGAAGACCGGTCATTAGCCTAGAGAAGAGGCAGGGAAATCCACCAGGCTCCTTTATTTGAAATGGTAGAGGTTGAGGGGTGTGGAATATTATATAATTTGTTAGATGCTGTCAGTCTCAGTTGTAAGTGCGTAGGGTGGGATGGAATGAGTAAACCCAGAAATGATGATGATGTAAAAACATCAATGCATATTTTAGACCTTTATCTTAAATAAATATTGTTCTGTTTTAAAAAAGAAATCTATTGTGTGATTTAGTGTGTACAAACTGACAAGATAGACTACTGTCAAGTCTAAAAGATCACTGAGAGCATAGAACCACTCTTCTAGAGAATCTGAGTAGTCTTCTTTTTAATATGATGTTAAGTAACAAAAGCAACTGAAAAGTATGAAAAACCCATGGAATTAGCCAAAGGGGAGTAAACAAATTCAAGATTTTTTTTCCAAAATATTTTAATCCACAATTCACTAAGTGCAAAACTGCAAAGACCTTGACTTTAGATTTATTCTTAGATTTCAGTTAAATGACTCCCTAGTGTCTCATTCTGTCCAGTCAGATATCTCAATCATTTGACAGTTTAAATGGCATAAAAACCACAAACCTACATCAATAAATAGTGAAAACATAGCCTATTTTTTGTTATTAAACACATGACCTCTTCTATAGGTCACTTTCAAACACAACCCAATGATTTTACTTTTCATGTTGAACATCCCCCTTTACTAGACACTTTGTAAGATAACAAAGAAGACACAGACACTGCCCCCTAACTGAATACTTCAATGAATACTTCAATGAGAGGACTCCCCCAAGGGAGCAGATTACAACCCATCCATGCCTTCTCTACCTGTGCATGTTCCCCCACCCTCTACGGGCACGACTATGGGGAGAGGGCCGGGGGAGGTTCTCTGGATGCTCTGACATTGGGCAAATACCAATCAAGCATGTAAACTCTCCATTGGTTATCCCTTGCTCACACAGCACACCCAACTCACCTCCTCTTTCTGGTCATACACCAAACTGAAAATATCCTTACTGCCACTTCTACTGACTGTATTACTGCACTGTTAATATACTGCAGCCCACTTAAGCTTATCAGGTCTCTCAACAGCCATTAAAGTCATTCAAAACTTCAGTTCTTTAGAGAATATGATTCATGATTTTTCAGCTATACAGAACCAAGAAAGAAAAAAAGATGAGCTTTTGTTTGGGGAAAAGTTATGGTAACTCTTGAAATTGAATTTTTATTAATCAATAACTATTTTCCTCTTTAAATAAGTGAAACTTTTTCCAATTCAAACAAAATTAGCATTGACATGAATAAGGCAATTGTTACCTCTTAACCATGGACCTTTTTGAAATAAATCATAGCAAACAAACACAAAACTAATTATGTATATAAACATGAAATCTTTTGTTACATTCTTAAATAATCCTCCCTAATTTTATAGTATTCTGTCAGCTACATCAATCCCTACTCCGTTCAGTTTATACCCTAAAACATTTCAAAGAAATATACTTTTCTCAAATTAAATGGCAATAAATCTTATTAGCAGTAACAGGACAGCTCATTTATCTTCAAAATACTATAGTGGAATTAAACTCAAACTGCAAATGCAACAAATAAGATCTCAATATTCTGATTTTGTGCTAAGGAAAGTACTATCTTCTCTAAAATATACTGAAACTTTCGACACAAGAGATAAGTGACCACATTACTTTTAGAATAGCTCCTTTGACAAATCTCTGCTTCCATAGGAGGTAATTAGTCTTGCTAGTCCAAGGAGTATTAAATTGGGAGTACATAAGATTTAAATAAACTGCTTGATCAACTACTTTGGGTGCTTCACTTGGTTGAGTAAAGTATATCCTCTCCCATGCTTTCTGAGATGAATGGGATGAATGACTTGCGTGTATATTCTCCAATAAAGTTACTAATTTCCTTGCTCAGATGCCCAGCTTTATTCAGAATGTGGAACTCTCCATTAAATCATAACCATTTCTGACTTAGTCAGTCAGTCCTAGAGACTTGTTCAAGAAACAAAGAGGTTTATTGATTTGCACAGAATTATATGCCTAGAGTCAGATACAGGATTTAAACCTAGATCTTCCTAAGTCCAAGTCCAATACTACATCCACTAGTCCTTGATCCTGTTAATGGTTCAATAATCAGAAATAAATGTGGTTTTATCAGTTAAACTCAAGAAGATGAATGCTTTACCCTTTGATCCAGCAATACCACTACTAGGTCTGTATCCCAAAGAGATCATAAAAATGGGGAAAGGACCACATGCACAAAATTATTTATAGTAGCTCTTTCTGTGGTTGCAAAGAATTGGAAATTGAGAGGATGCCCACCAACTGGGGCATAGCTGAACAAATTGTGGTATATGAATGTAATGGAACACCACTGTGCTATAAGAAATGATGAGCTGGCAGATTCAGAAAAACCTGGAAAGACTTACATGAACAAATGCTGAATGAAGTGAGCAGAACCAGGAGAACGTCGTACACAGTAACAGCAACATTGTGCAATGATCAGCTTTGATAGACTTAGCTCTCCTCAGCAATACAATAATCTAAGACAATTTCAAAAGACTCATGATGGAAAATGCAATCCATATCCAGAGAAAGAGCCATGGAGTCTGAATGCAGACTGAAGCATCCTATTTTCACTTTTTTTGTTTTTTCTTTGTCATGATTTTTTTTCCCTCTTCTGATTCTTCTTTCACAACATGACTAATGTGGAAATGTTTTGAATTATTGCACACGTTTAATCTATATCAGATTGATTACTGTCTTGGGGAGGTGGAGGAAAAGGAAGTAAGGAGAAAAAAATTTGGAACTCAAAATCTTATAAAAGTGAATGTTGAAAACTATCCTTACATAAAATTGGAAAAAATAAAATACTATTAAGTGGAGAAAATGTTTTTAATTTTTTTAAAAAAGAAGATGCATGCTGATTAGCTGCTGTGTTCACCCCTTCATTCCACTCCAGGTGTCCACTCCTGACTAGATTTCTTTATTCAACGTGCCCTAGCAAGAGTTGTTCTACTTCCCCTCCTCCACTTTTAGCTTCCTCTTCAGTATTGTTTACCTCCATTAGAAAATAAACTCTTTCATGGCAGGAACTATCTTTCTTTTTGCTTTTATTATTATCCCCAGAACCTTGCCTTCGGGCAACAAGCTTAAAAAATGCTTGCTGATTTGACTGGACCCTAAATACCACTAAACCTTTTAATCTAATTAGCATCTGAAACCTCCTATGTGTGTAATCTTCCCTATTAGAATGTAGGCTCCTTGAGAGCAGGGTTGTGTCTTGCTTTTCTATTTATATCCCTAACTCTTAGTACAATGCTTTATACATAGTAAATGCTTAACAAATGCTTTTTCATTCTTTCATTTATTTGCTGCTGTATGCCTCTAAAGCTGGGGTTCTTAACCTGGGTATGGATTTCTTTAAAAATATTTTGATAACTGTATTTCAATATAATTGGTTTCCTTTGCAATCTTAGGAATTTTATTTTATGCATTTGAAAACATTATTCTGAGAAGGGGTCCACAGAGGCTGCCCCACAAGTCAAGATACAAAAAAAGTTAAGGACTCCTCCTCTAGGTCCCGCTTAAGAAAATTAAAATCCAGGGGCAGCTAGGTGGTACAGTGGATAGAGCACCCTCCCTGAAGTCAGGAAGACCTGAGTTCAAATTTGGCCTCAGACACATAACACTCACTAGCTGTGTGACCCTGGCCAAGTTACTTGACCCCAATTGCCTTGCCAATTAAAAAAAAAAAGAATATTAAAATCCTAAGGTCTCGTGCCTAGTTCTTCCTTGTGTTTTGGTCAAACCCTAGTAGACGGACAGACACATCCATTAAGGACCTTAATCTTCAATAGCTCCATTATTTTATCATTATATGCACTCTCCGCTAGTACAAACCATAATCCATCCATGTCTTCTCATCCTTTGAGACTCTTATTTATTTCTTTCCATATGCCTTCCATAGGATGCCTACTCCAAATTTTGCTGTCTTCTTCTGTGTCTTTTAATATTATGTAGATACCAATGCAACATATGAACCATCCAACTATTGTCTCTCAATTTCACTACATGGCCAGCCCACCTCCATTTCAAAGCACAGATGCTCCAGGTGACATATTTATACCCCTTCTTGTTCACAAATCATCCTCAGTAATATGCTGCAACCTTCTTATGCCCAACATGTGTCTCTAAATTGCCCTTTGGGTCACTGAACTTTATGACAAACCATAAAACTCACTGACCTACTCCCAAGTTAAGAAATCTTGTTGTTCTGGGATATTTCCTTAACAGAGAAAAGGGATCAGGAACCAAAGGCTTGCTTAGTGGGAAGGTAAGTAGGATTGGAATGATACAACGTTCTAGAAAAGAGAATTTCATAGGACCAGAACCAACTTCATGACAAAGGAGATATCATGCATTATAATTAGAGTTTTCACCAGATGCCATAGATATGGGTCTGGCGGCCAATGTATGAAAAATCCTTTCTCTTTTATAGGCCAGAAAGGAAATGTTAAAGCATCTATGCTAGATGCTGTGGTCACTGTAACTGTTCCTTTACCCCAAAGAGAGGAAGCAGACCCTATCTCGAATGCCTCAGACTGAAGAAGTGGCAATGTATTTGTAATAAGACATTTCTCTAGACTTTTCTGCTTAGGACCTAGGATCTAAATACCCCACAACTTTAAAGCCTGACTTTAATAGAATTTTTTCAGGGTTCAGCCTATGAAGCATGTAAAAATGAGTCTACTTTAAACAAAATATTTGCTCTTAGTGCCCAAGGACTCCAACTGACATATCTACAAGAATGTACTGGCTGATCTTAACTCCTTTGGCAATGCACAGGGAGAATACTGTAACAAAGTACAGTGCCTCCAGAGGGAAATCTGACACTGACCAGAGCTGTGCCAATACCGAGTTAATGCCTCCACTTTTTTTCCTGAACAGTATTTTACATGCAGATGTCCATTTTCCCAAGAATGGAAGTAATCTTCAATAAACTGTAAATGCAGGCTAACTGATAAGTCTTTTTCAATATTGCAGCTACACCATCTTCTCCCAAAACTTAAAGTATATACAGTCATAATAATTAAGTGCATATTATTTCTCTTTTAATCTTATCTTTACCAGATTTGTTTGTGTAAAAACTTTTTAATTTTATGCAATCAAAACTAACATACACAAATTGATAAGGTTGACAATGTTCACAAGGCAATAAAAAGCAAATAAGAGAATTATGGAAAATAAGAGAATTCATTCTGAATTTGGGTAATCCAAATTTAGGATAAATGATAATAGTGGGTCATTAGCAGTCAATCTTGTTTCTGACAAGTATCTCTATCAGCATCTGATAATCCAAGCTACACTTCTGGAGATCTGAACCAATATTCATATTTTTTCTTTAGTGCCCCATGATTGTGTTTCTTTGCTTAAACAATGTCTATAAGTTCCAATCTTTCCCTTAATCCTTCAATAAGTGCCAGTCTTAATACTTCTTTTCCTTTGTAATACCCTATCTTTGTAATACCCTATAAGAACCCTTATTTGTGACTCTGCCTATGAATGTAGCTGGGAAGCTCTGGAGATTTCTAGACCAATAAGCATTCTTTCTTCCTCAATCCCCTCACCAAATGCTCCTGTAACAGATTCCCTACTATCCAACTGACAGAGTCCAGGCTCCAAATGGCTCACAAGTTGTTAGATTTAAGCCTGCAGACCATTTTGTAAAATTTTTTCAAAATTCATTTTAAATAAGGAAAGTAAAAAGGCAGGATTTGTGTGTCGCTCTTGAAATAATTAAGAACATTTTAACTCTTTTCTATGTAAACAGATAGGCTTCACAACATAGGTGGATGCTTTTAATGCCACCCTTTAATTTAGAAAGAATTAATGTATTATGTTGACAAAATAAAGGCCCAATTTTTGATGGTGTCACTACAATCATCACAAAATGGAGTTTTAACTATTTGATTAAGATCAATTGCTGTAATATCATCTAAGAATACCAGTGGGGATAGCAAGGATATAACCTCTAGCCTAAGGTCTGTCACATCTTTCATCCATTAATCACCCATCAAGTGTTTATTGAAGAACACCAATTATGTATCCAACCCCATGCTAGGCACTTTGATCATTTGAAAGCACAGTTGCTTTTCTAAAATAATTTGTGATTAATAATTGCTAGCATTTATACAGCAGTTTGAGGATTACAAAATACTTCATTTCTCACTTGGTCCTAACAATAGCCCTGAGAGGTAGGGCTATTATAATCCCCATTTTACAAATAAGAAAACCAAGGCTGAGAAAGGATAAATGACTTGCCCAGGCTTACATGGCAAATAAGTATCTGAGAAAGAATTTGAACTCAGGTCTTTACTCTTACCCACAATATAGTTGATGGAACGAGATTTCTAGATCAATGATGCCTGAAGTGCATTGAGCTCAATTCAACAAGGTACAAATATGCTCTAAAAGAGCATATATATATTTAAATACAAAATGCTCTAAGAGAACATTTATAAACATTTATTAAAAATGTAAAAACAATTTTATTAAAAGTACTTACAGTCCGAAAGTCTTTGGCATTGTCTTCTTCAATTTAACACAGTTCCTTCTTAGTCCACTCCTGTATTTCTCTCACATTAAATTAACAATGTTCACCTACTAGTGCCTGCCAAGTGTTTTAAACTCATACAGCGCCTTTGTTGTTAATGATGCTCATATATATCTTCTCCACATACTATTCCTTCATTATTCCATCCAACATATGTGCATCAACAGCAAAATCCTAGTATCTGAATGTATATCTGAAAAACTAATACTTATAAATCAAGCAATAAACATTTGTTAAGTATTAACTATGTGCCTGGCACTGTGCTAAGCATTAGGATACAAAAAGAGGCCAAAGATAGTCCCTGTCTTTCAAGGGCTTACAATCTAATGGGACAAATCCTACTCAGTTCCTCATTTACTTGACAATTAATCAATTTCCTTTCAACTCCTAAGGTTCCTCCTTGTGGTTCACCACTGTCTTTTCCCAAAACTTAAAATATATACAGTCATAATAATTAAGTGCATATTGATCGTTTCTCTTTTAATCTTATCTTTAACAGATTTGTTTGTGCAAAAACTTTTTAATTTTATGCAATCAAAATTATTCACTTTATCTTTTCTGATTCTATGACATTTGTTCAGTCATGAATGTTTATTCTATCTATTAGTCTGGTAAGTAATTTTTTCCATGTTTCTCTAATTTGTTTATGATGTGACCTTTCATATCTAGGCTACATTTGGCATCTTGGAATAAGGTGTGAAGTGCTGGTTTAAATCTAATTTCTTCCATGATGCTATCCAATCTTCCTAGCATTTTTATCAAATAATGAATAGTTCTCCCAGCAACGGGCGTTTTTATGTGTTTATCAAATACTATGCTACTAGATATATTTTGCTTCTGTGTGTTGTATACCTAATGTTTCACTGATCAATCTCTCTATTTTTTTAACTAGTGTCAAATTGTTTTGAGAATACAATAAAAAAAGTCAGCTGAGAAAAATCCTTGTAACAATATAATGGTCTCATTTCTAAGACATTTAATAAGGAATTGATTCAAATTGATCAGAATAAGAGCAATTCACCAATTGTATAAAGAGATGAAAAGGCAGTTCTCAAAGAGAGAAACAGGCTATTTTATAGTCACATATTTTAAAAAAGTTCCAAATCATTACTAATTAGAGAAATGCAAATTAAAACAATTCTGCAGTACCAAGTTACACCCATCAGACTAACAAGGAAAACGACAAATGTTGTCAGGACCATGGAAAAATAAACACATTAAAGCACTGTTGGTGGACCTGCAAATGGATATAACCATTCTACAAAGCAATATGAAATTTTACACAAAAAAAGTTTTTAAATGGTACATGCCTTTTATCCTAGCTCTATCACTACTAGGCCTCTACCAAAAGACAGCAAAGTAAAAGGAAAAGGTCTTATATGTACAAAAATATTTTCAGCAGTTCTTTTTGTGGTAGCAAAATAATTGGAAACTAAAAAGGTGTTCATTAATTGAGGAATGGTTGAATCATTATGGTATATGAACGTAATTGAATACTATTGAGCTATAAAAAGCAAGGAAAAGATGATTTCAAAGAGACATGAAAAGACTCGTATAAACTGACGCAGAGTGAAGTGAGCTTTTATTACCATACCATCAGTCTTATAAAAATGAACAATATTGAAGACTTTTATAAAATTATAAAGAATGAAATGAACAGAGCCCAGCAAATAATTTATGCAAATAGTATTATGCTCCAGGGTTTGAAAAAAAAGTTAAATATCTGTAACAAAGCCGGCAGTGAGGACAGTAGAGAAAATCTACCCCTCTATATCCTGGTGATTCTCTTGTCGAGGGTTTTAGGATTCCCTAATATCATTCAGGGATTGTTGACCATAAGAAGGATGGAACTTCCTTATGCAGAGGATCAACCTGGGCTCCCTGGACTCTCCCCACTCCTTCCTGACCCCCCTCCACAAATTACCCTTATCTCTGGCCTTGTCTATTATTATCCAACACTCTTCTCTCTCTCTCTCTCTCTCTCTCTCTCTCTCTCTCTCTCTCTCTCTCTTTCTCTCTCTCTCTCTCACACACACACACACACACACACACACACACACACACACACACACACACGAAAAGTTATCTCCAGGGTTTAAACTACAAGCATTAAAGTATGTTATCACTATAGATTCCAACTACTCAGACCATTTAGCTCAGGTTTAAAATAGCATTACAAAGTCTCACCTAGGCAAAAGCCATCCTTATTCTCTTCAACCCACCCACCATCCAACCACATCTGGTCCTAAGTCCACGTACTTTCTGTAGCTTGAGCTCCCCAAAGTTAGAAGCCATGTTTTATCTAAACATGTACTTCTCCCAGCACTCAGAAAAGCATTCTGCAAAGAGCAGGTGCTTCATAGATGTCTCTCCTTATTTAGAGAAGAGGAAGATTTTCTCCTACTGTGGCCCCTGGCTTCTGTTCAAAACTACACTTCCATTGTATCTATCTCTTTCACAAGAAAGTGAGGTTCTCTAGCTCTTACCCTAAAAAATCCTGCCTTCTCATTCATCCTTCTCTCACTGGCCTACAACACAGACTTTCCTTTTTCTCCTCAACTAGGTAACACAGTGGTTAAAGTACCAGACTTGGAATAAGGAAGATCTAATTTCAAATGCTGTCTCAGAAACTTGACCCTGGTTAAGTGACTTAACCTCCATTTGTCTCAGCTTTTTCATCTATAAAATGGGGATAATACTAGTACCTCCTTCCTAGAGGTGTTGTGAGGATTGAATGAGCCTTAAGGCATTATATCAATGTTAGCCATTGTTATTCACAATCCTTAAAAGATCCATTATTTCATCCTAGTGGGTACAACCTTCAATGATGCAAAATGCAATTTTATACTTCATAAAACAATTTAATGGGTATCTCTAACAAAAAAAATCAAGCACACTAAATGCATATATTATTGGTAGACCTTGTGGTCCTTAGCTAGTTTGGTCTTCCTCAGAAAGACATACAGTCTCCAACTGGCCCCTGTTCTACCCCTACTTTCACAGCTTCCAAGAACCTACCAGAGCTGGTACTCTCATGGACATAGCTTCAAAACTTCAGGGTCACTTCTATAAAGTGAGGAGGCATCAAGGCAAAGCTTTAGTGGAAACTCTTTTACTTAACACATTATCAGTATTCTTTTCTTCCACCTTTTTGTGAGCTATACAAATGGGTTCTGTATCAAACCTTCATACTACAGATCTACCATTTTGTTACCTATCTCCTCTCCTGCATGTTGCTCTGAAGCTTCTGCTATTCAAATTTCTTTCTAACCCCCCTTTCTCCTGTCCATCTCACAGTACAATCTCTCCCCTTCTCCTGGCGTAGGTTCCTTTTCTACTTATCCCTTGTTTAGAGGGCAGAGCAGAGAGTGGCATGGTAGCCAAATCCCAGTTCCGCCTCTCCCCTTCTCAGGTACATTGAGTTGCTTTACAACAGCATCTTCATTGCTACTCAATCTGCATTTTTCAAAGCAACTCCCACAGATTTCTGGCACACTTTTAAAATTAATTGAGGGATCCTAATTTAATTTTAAAAGTATACTAGAAATCTGTGGGAGTTGCTTTGAAAGTGCATATTGGAGCTGTGTGCCGTGGGTGCGAGTAAGATAAAACATATTACAAACAAAGAATTCTGCAGAAGTAATGATACAAATGATGTAAAAAAATGTCTAATTGGAAAACATATGGGCCTGGTAGGTAGAAAGAAAGAAAGAAAGAAAGAAAGAAAGAAAGAAAGAAAGAAAGAAAGAAAGAAAGAAAGAAAGAAGAAAGAAAGAGAGAAAGAAAGAGAGAAAGAAAGAGAGAGAGAAAGAGAGAAAGAAAGAGAGAAAGAAAGAGGGAAAGAGAGAGAGAGAAAGAGAGAGAGAAAGAGAGAAAGAAAAAGAAATAACCAATGGACGGGTTGCCCAGTCCTTAAAATGCCAAGAAAACCTGGTAAATTTATGGGAAGACAAGAATGAGCTGCAATCTGCATTTTTGGAGAATATACCTTCACTGATTAAATCACAGATCCTCAAGGATATTTTAAATTATCAAAGGCTCTTATTTATACTGAAGAGAGCCAGCATGGCATAGTGGATAAAGATCTGGCCTCAGAGACAGGAAGATCTGAGAGTGAGCCCAGTCTCTGATACTTCCTGGGTGACTTTATGCAAATTGTTTAACCTCTCAGTGCTCTAGGTAACTCTAAGGCTGTAAGTTACAAAGAATTTGCTGACCTGCTTTGGTGGGAAGAGGCTCCACATCTAAGAGTTCCCTACATCAATAAAATCACAGTTTCAGCCCTTATCTCTGTCCTATTCACACTAAAACACAAACAACTCTACCTATTCTTCCCCAGCCACAGAGTACTTCTCCAAAGATACACAATGACTTCAAGAAAAATGAAAAGCCATCCTTTGATCATATCTCAAAGAAAGAGAAAATAAAGCTCATGTGTAAATATACTATTCCAAGTCACTGCATTCAAAAAAATTTTTGAGATCTCAATATTTCAGGAGAGTTTTTTTTTTTGATTTGCAAAAGTATAAACTACTTACCAAATCCACTTGGGACTAACTTAATGTTAATATGTTTTTCCAAAGGTACATTAAGCATTGCTTACCAAATATGAATCAAATTAACCAACTAAATATTAAACACATAATGAAATAGTTCTAAAAGTATGGGCCTATTATGCTAAAAGCATGTATGCTTTACCTATACCACCACCCAGTTAAAGCACCAAGCTTACAAATTATTCATACATACAAATGGTCTTTCCAAAGTTCAGACACACCAAAGCTGCTTCAAAACCTCCTCCCAAAAGGAACCTTCATGTAGAAGTGTAAAGTCCAAGGACTGGAACTCAAACACTGACTTTAGTACTTCCTACCTATGTTGGCTTTTGTGATCTCTGTGCCTCAGCTTCTTCCTCTCTAAAAATGAAGGCTTTGAATCATGGAAGGGACCACTAAGGCCACTTCCACCTCCAAATCTGTCATCAAGCCTGCTGACATCCAAGCTGTCATGGAAGAGTAGTGCCACCTGGTGGCAGTCATGGGGAATTGATCCAACATCTCTTTCCCATTACCTCTGAGAATGCCTCATCATACTCAGTTGATTCCTTAAACATCCCTTAAACACAGTCTTAAAGTTCATTTCTCATGTTCTTCTCTTTTTCATTCTTACCTCAAAAACCCCCCTCTTTTCTTTTTCTTCCATCTCCATCTCATTCCATCAGTGAGCCAAAAAATAATTCTAACATAACTGATAATTCTAAAAAAAAAATGCCAATAGAATAGCCATTAATTATGAAATAAATTAGATAAAAACCAGTGTCATCAACTTTTAACTACAGAAAATTTCAGCCAAGATGGCTGCCTAAATGGAAACAAACCTCCCAGCTTCCACGTGACCAGCTTTATCATGACCAAATCATGATAAAGAAAATTTATGAGAAGAAAGTAGGGCTAAGAGGAAAACCATCATCCATTCACACAAGCAGCTGCTCATCTCCCAGAAAAACTAGAGCTGGGCCAGAGATTTGTGCATCCTGAAAAGCTAGAAGCAGCTAGAGCAAATGGCACCCCTAACAAAGCCTCGGTGGGGCACAGATGACCCAATAGCATCAAAAACCAAAAGAGCCCTAGGGAGCAGCAGCAGCCAACAGTACAAGGAGGCACTCAGACCAGGACAGCAGAGGTACCCACAGGTTACAAAGGCCCTAGAACTCTGTCTTAAGATGTCAGGGAGGTCCTTGAAGATCCAGCACTCTGAACCTCAACAATCCAGGGAGCCCTAACGACAAGAGGTAGGAGTCAGCAAGAGAGTCCAGGGATTCTGAGGCAAGTCCAGATAGGACTGATCACCCCATACAAAAGTGCAGCAGAGGGAGGAGTCTGGCCCTGACACAAAATCCCAGGTCAGGAACTAAAGCTGGAGAGATGAGTAAAACAAAAGAAGACACTGACCATATTTTTCTAATTACTGTAAATACAGTGATCTTCCGAAAGAAAGTGAGAGTAACTCTGTAATATCTACTAAAATGAATTTTTTAAATGGATTTTTCACATGGGCTGCATGAATATCTAAAAGAAATGAAGAAAAAAAAATGAAATAAAAACTCTGGAGGAAAAAAATGTAAGGAGAATAAAGAGCTTGGAAGAGAAAACGATAAATATTATCCAAGTAATGGATTCCCTGAAAATTGAAATAAACCAAGTAGAAAGTGATGACTCCATGAGATAGCAAACTACATTAGAAGAAATATCAAAAGATTTAAAAATAGAAGAAAATAAAAGATATCTGATATCAAAAGCAGAGACAATTGATAAATCACTGGACTCATTAGAAAAGAATTAGATGATATATTTTTCATAGCTATGGTAGTAGGTGAATTTTCAACCAACCAACGGAGAGAGCAATTTCAAAAGATAAAACAGATCATTGTGATTATATGAAATTGAAAACAAACAAAATTCATGCACTTGAGATAAGAAGAGAAATGGTCAAATGGGAAGAAAACTATATGTCAAATTTCTGGGCTATGAGTTTGGTTTCCAAGATATGTAGACACCTAACAAATATAGAGGTGCAAAAGTTATTCCCCAATAGATAATTGTCAAAGGGTATTAATAAACAATTCTTAAAATAAGAATTTCAAACTATTAATAATTATTTGGAAGAATACTCCAAAACACTGACAATAAGATAAATGAAAATCAAAACAAACCTAAAGTTTCACCTCACACCCAACAAAGAGGAAAAAAGATAGGAACAGTCAACATTGGAGGAGTTGTGGAAATATAGGAACACTAATGCATTGTTAGTGCACCTGTGAATTAGCACAACCATTTTGGAAAACAATTTGTAATTATTCAAATAGAGTGATTGTATTCATGCACTTTAAGATTTTATTTTTCAAGAAATCACTGAACTCCCTGAAAATTATAATTTTAAAAAAAAAGGCTTGGTTACTACATTTTAAGAAATAATAAAACTGCCCTGATATTAAAATCAGAAGCAAAACAAAGAATCTACTGATCACCTCCTGAAAGGTAATTCCAAAAGAAAAAGTCCCAGGAATATCACCGCCAAAATCCAAAGTCCCCATACAAAAGAAAAAATACTTCAAGCACCTTGTATGGAGTACAAGGAATCACATTGGATTCACACAAGACCTAGTAGCTTGTACTATAAATGAAAGGTGATCTTAGAATACAAGATTTCAAAAAGCAAAAGACTGAGGTTTACAACCAAAAATAACTCACCTCACAAAGCTGAGTATAATCCTACAGTTGAAAAGTGGGGTGGCGGGTTTTTAATGAAATAAAAGACTTTCAAGAATTTCTGATGAAAAGTCGAGAGCTGAGTAGGGACTTGGCAATATAAACACTAAAATGCAGCAAATTAATTTGAGCAATTAGAAAGAGCTATGGCATGATATAGTGCTAACATTCTAACAAGAGGAGAAAAAAGTGTTCTTTGAAAATCTTAATGTCTTCAAAAGTTATTGAGAGTTAAAAAAGAAACACATATGACTTGGAGGTGGACTGATTCTGTTCTGTGGGTCTGATGAGGAGAAAAGGAAGAGAGAGTTAGCAGCAGTGATAGGACCAGGCAAACTTTTTAATGAGCAAAAGAGAACAAAGAGACATTCAGAAGGAAGTATAGATAAGTAGAAGTCTTGAAAGTAAGTTGTAAACTTATTGTGTACTTTTAAAAAATCAATCAGTATGAAACAGGGAGTGATAGTTTCATAGATAATCCTCTTTTTGTGTTCTGCTGTGTATGTGGTAATATTCATTTTGATGTTTAAGTTCAGAATAATTATTTTTACTTAGAAGAAACTCAGAAGTTCCCTTTAAAACTTCAATAAAAAGTTTGTCACTTCATTCTGCTCTACTTAAACATGTTATTCCTCAGGCACCAGCATTCATGAAAATTGAAAAATTCTTATATATTTTTGTTCTTTTGTTCATTTGCTAGTACTGCAACAGTATTACTGCCTACTATTTTTCATTAAAAATGTATGGCACTATGTTTTAAATAGGCTTTTGTGTGGGATAGCCTGGGAATCTAACCACTATTTATAACATTGTAAAGGAAAATGTGTTCAAGTACCAAACAATGTATGTACTTAAAAACTGAACAGAACATAACCAATGTATAAGCTGAGTACTTCCTATTCTGAAATAGCTAATACTGCATCTTTTTTACACAAAATATTTCACGGAAACAATTTTGAAAATGTCAGGCAATATTGCATGGAACTCTATCTTTATATGAACAAGGCAGTGGTCTCCAAAGTTGGGCTCCAGTCCCCTGGCGGTCCACAACATTATCCCAAGGGATGCCCATACATGTACTATTGCCAACCATGGGGCCAGTCCAATACTCTCCCACTTTTGCCACCGTCACCACCACCACACAAGCTCTCAACCTTCTCACTTCTGCACACAAAGGATTGATCCCCTCAGAGCATTTACAACCTTACCCCTATCTGGGCACTCATAGCAGCAACTGCACAGGTGCCATTAGGAAAATTCCAGTTCCCCAGCATAGTGCCCCCACCAAGATCTCTTCATTTTGCAAAAGGCACTCCTCTGAGAGTGCACTCTGTACTTCAATCCCTGCCTTTTCAGAGTGAGTCACACAGGTCAAGCAAACACAAATAGATTGTGATCTGCATAACAGATCTCATGACATTATCTGCCCCCCAATAAACCTCCTTCTTCCAAACTTCTCTCTTTCTCTCTAGGTGCCATCATCCATCTAGTCACCCATGTTAACCTCAGAGTTATCTTGGAATCTTCACTTTCTCTACCCGACATATGGAAACAGTTGGCAAATCTTGTCATGTCTATCTCTACAAGCTCTGGAACCATCTATCCCCATCTTTCCTCTCACACAGCCACTACCCAAGTTCAGGCCTTTATCACCTCCCTAGGTTCTGCTTCAATGACTGATGACTTGTTCTCTATGCCTCAAATCCACTCCATGCCATACACATCTGCTACAGTTATTTTCCGAAATCATAGGTCTGATCTTGTCACTCATCAGTAGAAATTCAATTAAACTTCCCAAACTCCAGTGGCCTCCTATTGCCTCTTGGATTACATATAAACTCAATTTTTTATTAAAGCCCTTTACAGTATGTCTCCAACCTCATTCATTTTGCATTACTTCCCTCCCTGCACTCCGTGATCCAGCCAAACTGATCTTCTCATTGTTCCTCACACTCACAGAAAAATACAATTAAAATATCCGAACATGCAAAGGAGATAAAAGTCTGATAGCATCCATTCAGCAGAACCACATAGAGGCAGCTAGGTGGCACAGTGGGTAGAGCACTGCCCCTGGAGTCAGGAGGATTTGAGTTCAAATTCGACCTCAGACACTTGACACTAGCTGTGTGACACTAGGCAAGTCACTTGACCCTATTGCCTAGCTGGGAAAAAAAAAAGAATCACATAAAGGAGGGTAGATTTATGCTGAAAAGTTACTGCTCCGCTGAAATCACAGAATTTTGCTCATTGTTGTCAAAATTCACTTTTGCTCATTGTTCCATTTTGCATAATGAATATTTACACACAGGAAAAATATGACTCCTAAAAACCTGTGAAATTTACTGTTATGACCTAATAATTGACTGCAGTATGTGTGTTTTTCAATTTAAAAAGTATTTCTTAAAAAAAAGGAGAAAAAAGAAAGAAGGAAAAAGGAAGAAAAAAGAAAGAAGGAAGGAAGAAAGGAAGGAAGGAAGGAAGGAAGGAAGGAAGGAAGGAAGGAAGGAAGGAAGGAAGGAAGGAAGGAAGGAAGGAAGGAAGGAAGGAAGGAAGGAAGAAAGGAAGGAAGGAAGGAAGGAAGGAAGGAAGGAATCCCCCTGCTTGACTACCTACATTGATCAAATGAACTGAATAATTACTAACAATTATTATTTATAAGTTCGCCCTAACCTCAGGACATGTATGGAATTTTAAAAATATAATGAACTGCATCATTCTTAAAAACAAAAGGTATTATATTATTTATGAAATAATTTTTATCTTTATCTCTTTTTAAACTTTCATTTGTATGTTTTATAATGTATATCAGTAAAACAGTACATATATGACATAAATAAATGTACATATATTTGGGATATATACTCAAAAATTTCTTACTGAATGGGTATGCAATCAAAAAGGGCTGGAAAACAATGAATTAGGAGACAATTCTTCACAAGGATTACCTCCGGTTACTTGAAGTTAGAGATGGATAACTTTTTCTTTTTTCTTTTTTTAACTATACAAGGGTCACATACTCATAGAGGACCCTTGAGAATTCCAGTGCAGGCTAGGACAAGCACAACATGACTCCATGAACCAGAAAAGGCCAAATCAAACGGCAGATGTGCCTTTCAGTTCCAGGTTTCCCACCTAGCAGAATAGGAGAGTGTTCAATGGTGAATTTATTTACATTTCTATTTTCTACCCGTTAGGGAATAAATTATTGAGGGTTATTGTAAAATGAAGGTCAGAAAAAAAATAAGAGAAAGAATACTATAAAATTACTGTACAAATCAGTTATATTGGTCAATTTACAAAACATGACATTCATATACAACTTTTCACAAACATCTACTACAGGAAAGAAATCTTCAAACAAACATTATAGAGGAGCAGGAACAGACTTGCCTGGGAAATATATCTCTAGTTGGCATAATAAAAAAGAAAAAGAGAAAAAAGAATCCAGTTTTTTTTTCTTAAATAAAAAAGAAGACCAGTAGTGCTATATACTTGGGTATTTTATTTGTTAAGGAAGATAAAACACGTCCTATTTGTGGCTTCAATATGCTTCACCTCTCATGCATTATGCAGGCATTTCAAACTGTAAAAAAATATTTATGGTCTGTAAAATGATTTTGAGTATGGTTTTGAGTGGCCGAACAAGTTTTTAACTCTTTCTGTTAAATCTTCTATCAAATCCTTCAAAATTTGCCGTGTTGAAGAATTTGTTTATTTGAGAGTACTAAATACCTAGAATAATTCCTAATAATTTAGTAATAATAATTCCTAATAATGTCTTGGACATAATGTCTACTTGGGCCCTAAGTAGAATATTTATTAAAATGAATTTACCTTCTTAAAAAAAGACAAGAATGATTAAATAGAAAATGAAAGGACAAGCACAAGAGAATCATACATTTGTTCTCTCATGTTTCAACCATAAATATAAATAAGAAGAGCCTGTCATATCCTGAGTTATTTACATCATTATTTAATTTACATCATTATTTAACAAGAAGGCCAAATGCCTTGAGCAAAGAAATCTAAGGATAACACCATATACAAATTCTAGTTGAAAAGACAACATATTTTTATACACAAACACTTCAATACTGCAAGACTCTATTATTTCATACATATGGGTACACTCTCCACCAATACAAATCCCATTTCCTCTGTCCCTTAGTAGATGAGCTTCATGAATTGTAATAGCTAAAAATGTTCCTCACGTGACAGCTGACTGATAATGTCCTAACCATACTATGCAGATCCTTAAATGACAGATACTTTTTAGGGCTATACTTTAATGTTTTTCCAGCTAGGTAGCGTTTGGGAGAGATTGTGGTCCAACAACGTAGATTTCAAGAACCCACAGTCAACACAATTCTAAGTGATGGTCAACACCATCTTAAACATCAAAATAGGGCTTTTGTGGAAGATATAAGAGATATACGTATAGTCTTTCCTTCCCGTGACAGGCTATGTGATAAAAGAATAGTAAACTTGACATCATAAAGAAATAGGTTCAAAGCCTGCCTTTGATATTAATTAGTTGTGTAACTATGGGCCTCAGTTTCCTCACCAATAAAATCAGGCTAATAATACTTTCAGTGAATCTACTTCACATGGTTGTTTTGAAGCTTAGACAAAATAAGGCATGAAAAAGACCCTATAAACATTAAAGTGTTACATATGTGTTATATTCTTGTTTCCATGTGTCTACCAATTTCAAAGAAATTATCATATATAAAAAGATAAAAACCAAAAGAAGATTTATACATATAAGGTCAAGGTAAAAATAGGAAGAAGGAAAAAAAGAAAGCTTGTCTGCCCTTCAATTTTCTGGTTTCTTCCTCTTTATACCCATAACACATATATACACACATATATGTGCATATATACATGTGTGTATATTTGTATATCTGCCAAAATATTGATTACTATATATGTGTATATATATATACATATATATATATGCACATATATATATATATATATATATATACATTTGCAGATAGAAATAAGTAAAAATATAAATCAAACATTTATTGAGCACCTATTGTATATATAATACTATGTTATACTGGAGAGAGAAAAAGTGTATGAAGAAACTGGTTCCTCCCTTAATGGAGCTTACAATCTACAAGTAGCCATATTCCAGTATTGGTCTATGTTAAGGACTGGTCCATATTAGTCTAGACCAACAGAATCCTCCCTGATCACTGACAAATAAGGATGTCTGTGTGAAAACCCTGTTTCCTGATTAGATGGTGCACAGAGCCAGGGAAAAGTACCAAAGCAGGAAACAAATATCAAGACAGTAGAAAACATACTTCCCTTTTACAAATCTGATCTCCCTCTTAAAAAGACTTTTCACTCTTCCCCAAATAAGTTTGTATACGTTGGAACAATGGCCTACACTTAAAACCCATCCACTTCCAACCCTACCACCATCCCTTCAGAACTGTCTCTTAGAGCTGTAGAAAACCTTAAAGGCCATCCAGTTCAAATCTTCGTTTTACAGATGAAGACCCAGAAAAGTTAAATAATTTTCCTCAATTGCAAAGCTCAAACAAATACTTAGATTTCCCCAGTCTCAGTCTACTTGTTCTTTTCGCTGTGCTTTGGGACATAAGTACACTAACAGATACTGTCCTCTCCCTTCAAAACAATATTTCTCACTTTAATAATTGTCTTAGCCATAGATGCTTCTGAGACTAGGCATAATACTGAGACACAAAAATGTCAGTTACTGACTGCCCTTCATGACACCTCCACCATTTTCCCTTCAGAGATTGTTGCTTAGAACATCCTCCACTGAAGATGCCTGTTTGTAGTAGATATATCTTGCCATAAGATACAGAAATTAACCTAGTCCCCTCCTCATTACAAGATATAAACAAACCCTCAATGAACATTCTTCAGTCTAGAACACAATCTGATCTAACATTCATTGCCCTTTCCCCTATCCTTTTCAAAAATATCCACACACCAAAACCCAGTCATTTCCCTATGGCCACCTATCTCTTGGAGATCCATTTTTCTTGATTCTGAACCATACCTCCCAACTCAAAGCTCTTTTTGTACATTTTCTTGCCCCATACTACTATCTTCCACTTGAAGACACATAGTTCCCATTCAATATTATGCTTTCACCTAACATCCACGGATGCCAATCCAGAAAAGACCACATTTCAAGTCCTGTAGCATTCTTCCTCATCTCTATCTGCCACTTCCTACCTCAAAATAATGACTCCCATTATCTAAGAAATGAATAAGCCACTTGGGGCGATTTCAAAGAGTTTGAAAATATCTTTTCCTGACATAACTCACTCCAGTCAAAGGACTGGAGCATATTCCTTAGAATATTGCTACATATGCCTTCCTATTCTCCTCTACTCTTCCTCTAAGCTACTGTGAGTGAATCATTATAGGGTCATACCCTAGTACTTAGACATTTTCTACCTACAAACTATACAGGAGGCAGTGTGTCATAGAGAGGAGAGAGCTGGCCTTGAAGTCAGGAAGACTTTGGTTCAAATCCCACCTCTGACACATACTGATTGTGTGACCCTGAACTAGTCTCAATCTCTAACTCAATAAGTCATAGTATCTACCAGTATATTTGTATCAATAAAGGGAGTTTCCCAATCTAGGAACTGACTCTATTAGTGAAATCACAAGTCAGGTTCTACATACACACATAGTCAACTTAGAAATTCTTTCCTAGGTGAAGATCTTCAAGAACAATGGTGGAGAAGAGGACAGATGAGGATAGAAGAGTGGCAACACTGGGGAGGTGAGGGAGCACTGTGCACTGTAGAATGGAGGTGTCAAACTCATGGCCAAGTATAGTCTGAACCCAATCAAAATGTATTTGGGAAATATTTAACAATGTAAGTTAAAATATAGTAGAACACAGATAATGTTGTATGGTTTTCTAAGTCAATATCTGGCTCAGACACTTTAGTAGATCCATTTTTGTTTTTTGTTTTGTTTTGTTTTGGAGGGGGGGGTTGAAACCACTGATGTAAAAAACAGTCCAACAATTCAGCCATGGAAGCATTTGTTCTAGAAAAGGGCACAGGCTTATCTTCTAAAAAAACTCAACTGCATCTTTCATGGGTTGGGGAAGAGGCAGGGTAGGGCCATGAAAGAGAAAAAGTGTTATCCTGCATGTAACAGGGACATTACAAGTAGGAACAAACAAGAAAGAAGGTCCTACTGGTAAGAAGTACCAAGCACAATCCCATTGAGGGACAAAGATCTCCAGATCACCCCCTCCTCCAACAAAAGACTACTGTTTTTCTCTTTCCAAATAACACTGAGCTGCTGACATGCATTTTGGCAGGAAAATACAACCTGCCCTTACCAGAGTAGTGAAAGAGTTAAGGTAAAGCAGCTAGATTCTTACCAGTGGGAAGGGAAGCTAGTTAGCATTCTTCTGTTGCTACCAGGACCATAAAATTTGAGAGTTGGAAAGGATCTCAGCAACCACCTAATCCAACTAATACTCAAGAGGACTTACCACCACAACATGAACAAACATTAATCATCCAGCTTTTGCTTGAAGATATCCAATAAAGAGAGAATCCATCACCTATCAGGGGCCCACTGCACTTTTGAATAACTCTAATTGTTAGGAAGTTTTTCCAGATATCAAGCCCAAATTTGCCTACCCAACTACATCTCCCTCCTTTCCCTTCCCCACTTTTTATTTTCTTCTTACCTTCCTTGAGCTAGAAGCCCAAGGGAAGAATTCTATGATCCCCAGTGCATCCCCAAGTCTGTGGAAAGTGTTAACAGTAAAACTAGAGGTAAAACTGATTGGTTCACCTTTCCCCAAAAAATACATATGTATAAGCCCAAAGCTGAACCTTGAAAGTCAGGTCAGCAAGCATTTATTACGCACCTACTATGTGCCAGGAAAAGGAAGAAATCCTAACTGCCTAAATATCACTTTTCAACTGCTTGTCCACCATTTCCCTCTTCAGCCAGAGGTTTCCAGGCTTTCATTCCAAGTAGTCTTCCTCAAGAACTCAAAATGCTGAAGAAGGAAATATGGAAGAGGTTCAGAACCCAATTAATTTTGCCACTGAATTACTAAAGAACAGTGACAAAGTTAATTCGGGAACAGGGAGGATCTCAAGGATTAAAGATGTTTGACAGAGGTGATAAAAGATCAAGCCTTCTTTGTCTAGAAAGTACTCCTCCACCTTGAAGAATCAACTTCTTTCAAGGCAGGTACCACCTTCTATATAAAGATTTTGCTAACCTAACCACGCACTCTGGTTATTAGCAGCTTCTCTCTCTTGAAATTATTTGTGTTACTTTACATACACTTCACAATTGTTTACTTGTGTATACTTGTAAGCCCGAGTCCTCCTCGACCTCCCCAAATGAAATATAAGCTTCTTGGTGGCAAGGACCACTACATTTTTGGCTTTATGTGGTTAATAAATACTTGTTGGAAAGGGAGAAAAGGGAAATAATGTTATTATATTTACACACAGTACGTATATATGATTGTGTTATTAAATATATCACATTTGATACAATTTGTTACGACTAGATACGTATTGATTTTTCATATATTTTATTGGGGAGTTTTTAGCCATGAAGCTAATACTATAAGGAAAGCCTGCCTCCTTTTCATGATTGATATTAAATAGTCCACAGACACAAAAACCTAAATCAGAAGATTGAATGGGTCTTCTAAGATGTTATGTGATTTTGTCAATCCTAAGAGTTAAAACAATGAAACTAAAAACTCATACCTGTTTTTTCCTTGAATTTGCTTTGGGAAATAGGCTTGCTGAAAACACAGATGTAAATGGAGAACAACAAAGCTCAGGGAAAGGATTTGGAATAGATGGCATTTCTAGATCATTGAGATCTTTCTTTTTTCTCCTGCAACCAACAGAACATAGGATATAATTTACATAAAACAGAATGTAAAATATAATTGCTGTCAGAATCTAAAACTGTTAAGGCCAAACAGTACTGTAACAGACCTAATATTATATAAAGTACATTGAAAGGCTTTATGGTGTACTTTCTGTGAATTAAATTTTTAAAAATACTTTAATGAACTTAAACCTTTTGTAATATCCTTTACACTTTTGACCTTCCACAAACCATCAGACATGTGGGTAAACAGCAGTTTTGGGTAACTTTTCTGAAGCAAAAATACATAGACCAAAATTGTAGAAGCAGTTATTATGGAAACTGATCTAAGCAAACAAACAAAAAAAATCCTTTTAAAGCTTCAATGAAACCAAGGGAATCTTTACTGCATTTGGAGAAACCAGTTCTATTATACTTTACTAATCACATTTTGAAAGTTATATTTATTAATTATAGCTGTGGTTCATCTCACTTCAAATTTCATTCAAAACGTTGCCCACACACAGTCTGTTGACTTCTCAGAT
The DNA here is from genome assembly GCF_003287225.1 of Phascolarctos cinereus. Taxonomy (NCBI): domain Eukaryota; kingdom Metazoa; phylum Chordata; class Mammalia; order Diprotodontia; family Phascolarctidae; genus Phascolarctos; species Phascolarctos cinereus. The sequence continues at coordinate 225,489,708 of NW_027556098.1, read as the reverse complement.
GCTTAAGCTACAAAACAGCAACTAGTACTGAGTCTTTGAAAGCAGTTAAGTTAATGGAACTTGCTAGTATAAATGTACACTGTGGTATACTGAAAAGTAATGTAACTTTGCTAGAGTTTAGAATGCTCTGAACCTAAAAAATGAGTAAAGAGAAATAAGCTATACCTGAGCCATCTGAGTTGAAGGAGGTCAATAACAGGTTTAATTTGTAGGCTTTTATACCTTTGCAGTCTTTTCTCTCCTAAGGAATGCCCTACTTTAGACACAGTCAACTACAAATGTACTTGATGCTGAATGGTATAAAGATTGGAGAATATTTTAAACGACTTCATCCTATGCCTGCGGGAAGCAAGACTGATCAAATATCCATCCAGAGCATTGCTTTTTCTGGCTAGGTACCGGTAATGTCTGTGTGGGAGGCGAGGTTTCATTTATGCCACAGTTTAAAGAAACCAAGAGTGTTTATTAAGAAAATGCAGGGCCTCGAAGGAAAAAAAAAATCAACCTGGAGTCTTCGTTGCCTTCTGGTTACGCTAATGAGAAGAGGCGGGTGTCAGGAGGGAGAAAGAGAAGCCGCTCTCAATGAATGGGCAATGCTATTTATGAGAAGGCACAGTGAGATTGCAATGTCCTACCGATCCCAGAAGCCAGCTAGAAAGGAGATTGCCTTGTGATACTTTTCCCAAACTTGGCCAGAGTTCTAGCCCAGGCTTCCCCACCAGGACCGTCCTCCTCACCCCGGTCAGCTCCCACCCTGGGACGCTTGCCCTGCTCCCCCTCCCCGGAAGCGACCTACCTGTCTGCATCACAAAAATGGGCGCCCTCCAGAGGGGGCAGGAGCGTCCGACAGGGCAGCCCCGGGGGGCGCGCTGCCAGGGCACTGGCGTCGCCCCTCCCCTGGGCAGCGCCGCACACCTGGGCCAGCCCCAAGCCCCGGGCAGCCGCTCTCCCCGGGGCGCTTTGCCCATCTTGCAGGGAAGTGGTCATGCTTGGCAGGCGGAGAGGCTAAGCTCAGGCGTCATGGGAGACCCTGCTGAGAGGAGAGAGAGGGAGAAAGGGAGCCGGGGCGGCCGCAACTGGGCTCTCCCTGGGCTTGGCAGGTGCTGTGGCTGCGCTCACCAGGAGCCTCGCCGGGCCGGCGGGGCGGTGCAGGCTCGAGGCTGGGCTGCCTGGGGAGGCGGAGGCGGACGAAGGGGCGGAGCCGCAAGGTGGGCGGCCAGGACCGGGGAAAGGCGGGGAGTGGGCGGAGTGGGCGCTGCAGCTCCGCCCGAGCGGCTGCTGCAGAGCCTTCCTCCAGCACGTGGCCTAGGACAGAAGAGGGAGGAGGGGACGCAGGCAGTCGGAGCTGGGGTTCCTGGAAGACCCTGGGGGCTTCTTCCAGTTCTCGCACCTGGGCAGGAGCAATACCTCGGGCGGGTGGGCGTACCTTGCTTGTAGTCGCTAGTTCAGGCCTGGCTGATCAAAAACTTCTCCTCCCTAGGAGCCAGTTCAGCTTTCCTTGGGAAAAAGGAGCTTGCAATGGGGCCCCTTGCTTTATCAAGCTGAAAAAGTGGTCATTTGGACCCTTCAGGTCTTTAGCATAAGTCTTGGTGCCTTAGTTGAGACCCTATAACGGGGAGGAGGGTGGTGTCCTTCTGTAGGTCTACTTAAGTCAGGGGCAGTAACAGATAATGCCCAGAACCTTGCCAGCAGGACCAGCTGTGGACTAGCTGCCCTGTCCAGCTGCTAGACCTTTTTTTTTTCTGCTGTGTTCTTGTCTGAAATACCAGTTCCAGGAAAGGAAAAATAAACCTCCCTCTGTTACTTTTACATATATGTCATCACCTCCTGTTCTGAAGAGTTGAAAATTCCTTTTAAAATATCCATGCAATTGAGAAAGACTTAGTACTGGAAAAAAAAAAGGCTAGGAGAATAAATGTTGATTATTTTTTAAAGTAGCAATGCCTCCCCTCCTCCAAAAAAATGACATAAGGCTTCTTCAATTTTAAATCCTTATCTACTCTCTAAACTGGTCAGCTCTTATGGTCTGATTTGTAAGGATCTTTGCTATTATAAGGTCACCAGAATCTTTCTGATCAACAGAACCCAATAGTGTGCAAAACAAACACCTCTTGCCTCCAGAATTAAACCCATAAACCCTGAGCCTTGTAAAGATAAACCATACCTAATACTTAAGATTCCCTGACACCTCATCCCACCCCACCCCCAGTCTGCGAAATGCTGCAACTTGAATCCTAAGGCTAGAAGGGACCAGAAATGATCTAGCTGAATTCTGCTATTTTATAGATAAACTCATATAAGGAAAATTACTTACCCAAGATCAATAAGTGACAGGGTCAGAACTAAAACTGAAATTACTGACTAGCCAGAACTTCGGCCAAATTTAGGAGGAAAAGGCTGTACTCAGGATACTTGGAACGAATTGATAGACTTCATTCTGTTCTCACCTATAAGTAAGGGAATGTCTATATTGGGAAGTATACAAGTAGATCAAAATCAGCATAATTTCTAAAAGAGGAGTTAGGATTTCACAAGGAAAATAATCAAAGGGATACATTTTACAAAGCTTTGTTCCCCTTCATCCTATCTTAACCCCAAACTCCTCAAAGGTTTTTTTCTTCTTCCTGGCTTTTTCTGGGAAGGATCTGGCAATAGACTTCTATCATCAGGGAATGAAAAGCTAAATTGATAGCTGAGGAAGCTTCCCACCATATTCTAGTTCACCTTCACTCCTCCCCTCAAGTTGCAGAAGAAAAGGATGGGAGGTAAGAGCAGAGAATCAAAGTCAGTGCAGTCCAGCTGCTTTCAATATGGTATCTTTCTCCTCCCCCTCAGTTCAATTTTCAAACCTTCAGAAATAGAATTTGTTGGTTGGAATGGGCTCTAAATTCCTTCTCCCTCCACCCAGATAATAATAGAACTCTTTCTTTCCTTCAAATAAAATCCTGACTGTGTTCATTTGCAAGCTTAATGTTTCTCCTTAGCTGCAGGAATAAAGAATTAGGGACTTTGAAAAACAGTCCTGTGTTTGACAGCCAACGGCAACTCACAGGGGGAGAAAAGGTTTCTAAGGTAACCAAAACCTAAATTACTTAGGGTCTTCTAGATTGACATTAAAATATTGAATTTGCTCCCAGAAATACCTTGATAGTCTTTACAAAGCCTGACTGGTGTTGTTATAATCCACACTGAGAAAACCCATGAGCAAACAAATTACATGAGTTTACATTTCTAAGTGGTTTACAAGAGCAGATTCCACAGAAAGACCCTTGCAGTCATAAAACCTGCAGTTATTCTGACTGCCTAACAAAAAATAAGTTATTAAAATTTCACAGTAAAAGAGAAAAAAAAGGTACTTTTAGACACTAAATTACAGGGGCCCTGAAAATAGCCAGAACTCAGATCACTGTCACAAGGTAGCTATGATTCCTTGGATGATTTCCAGACTTTGGACAAAGGTCAAGTCTGGGTAAAATTTATGAAGCCACCAGGTTTCTCTCTGAGCACTTCTGACCCCTTTCACCATCCTCTCTAATCCAAATCCATTGTGTTTAATTAGTCCCTCCATGCTTTTTCCTACTCCGATACCCAAGGTGCTCTATAGAGGAGCACTGTGCCTAGGACTATTATTCCCACCCGCCAATAATCCATACTACCATCATGCTCATCTCTTTCCGTTGTCTCAGTGAAATTTATCCTATTTCTTATTACCTTGGAGTCAGGCCTTCTAGATAATCATCTGATCCAGATCCCAACCCTGAAATTATTTATCTAATCACAATCTTTTATCATTCTATCTTTATGCCTTTCAACTTCTATAATTCCCTCCACCTTTCAGTACTGTCTGTCAGCTAGTCAATAAACATTTATTAAGCACCTACTATGTGTCAGGTACTGTCCTGAGCCCTGGAAAAACAAAGACAGACCCAGCTCTGAAGGAACTGAGAACTTTGCCAGGCAATCGAGCCTGCATTGGCTATACTCTTCCTTCTCAATCTTGACCCCTTGGTGAATCAGCTCAACTCTATGCTAACCACCACTCTTGACTACCTGGCTCCCCTGTCCTATCTCCAATCATCCCTTGCCAAAACCTAACCCTATATTATTCTCGCCATCTGTCTCTTTTTGCTCATGTGTTGTTGAATGGAACTGGAGGAAATCACAAAACCATGCCAACTGTATACACTACACAGATTTCTGTAATCTAATCTCAAGTGGGCTTCCACTGAAAGGAAGCAATCATTTTATTTCTCCTTAATTTATTCACTATCTAACTCTCCAAAGCAGCTGTTCAAAACTTTCTCATCTCTCCTCAAGCCTTCCACAGCACCCCTAACCCTCATCCTCTCAAATGTGGACCTTGCCCCAGACTTCACCGAAAATAAATAAGTCCATTTGGTATGAGCTCCCCTTCTTCCCTTTTCATCTCATATCACTAAGACATCTTCTTTACTATCTTCACCTTCATTCACATCTCAGATGAAGAGGTGGCCTTTCTCTTTGCCAAGGTCAATCCCTTAACATGCATTCTTGATCCCATTATCCTCTCCTGTTTTCTCCTATAGATTTTCCCTATTATCATCCCCATTCTCTTTCTTACATTCAACTTATCCCTATTTCCTGGTTTCTTCTTTGGTGCCTAAAAATATGTCCATGTCTTCCACCATCCTTAAAAAAGCCTCACTTGATCCTACTGTTCCCACTATCATACTATATCTCTCCTCTTTGGTGCTAAACTCCTTTAGAAAGATGTCTTCACCAAGTTCTTCCAACTCTTCTTCTCTCATTGTCTTCTTGTCCCTATTTTCTCCTGGCTCTGCTCCTGACTCTCCAGACTTTTCTACCTCTGTCTTGGCTGCCTTCTTAACTGGAGATGCCTCCATCCCTGTGGCACCCTTCTCCAACTGGTGAGTTCCGGCCCAGAACCTCCATTTGAGAAAGTTCCCTGGGCCAGCCATATTCACTTATCACCTGGTTCTGCTCCTGACTTTTATACCTTGCTTCCATACTCATTTTTCAGCTTCCTTTGTTCTTTTCCCCTCTCCCCATTAGAATGCAAACTCCTTGGGAGTAGGGACTTTCTTTCTTTCTTTCTCTTTGCTTATATTTGCATTTTCAACACTTAACACAGTACCTGGCACGTAATGAGCACTTAATAAATATTCTATCTCTCTGTCCCTCTCTCCATCTATCTGTCTTCTATCTGTGTAATCCAGTTGAATTGCTGCAAAAGTGATAAAGAAAGCCAATATGAGTTTAAGGAAAATGTTACCTCTAAATTTGGACCAGATCGATGGTTTCATTTCTGTAGGGAACACCTACTGGTTCTTCATTTGTGTGATGCTCACTAATCATAGTTGTTCCCCAAGGCTCTCCTGGAACCTCTTCTCTTTTTACTCTGTACTGTACTAGTTTACTTGGTGATCTCATCAGCTGTCAGCAGTTCAATCACTCTCTCTATACAGATGACTCCCAGATGTACATATCCAGGTCTAAATATTCCATATCTACATATACATATTTACATATCTCTGGCCTGAGTTATAGTCCTGGATTACCAACTGCTTTTTGAATATCTTTAAATGGATGTCTCATAGGCATCTCAAACACAACATATCAAAAACATAACTTTCCCTAAAACCTTTCCTTAAAAACCTACCCCTCTTCTGAGTTTCCTTAGTATTGTTGAGAGTACCACTATCTTCCCAGTTACCCAAGCTTACAACCTAGGTGTTATCCTCTACTCGCACTTTTACTCACAATGACAAATCATCATTTCTATATTCACATCTACTGTTCATATTCCTTTATCTCTACTCCCACAGCCTAAGTCCTCATCTCTTAGACTACTGCAATAACCTTGTTGGATTGGGAAGGGGGGGTTTTCTCCCTGCCTCAAATCTACTTTAATCAATTATCCACTCAAGCACCAAAAATATTTTTCCAAAGCACAGGTCCAACCATAGACCCTACACTGCTCCAGTGGCTTTCTGTTACCTCCAGAAACAAATACAAAGTCATCTTTTGGCTTTTAAAGATCTTCATAACCTGGGCTGTTTCTACTCTTCAGTCTTCCTACACCTTACTACCCTCCACAAACTCTATGCTTTAGCACCAATGGCCAGCCTACTTCTCAGACAGGACACTCCCTCTCCCAGCTCTTTACCTTGCTCTCACTTTCACATTTCTGCCTCGATTTCTCTGCCTTCCTTCAAGACTGAGTTCAGGTCCCATGCTCTGCCTGAGGTTTTTCCCAGGCCCTACAACTATTATTACTTTTCCCTCTGAGATTATATTCCATCCATCTGTGTCTATCACATATATAACTAATTATTTCCATGTTGCTTTCTCCATTAGAATGAGCTCCTTGAAAGCAGGGACTGTTTTTGCTGTTCTTCTAATATTGGCATTTGGCAATTGCCTAGTACATAAGTAAGCATTTGATAAATGTTTGTTAATTGACTGACTAACTGACTGACTAGCTAGTCTGATAAAGGAATCTGTGCAGTGGAAGAGGGCCAGGGATCTTCTCCCAGATTGAGGTAATAAATGCATTTTAACAGCAGCTTCTTAAAGATAATGCCTATACCTTTAGTACACAAATCAGTGGAGACACTAGTGGTGAGAATTTCAGACCGTAGAAGAAGGTAGCGTAGCTCTATGGCAAACTGGAGGGGGAAAATGTATATTTTGATATAGATAGGATATTCTGGTACCCCTCAAATCATAGTGTACAGGTTCTCATTTACTTTACCAATTTGTAGTGCCAGCCCCATTTCTGATGTGGTAAGCCTGAGCAAGTGTTTTTACAACCAAATTAAAATGAGCCATTCTAAAGTGAATTTTCTGTCTCCTTAAAAAGAAGATGGAAGAGAAATGGAGTCATTATTGTATGATGGAAATTGCCCTGGCTCTGGCATTGGAGGACATAAGTTGAAATCCTTCCTCCCACAATTATTTCCTATGTGACCTTGGGCAAGTCAACTTAACTTCCCTAGGCCCCAGTTTTCTTATCTGCAAATAAGTAGGATTGATGAGATGACCTCTAAAGTATCTTGCATCTCTAGATCTTTGATCCTATGAATCACCATGAAAGACTAAAGCATTTCATAGTTAAATGACCTTTCCCCTCCCCATCCTGTTAAACCAGGGTACAGTTTGACTTACTTCTTGTTGAAGGGCCTACTTGTTTGATCATTCTCTTTGTATCCCAATTATGGTCTATTACCAAGATGGTATTTGTAAATTTTCTGTACTCTTGCCTGTGTTGCCCTTGCCTTGTGGGTGGAAGAAATTTCAGGCTCCAGGCCTATGAGACTGACACTTTTATGAGTACTACATTCAATATAATTTCATTTCTTTAAAAGTGGAAAAGAAAAACACAACACTACCCTAGGGAGCATGCTTTATTCTCCAGCCCTAGAAGCACTACTTTCAATCTTGTGCTCCCCTCTGCACCTGTGGCATGCCTTTATTAGATCAAAAAATGTGCACTCTCTTGGACTCCTGAATTCCAGATGGCTTGCAGTGATTCCACCAACAACTTTTTAAATGAAATTTTAAAGTATGTAGCTACTTTATGGTTCAGCTTTTATTATTTCCAGTGACTAGGGTGTAATTCTCTTCATATTGATTTTTTTTTTGAAATGTGAACAAATGAGGCATCTCTTAATTAAAGAGAATCCTGCCAATAAATCAAATGAGTAGGCTGTGTATCTTATGGCAGCACCAAGTTTAGATAGAAAAGAATGAAAAGGTTTAAGTAAAAAAAAAAAACATGGCTATATCACAACAAATTGGCAGTAGTAAATGCTATAGAAGATTGTTCTACCGAAATTAAAAATTTCAGGCCTTAAATTAGCATTAGAACTTAAGGCTGTTCCATGTGCTTAGAGGTCTGAGAAAATTTCTTGGTGAACCTAAATGAGACTTAATACATACTGTCTTTCCTTCTGATTCACCTTTGATTTTCTTGGGAATTTATATTTTTCCTAGGGGAGGTCTAAGAATATTTTGCTATAGTAAATGTTTGTATTTTTATTTTTAAATCCCAAGGGGTTTCTATTTAGGGGATGCAATTCTCAGGTGTATAATTAGGATGTTGGGATAGAAATTGATCTCCAATCCCTTGGAGCTTGTCAACTCAATGCAGCCTGTTTCCCAACTGTGTTAGTGTTCTTTGTTCCATTCCTTCCAGCTTTGCCTGGCTGCTCCAAAATGGGCATGCTTAAAATTCCCCAATACTTATTTAAAGAAAGCAGCGATCAAGAAAAAGGTTGCAGTTTACTATGCCCCACCCGCTCCAATGCTGCTAAGTGACACTCCAGGGTAATTTGCATGGCTCTGGCACTAGCTGCAAGGGCCATGAAGAGACTCGAAAGAAACGTATTCAACCCAGCCCCAAATTAACAGGACTATCTCAATTTCTGCTGAGAAGAAGTTGAAATTATTCTGAAAGGCAAGCTTTCATAGTTCTAGTTATCCACACCTATGGGTCTAATTCAGAAAAGATAGGAAAGTGACCTGAGGTTATGGGCCTACTCAAGGCAAAGCTGAGAACTTTTCCCTGCAAGGAAAACACACCTGCATTTATATAGCACTTTAAGGTTACAAGTCAAATTGTTGTACATTATCTGATTTGGTCCTGACAACAACTCTGGAAGCATTGTACAAATGATATTCCTCTCAGAATCCTCATTTTAAGGAAATCCCCAGGTCATTCTTCCTTTACTCTTATTCTAGCTCTGCTCCTAATTCTTAGCAAGAAGCAACTCCCTTTTCTTGATTTTTCAGTACCTAGGAATTTTCTAGGCCCATGCAGCCTCACTAATTGATATCTCACTGAGCACCAATAATTACCTTCCCCCACCTATCATGACCTAGATGCCCCTCCTCTGGCAGTCACAGATATATCTTTTCCTCTCCAGACATCAAATTGTACCTTTATATCTCAAGTGTCTATGATCCAGATGTATCCCTTGCCATGAACCTCTATTCCCTCCCCACCCTTCTGTTCCAGATATCTCAAGTCTGATCATATTCTTTCCTTGTGTGCTTTTAGCACTACTGACTGCTCTGACTCAGAATTTCCAAAAGCACCTACAGTGGATTGGGATACCACTTAGGAGGTACAGACCCACTTTGTTGCCACTAGGTACACACACACACACACACACACACACACACACACACACACACACACACACGAATGTATTTAAATACCGTGCTTAGGACTGTGGGAAGTCTTTTAAGAAATATAGTTGCAAAATAAGACTTTATGCCTTCACGAAGCTTATAGTCTAGATGGGGAGAGAAGAAAGACTGACTCAAAAAAAAAGTGTAAGTGTGTGTGTGTGTGTGTGTGTGTGTGTGTGTGTGTGTGTGTGTGTATATATATATATACATATATATGTATGTATGTGTATATATATATGTATATATATATATATGTATGTATGTACATATATACATATATGACTACATATAATTAAGGGCTAAAACTTGAGATACTGGAGAAGTTCAGAGGTTATAGAATTCAGAAAGGGGTGGAGTGCTCAGGGAAGTAGAGGGGATGCTACTTGATTTCAGCCTTAAAGTATAGACAGGGTTTTAAGGGATAGATTCTCACCAAAGATAACAAAATAAAGAAAGCCACAGAAGTAGACAAATATGGCATATTTGTGAGACATTGAGGAAACTACTGTGAAGACAGTGTGCCAGGAGACTGGGAAATAAAGTTGGATACCATAATTTCTACTCACCAGGCTATTGTTCTCCAAAGTCAGAAGGTATATTAAGAATAATGGTTGAAGCCTCAATATAAGAATTTTAGTTTCTCCTTTTGGATCTTCATAATTTCCTTGTTGCATTTTAAAATTTATAAATGTTTAACTTTAATCTTGGGTTGTAGGCAAAATGGAAGTAACCAGCAATATGTGGCAAAATTTCTTTGGGCAGCTGAGAGTAGTTTCAGTTACATTAGCTTTTGAGAATCGTTCATCAGGGGCAACGAGGTGGTGTGGTGGATAGAGCATTGGCTTTGGATTCAGGAGGACCTGAGTTCAAATGTGACTTCAGACATATAACACTTGCTAGCTGTGTGACTCTGGGCAAGTCACTTAGCCCCAATTGCCTCACCCAAAAAAAAAAGTGAGAGAATGGTTCATCTTCACATCTACTTTAGCTGATTTTTGTTTGTCTCATGGGATCTAGAATAAGAATATATTGTGTAAACTGTAATGTACTTTACCTAATCTTTAATAATTGTCCTTTTAGATACTGTTTCTAGAATGTGTGTATCAGACCTACAACCAAAGTTTTGAAACCTTAAAAGTACAGAAGAATTGGTAAGACCCTGTATAAGAAATGCTTAGAAGTCTGCCCAATATTATCTGTAATAGTCATTTTCAAGCCTCTTCAGTGTGAAAACTCACATGTGACACGCCCTCTGGGGTAATCCCCAAAAAGGTGTTTTGGATTTGAGGTTCGGTTCCCAGGCGGACAACTACTCTCCTATGTTCTAGTGTAGCTTGTGGGTGTGTGTAACTGTGACTAAAGCTCAGTCCCCATCTGGTATGCTACCCATTCAGAATCAACCAAACTCAAAGTAAGAGCATTTACTAAATTGTCACCAGAGTTATAAATTACTCCCACATAACCCTCTGAGGGCACTTTCCCACAAATAAACACAATGTACATGGAAAGAGTGGGCATAAACTTAGAGTACAGCGATGGTGAGGCACATACCATGAGTAGGGTACTCATATGTCCCAGACAACTCATAATTCTGGTTCTACAAGGCCACTTTGGCCTTTCTCTACTCATAGAGTCTTTACATATTCCCTGCTAGACTCCTAGGTCTATCCCTCTCTGAAGCCTAGCTTTTGATTGCCCAGACTAGCTCTTTTTGGAATTCATAGTTCGTTCACTTCTTTGCCATCTAGAGGTCATGGTCTTTGAAGCTGCGCCTGGTCTCTAATGACTGCCTGTCATTCTATGTCTGAAAATATGAATCTCTCCTCTCTCAACTGTGCCTCCAATTCACCCAAACTGCTCAATCTGCTAAGAAGTAGCTTTACCCTGCTACTAGATATCATAGTCAACGGGATGGGAGAAAAGAGAAATCCCATCCTCTTTCCCCTAAGAGGTCATGTTCCACAAAACACTCTTGGCCTGGATTATCTGGAACTCTCCAAAAGCTTTGTCTACAAACAGACTTTAGTTATAAAGCCTCCAGACAGAATCAGCATGATGATGGAGCCCTACAGCAAAACTCTTTTACATAAATACTTGAGGACAGATCAAGAAAGTATACTTGTCTGAGTGGTGATAGTAAAATCCATGGAGAAATTGCAATGGATGCTTTTTATCTATCTCACTTGACACAGGAAAACAACTAGAAGTCTATGAGTACTGGAAAAGGGGTCTAACCATGAGGCTTATATGGGGGCCTTCTAGTTCTGGGCCTTCTACAAGGCAAGGGACTACGGCTGTGAACTAGGAACCAGGAGCACAGTATCAGATCAACTTGTAACTGTGTCACTCTCACCTGAGACCAAGGAAATGTAGTGAGGGGCTAGGGCCCGCCGGTATGTATCTGGGCAGGGAACTTGGATCAGGAGAAAGCCTGAATTCAGGCCCAGCAAAGCCCTCCAGCCTGTTAACAGTGACTACAGCCAACAGCTGCCTATTGAAGAGCTTTGACCATTGGCAAGTTTACAACTCTATCATTCAGACCCTAATCCAGGGTCTGGAGGCTGGAAGGCTCAGACTAGGAGAGGAGTGGTCATATCATTCCCTAGGTCAGACCACTTAGAGAACTGAAAGCTTGCAGCTTGCTGACCTGAACTACCCCCTGAGGTTGTGGAAGAACACACAACTCAACACCCAGCAGAATCAGAGCCACAGAGAATACAAGTCAGGGCTAAAGGAGGCTTCATCATCTATTTTAGAAGTATTCAGAGCCTGGACCTGACACGGTCCTAATTCAAGAAATAAGGCTGAAAAAATGAGTAGTAAAGGAAAACGATGTATATATTATATATACATATATATACACACACATGTATATGTGTACATATGTATATATATTTATATACATACATATAACATTACATGTGTATATATCATGTATATATTATAACTTTATATATATATATATATATATACACATATATGTGTATGTGTGTGTGTGTGTATTTACAATTCAAAATCTTAAGCAAAACATAGTATGACTACAGGTTCAACAAGAATTCCTGGAAGAAGTAAAACAAGAGTTTAAAAACAATATAAATAAAATTGAAGCTATAGAGGAAAAAATTGGAAAAGAAATGAAAACTCTTGAACAGAGATGTCAAACTTGCAGCCTGAGCCCAAGCCAAGATTTAATTGAGAAATGTTTAACAAAATAAATAAGAATTTAATTCAACATAGATAATTTGTTGTTTTCTAAGTCAGTATGTGACCTTCAGGTATCCATTTCTATTTGAGTTTGATGCCGCTGCTCTTCAGGAAGGAGGAGAATAAGGAAAATAAACTGCTCAGTATAAGAGGTACAAAACTTTACTCAAGCAACAAGTTCCCTGAAAATTAAAATGAACTACAGAGAAATAAATGACTCCATGGTACAACAAGAAATATTGGAACAAAATCAAAAGACTGGAAAAATGGAATAAAATGTAAGGCATCTTCTATCAAAAACAACTGAACTGGAAAACATGTCAAGGAGAAGAAAAAGAAAACACTAAAAATCATTGGGATGCCTGAAAGCTATGACCAAAACAAAAACCAACAACAGATTCCCTGTTTCAAGAAATCATCAACAGAAATTGTCCAGACCTATTAGAACCTGAAGATAAAGTAAAATTAAAAAGAATACACCAGTGAACTTTTGAAAGAAACTCTAAAATGAAAAACCCCAGTCAAAATTTGGTCATAGCCAATATCCAGAGTTTCTAAATCAAAGATAAAAGTACTGCAAGTAAGTAGAAAGAGAGAATCCAAGAACAAAGGAGCTATAGTCAGAATCAGACAAGATTTAGCAGCTAGCTACTACCATCACTACCATTACAAAGGAGGAGATACAATACTGTATTTCAGAAAGCAAAAGATATAGGCTTACCACTAAGAATAATTTGCCCATCAAAAGTCAATATGTAAATAAGAGAGAGCAAACTTAGATGTAAAATGGGATAATTTCAATTACATTATATTAAAAAGTTTTTGTACAAATAAAACAAATGTCACCAAAATCAGAAGGAAAGCAGAAAATGGGTTGGGGGGAGGTTAAATTTTATAGACAGTTTGTCAGATAGAGGTCTCATATCTCAAATATATGAAGAACTTTGTCAAAACTATAAGAATACAATTCATTGCCCAATTGATAAATGGTCAAAAATATGAACAGGTAGTTCTCCAGTAAAGAAATTAAAATAATTTATAGTAAAAAAATGCTCTAAATCATTATTGATTAGAGAAATGCAGATTAAAACAACTTTGAGATTTTATTTTATACCTATCAGATTAGCTAAAATGATTGAAGGGGAAAGTGACAAATGTTGAAAGGCATTTGGAGAAATTGGGACACTAATTCATTGTTTGTGGAATTATGAACTGATCCAACCATTTTGGAGAGCAATCTGGAATTATGCTCAAAAAGTTATTAAACTGCCTATACCCTTTGACCTAGCAATATCACTACTAGATCTATTTCCAGAGATGATTAGGGGAAAAGGAAAAGAATCTATATGTAATAAAATGTTTATATAGCAGCTCTCTTTGTTGATGGCAAAGAACTGGAAATTTCAGAGATGTCCATCAACTGGGGAATGGCTGAACAAGTTGTGGTATGATTATGATGGAATACTACTGTGCTATAAGAAATGATGAGCTTAATAATCTTAGAAAAACATGGAAAGGTTTGCATGAAATAATGAAGAGTGAATTGAATAGAACCAAGAGAACATTGTACACAGGAATAGCAACATTGTTTTAAGAATGACATTAGGTGAATAAGTCATTTTGACTATTATAAATATCCAAATTAACTATGAAGGACAGATGAAGAAAGACACTATCTGCATCCAGAGAGTAGTGATAAATAGACATTTGTATAGAATAATCATACATATACTATATATATATATATATAATATATACACATGTGTGTATACACACACACACACACAAATCTTTGCAGCTTTATGTGCAATCATCTTTTTTATTATATGATGGCATCGAAATGCTTGTTTTATTCCATAAATTAAAGATAAATAAATGTGAAAAAAAACTCAATATAATCCTATAGGGGAAACAAATATACCTTTAAACAGTGGACTTCCAAGCATTCTTGATATAAAAATGAAAGCTGAATAGGAACTTTGAAATACAAACATAGTGTTCAAGGGAAACATAAAAAGGCAAATACAAGTGAAAGATGATACAGTTGTTTTCCAAAAAACTAACATCATAAAGAGTCACAGATTGAGTTAAATAAGACAGAGGATCTGAGAGTGATTTCATTATGCTTTAATGATCTTAAAAGAAGAGGGCAAAGGGGAAGAAAAGAGAGGAATTTACTAAGGAAATGTAGGGGGAAAATGGGTGGGCAAATAGAAGAATATACAAATAAGGAAGAAAGCAAGTCAGGTGACACAAACTTTCTTTTATTCTAAACTGGTCAAAGGAGTGGAGAACATGTACAAAGCACTGGATGCCAGAAGTACGTTTTACTTAATGGGAAATCAAGAGGGAATGGTGATAGAATGGTGAAGAATCAGTCCTAAGGCAAACAGACCCTAAGGTCAGAGGATGGATCACAAACATAATTTTTAAAGAATAGAAAGAACTGTGATTGGGCTCTGGGTAAGGGAAAAAGAAGAGGGGCTGGGAAACTGGAGCAGATTGAATCAAGTATAGACATCTGGTGCTGATCATGCGCCTCTCTTAATATCATCTTCTTTCCCCCCTAAAGAGGATGTGGGAAGCAAAGAGGGAAAAAGTATGAGAAAATAGAATGCAAAGAAATATACAATTAATGATCATAATTGTGAATTTCAATGGGATGAACAGAATGATAGCAGAATGGATTAGAAAGTAAAATCCTCCAACAAGAAACACACTTGAAACATAAAGATTCATATAAAATTAAAATAAGGGGCTACAGCAAAATCTATTATGCTTCATCTGAAGTAAAAAAAATGCAGGAGTAGCAATTGTGGCCTCAGACAAGGCAATAACAAAAATAGATTTGATCAAAAGAGATAAACAGGAAAATTATATTAATATTAATAAAGTATTGATATCAATTTATTATCTGTGGTACCTTTCAAAATAATATTTTAATAATGATAAGTTAAGATATATGCATCAAAGACAGTAACAACTAAATACTTGAAAGTAAAAATAAACAAGGTACAGGAAGAAATAAACAAACCTATGATAGTAGGTTTCAGACCTAGCCAAATTTAAACAAAAATGAGAACAGTTATTTGATATAGTACTACAAATGTTAGCTATCATAAAGCAAGAAAAAGAAAATGAAGAAATAAGCATAGGCAAAAGGCAAATAAAATTATCACTTTTGCAGGTGATATGCTAATTTACTTAGAGAATGCTAGTGAGTTTACTAAAAATTAATTGAAAAAATAACTTCAACAAAGTTGCAGGACATAAAATAAATTCACATGAATCATCAGCATTTCTATATGTTACCAACAAAATCCAGCAAAATGAGATAGAAAGCAAAATTCCATTTAAAATAGCTGTAGAATATGTACAATATTTAGGAATTTGCCTGCCAAGATACACACCACAGCTATATAAGTATGGAGCATAAAATAGACCTTTAATAGAAGTGGGCTTCCAAGCATCCTTAATGGAAAGACCAGAGCTGAGTAGAAATTTTGAAATGCAAACGTAGGAGTTAAGAGAAATATAAAAAAGGAAAATACATTTCAACAATTGGAGGTATTTGCATTCTAATATAGGGAAAAGAAACAAGTGTCCCCCAGAACCTTTATGTCATGAACGGTCATAACAGTAGATAAATAAAAGAGAGGTCCAGGGAATGCTTTGGGTTTTGTTCTTATTTTTTATGTTTTTAGTAATTTTAAAAGTAGAAAGAAAAGAGAAGGAAAAAGGAATATACTAGGAAAGAAAGGGGTGGGGAACCACAATAATGAATGTGAAATTTGAACTCCCTTCTCTTTCTTCTTATGCAGACTGAGATCACAAATTCTTGTCTTTTTTCTTTCCTTTTATCCACCCTTCTTCCCTCATAAGCCAACTCATGATTCATGTTTTATTTATAGGCATACTTCAGAGATATTGTGGGTTTGGTTCTAGGCCATTACAATAAAGCAAATATCACAAATCACATGGATTTTTTGGTTTCCCAGTGCATATAAAAATTATGTTTACACCATACTGTAGTCTATTAAGTGTGCAATAGTATTATGACTAAAAATGTACATACCTTAATTTAAAAATACTTTATTGCTAAAAAATACTAACTGTAATCTGAGCCTTCAGCAAGTTGTAATTTTTTTGCTAGTGGAGGGCCTTGCTAGCCTTGATATTGATGGCTGCTAACTGATAAAGGTGGTGGTTGCTAAAGGTTGGGGTGGCTGTGGCAATTTCTTAGAATAAGACAACAATAAAGTTTGCCACAACAATTACTCTTCCTTTCACTTGAACACTTAGAGGCAATTGTAAGATTATTAATTGGACTAATTTCAATATTGTTGTGTCTCAAGGAATAGAGAGGCCCAAGGAGAGGGAGAAATAACTAGAATTGCAGATCAGTGAAGCAGTCAGAATACACACATTTATTAAGTTCCTGGTCTTATATGGGCAGGGTTCGTGGTGCCCCAAAATGATCACAATAGATACATCAAAGATCACTGGTCACAGATCACCATAACAGATATGATAATAATGAAAAAGTTTGAAATATTGTGAAAATTACCAAAATGTGACACAGAGGCATGCTGTTGGAAAAATAGTGCCAATAGACTTGCTCAATGTAGGGTTGCCACAAACCTGCGATTTGTAAAAAAACACAGTAACGCAAAGGACAATAAAATGAGCCATGCCTATATAACTATACACTCCTTGAATCTATTCACCCCTTGATTCTTCACTCTCCCAATTACTCTCTTGAGTTGAATGTATTTCAAATATTAAAACCATTTTTGTATATGTGAGTGTGTGTGTGTGTGTGTCCTACTCTCTTTTGTCTGGTTCAGATGAGAGTGAGTTCATTTTAAAATGTTGATTGGATTACAGAAGCCAATCCTGTTCCATTGTGAGAATAATTCATTTGGATCCCTACTCTATTCCAATCAGTATTAATTAGTTTGATATGATTCCATAGGGATAGTGATTATAAGTTCTGTATGTTAGGCCCCAGAGCTGTGAGCTACAGATTGTAAGTTCACTTGCTTAATCATAGGAAGTTGACTAGAGGTCCTCTACCCTTATTTTTCCTTGTTACGGTGACTAAGCCCAGCATGGTGGAGATGCCTTTTGCTACGGTCCTTCACCTAAGAGTTGCCTTTGCTAAAACAGGTATTGGATATGAAAGAGGCAACCAGTTCCTCACCAGCAGTTGCCATAATGCATGGCTAGGTAAGTACGAAGCAAATACAAATTAATTTCTGGGGTAGGCAGAAAGAATACCAACACCAGAAAGGATCAAGAAAGGAACAAATATTTATTACATGTGTACTACGTACCACAGTGACAAATATTATCTTCTTCAATCCTCATAATAAGTGGGAGGTAGGTATATTATCTTCATTTTATAGTTGAGTAAATTGAGGTTAAGTGACATGGCCAGGGTCACACAATTAATAAGTATTTGTGGCTGGATTTGAACCAAAGTCTTCTTGACTTCACCCAAGACTCCATCCACTGTACCACCTAGCTGCCTAATCAGGAAAAGCCTTGCTTAAGAAAGGAACTTGAGCTGAGACTTGAAGGAAGCTGGGGAATCGAAAAGATGGATGTGAGGATCCAATGAATTTCCAAACATGGGACAGATTCCGCAAAGAAAAAGAGACAAGAGATGGACTATTGTATGCTGGGAATATAGGCCAGTTTGGCTGGAATATAACTTGAATGAAGTACAGTGATATTCAATTAGCTTCAGCTCAAGCCAGAGCAATTGAGAAGGTCTATAAGTGCTAGAGGAGCTTGTATTTTATTCCAGAGGCAAAAAGGAGTTATTGTTTCTTCTTGGGAAGACACACTCAGACATTTGCTTTAGAAATACTAATGTTGTGGCCGTATCGAGAATGAATTTGTAATGGGAAATACCTCCCAGAATCATAGGATTGGAGAATTGGAAGGGACTTCAGTAGCAGCCATGCTATCTAATTGATACACAGAAAGATTCCTCACTACAATACATCTAACAACTGATAATCAGGCCTCTGCTTGAAGACCTCCCAGGAGGGGGAACCCATCACCCTATTCTCCTTTTAGAAAGCTCTTATGTTAGGAAGGTTTTCTGACATCAAGCCTAAAGGACGTCTTTGGGCCTCCCACCCATTGCTCCTAAGTCATTTGGGGCCACACAAAACAAGTCTAATTGCTTTTCCACGTAACAACTTTTTAAGAACTTAAATGTCCCTACCATGTCATATCCATCTGGAGTCTTATCTCCTCCAGACCAAACATGCCAGGTCCTCAAACCAATCTTCATATGGCATTGATTCAAGGTCCTTCAACATTCTGGTTGCCCTCCTCTGGATACTCTTCAGCTTATCAATGTCTTTCTTAAACTGTGGTGCCCAGGACTGAACACAATGCTCTAGACAAAGTCTGGCAGGAACAGAGTACCATGGAACAATCACCTCCTTATTCGTGCAAGCTAAGACTCTGTGAATGCAGCTCAAGCTCACATTAGCTTTTTTGGTGGCTACATCATCACACTGCTGATTCATATTGAGCTTGCTATTCACTAAAACCCTTAGATCTTTTTCAGAATTGCTCTCTAACCATGACATCTTCATCTTATACTTTGACGAGGAGACCTTTTAGGAGGTTATTGCAACAGTTTTAAGTGAAAATAGCAGTAATAGTACACATAGGAGCAGGAGTAGGAATAGTAGCAGTAGTAGTAGTAGTGATGATGAGAAAAACATGCATTTATATAGCGCTTTAAGATTTACAAAACACTTTATCCAGGTTTTCTCATTTTATCCTCATAACAACCCTGGGAAGTAGGTTCTATTATTATCCCCATTTTAGAGATGAGGAAACTGAGGTTGAGGTGATGTGATTTGCCCAGAGTCTCACAGCTACTAAGTGTCTGAGGCAGGATTTGAACCCAAGTCTTCCTGACTCTATGTCCAGCACACTGTCCATTGTACTACCTTGCTCTCCATTATTAAGATAGTAGTTCTGTGAAGAGAGAAATGGGGATGAGTGTGAGAGGTGTGGAAATAGAATGGACAAGCCTTGGCAAAAGATTGGATATAATAGGACACAGAGAGAGAGAGAGGGAAGAAATAAGGATGCCTCTCAGGGTGTGAACCTGGATGTTATTGACCTTGATAGAAATGGGAAGTGAGAAATTGTGTTGATTCTTTAGGGGAATTTCAGATGTCTACAAGACAACTAATTCAAAATGTCCATTCAGCAGCTGATGATGTGGAGCTCAGGAGAAACACTAAGTAGCTAGAGATACCGATCTGGGAGTTATACACATAGAGATGATAGATGAGTCCGTGGAAGCCAATGAGATCACAGAGACAGAATATAGTAAAAGAAGAGTCCATGAAAGATCCATACAGGTAAACCCACATATCTGAGTAAGGACATGGATACTGATGTAACAAAGAAGACTGAGAAGGATTGTCCAAGCCAGAAGAGGAAAACCATGGGAGAGTAGTACCACAAAAACCCACCAAGGAGGACCTCATATCCAGCAAAAAGCTGTGGTCAACAGTGTCAAATGCCAAAGAACAGTCAAAAAGGATGTGCACTGAGTCTCAGCAAGGGACTGAAAGGAAGGTGTATTTGCTCCATGAGACAGAGTCTGAGAAATGCCAATATAGATGCTGAGAATTCAGAAGAAGGAAGTGAGAGACACTGGTAGTAGTGCTTAGCACTCTTCTGGAATAGAGAGAGACACAGGACATTGTGTTATAAACAGCACTGAATTAAGAGTCAGTAGATATGGGCTCTAACCTGGCTCCTTGGCCTAATACTTACATGATTTTGACTAATCACAACCTCTCTGATCCTTATTTTCCTCATCTTTAAAATGGGAATAACAGTTCCTTCCCTGCTTATTTCACAAGGTTATTGGGAGGATTAAATTAGATATGAGAATCAAATGAGTAAGTAAAAGTACATTGGAAACTATGGAACACTATGCAAATATGAGCTATAACTATTATTATTCTAGATCCCAAGTGGAGGCCTTGCTACCCAAAAGCTTGTCTTTCAACACACATATTGAATAAAACTGGGCCCTCAGACACTCTTTGAAAGCAAGGAAAATCTTTTGAGAACAAATTTCTCCCATCCATTATTCATTTCCCTAAAGCACCTAAGTGCATTTTGTTTTCTAAAAACTATTTTTCCTTAGCATATCTATTGTGCTTTGGCCTATATATCTTACAATTCTAGTCAATAGCTTTTTGAAATCATGCCCTTTTTCCCTTCCTCAAAGTAATTACTTAGTCATTAGCCATAAGATGAATCACTCATAAAAGAAACTATCATTAGAGAGGAATAAAAAAGTCTCATTACTAAAGGTAACTTGTTTGATATTTCTTTATGACTCTCAACATGGTTGTTAGCTACCAAAAGAAGTCCGTAACATAACAGAGCTTTCCAGAACAAGTTACAGTAGAAGCATCATCAGAAATGGTCCTTGGAATATGAAAGATTTGTGGCAGAGGAGGTGCTAAAGCCAGAGATAATAATTTTTCAGCAAAAACCATTCAGATGGGTTTGGGAAAAAATTAAGAAGAGAAATCTCCTGCACTGTATAACTCACCCATGGGCAAGAGGAAAGGAGGTTGTTTTAAAAGGCACTATTTTCTGATGAGCAGGCAGATTTCAGAAAAAACCTGGAAAGACTTACATGAACTGATGCTGAATGAAATGAGCAGAACCTGAAGAATACTGTGCACAGTATCAGCAATATGGTGCAGTGATCCACTATGAATGACTTAGCTCTTCTCAGCAACACAATCCAAGACAATTCCAAAGGACTCATGATGGAAAATGAAAACACATCCAAAGAAAGAACTATGGAGTCTGAATGCAGATTAGAGCACACTATTTTCAATTTTTTGTGTTTTTTTTTCTTTGGCCTGTTTCTTCTTTTACAACATGACTAATATGGAACTGTTTTATACAATTACATATCTATTACATATACATATATAACCTATATCAAATTGCTTACTGTCTTAGGGAGGGGGAAGGTGAGGGAGAGAGAAAATTCAGACCTCAAAATTTTTAAAAAAATGAAAGTTAAAAATTGTCTTTACATGTAATTGGAAAAAAATAAATACCTTGAAAAATATTTTAAAAATTTTTTTTAAAAAAAGGCACTATTTTCAAGAAGATTAAAAGTTACATTAGTCAACTTTCAAAAAATACACAAGGAAACTTTATAAGTAAAAGAAGAAATTCCCTTAGGAAACTTAGGAAATGAGGATAGCATGTTGTTCCTTTTTTTCTATAGTTTTCTGAAATGCTTATTAAATCTATAATAATGACTCTGTTGAAAAAAAATAATAGAGGTGATAATCATAGAATCTTAGTGCTTTAGTGGGTCTTTAGACATCATCTATCCCAACTCAGTCATAGAGAGATGGGAAACTAAGGTCAAGGGCCTCTATGACCTTATCCAAGATCATACAGTTGATTGTTAGTATAGCTATAATCTTCAAAGTCTCCTCAGGCACTTTCTTGTCTGACCATAATTCAATGCTTTGCAACAAATATTTATAAGATACCTGATGGGGCGCTAATGATGGGCCTCTAAAAGGTCCTGGACTTTCCCACATGGCCCAGGTCCCCGCTGTTGGCTTGGGGCACCTGGCCCTTCCCAGTTAATAATCCTTTCAACTGTCCTTGCATGGTGGCTTTGACCCTGCCTCAATCTCCAATTCTCTATTAACTCTAACCTAGCCCAGCCCTTCATTACCTCTGGATTGCCGCCAGCCACTTCCCACCCTTAAGTCATTCTAGACCCTTCTTGCAGTCACCTCAGACTACTTGGCTGCTCCTTGATCACATCCAGATCTTCCCACAGATCTTTTCCTATAAAAAGAGTTACTCTACCAAAGGACAGATTCTTAAATCTTGCCCACCTCAATCTGTGTTTTAATAAACCTTGTCTCTGACTGAAAGAATGCTTGAGTCAAATTCATTCAAGGAAGACCCGTGTCTTCTGCTCTTGCATTTTGGGGTTTCGAGCACACCTAGACTGCAACAGTACCCCTACTATGCACAAGGGACTGTGCTAGACCCTGAGGATACAAAGTCAAAAGAGAAATAGTCCTTGCCCTCAAGAAATTTAAGTTCTATTGCATCTATGGACAGCAATAAGTGAATGAAAGTAGATGATGGATCTGTCTGAATTTGTTGATTCTATGATCTCACCAATGTGGGTATTCCCTCTATTCATGTAAATCACTGTCCACTCATTCTTCCCATCCAGAGTCACTCTTCTCTATATTCTACCATAGGTTCACCAAAAGGAGACCTACCCAACATGATAGAGGACTTCTTCAGTTTTCGTTGACATTGCAAGAACATTAGTAGACATGTGAGTATCTATCTGTTATTCAATACCCTCTCCATGGGATCAACTCATCTTTTTTTTCAGTCATATATTTTTTTAATAACATCTTTCACACTGTTTCTCCTACATGATATGTTGTGATCTGTTCATATCCACTATCTGCTTCTCCATCACTCTTTGAGTGACCAAACACTTTAATTCATCAGAAACTGTGATGTTTCATGACTCATAGTCGTACAATATCACTAAAACAATATTGCTGTTATAAAGTTAAGCCAAACTCTTTTGAGTAATTATGGATCTCACTTAGGAGGTTCTACAATGCTACTAGCCTTGACTTAATTAGCTCAATATTGTCTGCACACAGGGCATCTAGGACACCTTTTTATCTATTGGGAAGCTCTCCTTGACCCTTGTAAATGCAAAGGATATAAACAGTAATTTCAAAAGGGAGAGAGACCCAAGTTGGAGGGATCAGGAAAGACATCTTGTAGGAGGTAGCACTTGAGTTGTGCTTTGATGGAAGCTAAGATTTTCTATAAATGAGTAGATATCTTTGAATAGCAATGGAACAAGCTAGAAAAAGATGTTCTTTGGAAGGGCAAGCTCCTATGGTTGAAATCTAATTATAATTAATTAACTTTTATATACTGTTTTAAGGTTTACAAAGTGCTTTTCATATATTAACTCACACCAATCGCATGTTAACTCCTCAAAACAACTCTTGGAGCTAGGCGCTATTATTCTTTCCGTTTTACTGGTGAGGAAACTCAGATGAAGAGAGATTTAAGTGACATTCCAGAGTCACATAGCTAATAAGTATCTGAGGCAGGATTTGAACCCAGGTTTTACTGACTTCAATTCCTATATCCTATTCATTATGCCACTTAGTTGCCTTTAGCACAATTATCTAAAAATACTTCTTGAAAATTAAGAACCTGCACATAGATGTTATTTTAGGAATATACAAGATCAGGTAAGCAGAAATCTACATGTCTCTTCAGGAAACTGCAATAGAACTAATTCTCCCCAATATGACCAAAAGTACACCAATGTCAACACACTAGAAATGCAAAGAGCAGAACCTCCAAAACTCCTTTCATGTTCTGCACTCATATTAGACTTAAGATACATGGCTTCTAGGAAGAGAACTATTTAATAATTTGGGCAATTTAATTAATCTTTACCATGAACTAGTAGTATGTTTTTGAAAACCACCCACAATTTTAAAATGTTGATTCTTTTTTATAAATCTGTAAAAGATTTTTCCTCTAAGAGAAAATAATTGTATCATCTAATTACTACATTTTATTACACATTAAATCTTTATTGACATTGCAGTAGGGCAAATCCTCCTCTACCACTAATTAATGAATCCTTCAACACCTATGAAAATAGATTCAAATATTCCAGGATTTAGATGGTCTCTAATTTAATTGTTCAATTTAAGGATATTATATCCTATAGTAAGTGTTAGAGACAGGATTTGAAGCTAGACTTTCTTAACTGCAAAACAAGTACTCTGTTCACCATGCCAAAGGTTGGACTAAAGAGCCTGGAAGTCTCTGCCTACTTTAAACCTTTGAAACTTTTTTTTTAAGGCAATTGGGGTTAAATGACTTGCCCAGAGTCACACAGCTAGTTAGTGTCAAGTGTTTGGTCTGAGGCTGGATTTGAACTCAGGTCCTCCTGACTTCAGGGCCAGTGCTCTATCCACTGCATCACCTACCTGCCCCAAAACTTATTTTCTAGGAAGGTTTCTTAATAATCCAGTACTTTTTTTTTTCACCTACTATACTACATTATTTCCCAAATGTCTTTCCTTTGGGTATCTAGTTTCCATCCTATTTAGATACACTGTTAACTGAATAAACATTTCTTAAGTGCCTACGATTAATACTTTATATCTGAATGGCACTTTCACAGTTTCCCAAGCATTTTCCTATCCATTTTCTTACCCAATCCTCACAAAACCCCATACGTACAACTAGCCCTTCTTATACTTATCCAGTTATATTTCTTCAGCACTAAAAGAGCTCACACATATATAACACTTTGCATTATACAAAGTGTATCCTTCACAACAATCCCGTGAGATAGGGTGAACCCCATTCTAAAAATAAGAAAATTAGGATGCAGGAAAGGTCAGTGCTAAGGTCATCTGGCCAGTAAATAGTAAAGACAGGATTGAAACTTGACATCTTAACCTTTTTGTCTGAATAAAGCAAAAGCTCTTTGAAGAATCTAATCTACTAGATGACAGTCACAATCCCAAAAGATATCGATGGGCTAGAACATTGAGTAGAACCTAATGAGACAACATGGAACAGTGATAAATGTGTCTTATAGCTTGGCTCAAAGAATTAGCTTTACAAATATAAGAAGAAAGGGGCGTCACTACATGATAGTTTGTCTGGGAAAAAAATCAGCATCTCAGTGAGCTTATTATATAAATAAATGGTGAAATGGAATAGCCAAAGATGCTAATCTGATCTTAGGTTGCATTAAGGGGAGCAGAGTGTCCAGAACAAGGAAGGTTCCAGTCCCTCCATTCACTGCACTGGCCAGGTCACATCTAGAATGCTGTATTCAATTTTGGGCCCCACATTTCAGAAAGGAGGTGATGGACTGAGAACATTCAGAGGATGGTTATCTAGATTAGCTATTGAGAATGAAGATAGGTTGAAGGAAAAGAGGATGTTTACACTAGAGTAGAGATATAGGTTGGACATGATAGCTAGCTTTAAATATCTAGTATGAGAGAAAAAAATCTCTCTGAGTTCATGTGGTAGGTAACTGCTGCCATAATGAATGTACCACAATATAGAAATTATATGGGCAGCTACATGGAACAGTGGATAGAGTGCTGGGCCTGGAATCAGGAAGACTCATCTTCCTGAGTTCAAATCCTGCCTCAGAAACTTATTAGCTGTGTGAGCCTGGGCAAGTCACTGAACCCTGTTTACTTCAATTTCCTCATCTGTGAAATGATTTGGAGAAGGGAATGGCAAATCAGTCCAGTATCTTTGCCAGGAAAACCCCAAATAGGGTTACAGAGTTGGACATGGCTGAATAACTGAAAAACAAGAACAAGAAATTATAGAGGTAAAAACGTAAGCTTTATTATTATGCCCAAGCATAGGTTTAGGCCTCAGAGAAAACAATAAATTTGAACAACCATTAGGATTCTAACTTTTTCTTACAGGCAAAATTATATCAAAGTGACAAAGAAATAATTCTTTTACATATTGTAATCTTTTTTTAGCATTTTTTTCACTTTTAATATAAATTTATTTATTTTTAGTTTTCAACATTTACTTCCACAGGATTTTGAGTTCCACATTTTCACCCCATCTCACCTCTCCCCCCACCCCAAGATACCATGCATTCTGAATATTCCTTCCCCTAGTCTGTCCTCTCTTCTATATCTCCCCCCCTCTTCTCTTATCCCCTTCCCCTTCTATTTTCCTATAGGGCAGGATAGACTTCTGTACCCCATTTCCTGTATTTCTTATTTCCCAGTAGCATGTGAAAACATTTTTTTTAAAACATATGTTTTTAAAACTTTAGGTTTCAGATTTTCTCTCTTCCTCCTTCCCCAACCACCCTCATTGAAAAGACAAGCAACTCCATATAGGTTGTACACATGCAGTTATGCAAAACACTTCCACAGTAGACATGTTGTGAAAAATGAACTCTATTTCCCTTAATCCTATCCTGCCCTCCCATTTATTCTATTCCTTCTTTTGACCCTGTCCCACCTCAGAAGTATTTCCTTCTAATTACACCCTTTCCCAATCTGCCCTCCTCTCTATCATCCCCCTGTTCTCTTGTCCCCTTCTCCCCCTATTTTCCTGTAGGGTAAGACAGATTTCCATACCCAATTGAATGTGTATGTTATTCCCTCCTTAAGCCAAATCCTATGAGAATAAGATTCACTCATTCCCTCTTACCTTCCCCCATTTCCCCTCCACTGTAAGAGCCTTTTCTTTTCTGTTGTCTTTTTTTTTGTGAGATAATTTACCCCATTCTACCTCTCTTCTTCTTCCGAGTATAATCACCCTCATCCCTTAATTTTATTCTCCAGATAAGACCCCTTAATCTTCAACTCACCCTGTGCCCTCTATCTATCTATCTATCTATATATATATACATACATATAATTTTTTTCCTCCAACTACCCTAATACTGACAAAGGTCTCATAAGTTATAAATATCTTTCCATGCAGGAATGTAAACAGTTCAATCTTAATAAGTCTTTTATGATTTCTCTTTTCTGTTTACCTCTTCATGTTCCACTTGAGTCCTGTATTTGAAAGTCAAATTTTCTATTCAGCTCTGGTCTTTTCATCAAGAATGCTTGAAAGTCCTCTATTTCACTGAATACCCATTTTTTCCCCTGAAGGATTACACTCAGTTTTGCTGGGCAGGTGATTCTTGGTTGTAATCCTATCTCCTTTGCCCTCCAGAATATTATATTCCATGCCCTGCGGTCCCTTAACGTAGAAGCTGCTAAATCTTGTACTTGAATTGTTTCCTTCTGACAGCTTGTAATATTTTCTCCTTGACCTGGGAACTCTGGAATTTGGCTATAATATTCCTAGGAGTTTTCCTTTAGGGATCTCTTTCAGGAGGAGATCTGTGGATTCTTTCAATTTCTATTTTGCCCTCTGGTTCTAATATATCAGGGCAGTTTTCCTTGATAATTTCTTGAAAGATGATGCTAGGCTCTTTTTTTGATCATGGCTTTCAGATAGTCCAATAATTTTAAATTCTCTCTCCTGGATCTATTTTCCAGGTCAGTTGTTTTTCCAATGAGATATTTCACATTGTTTTCTAATTTTTCATTCTTTTGGATTTGTTTTACAGCATCTTGATTTCTCATAAAGTCACTAGCTTCCAATTGCTCTATTCTCATTTTTAAGGAAGTATTTTCTTCAGTAATCTTTGGACTTCCTTTTCCATTTGGCCAATTTTTCTTTTTAGGGCATTTTTCTCCTCATTGGCTTTTTGGACCTCTTTTGCCATTTGGGTTAGGCTATTTTTTAAGGTGTTATTTTCTTCAGTATTTTTTTGGGTCTCCTTTAGCAAGCTGTTGACTTGTTTTTCATGATTTTCTTGCATCACTCTCATTTCTCTTCCCAGTTTTTCCTCTACTTCCCTTACTTGCTTCTCAAAATCCCTTTTGAGCTCTTCCAAGGCCTGGGACTGATTCATATTTTTCTTGGAGGCTTTGGATGTGGGACTTTGACTTTATTGTCTTCTTCTGGTTTTATATTTTGATCTTCTTTGTCACCAAAGTAAGATAATATAGTCTGACTCTTTTTGTGAGGTTTGCTCATGATCCCAGCCAATTACTTGAGTTTTAAACCCTTTGTTAAGGTAAGAGTCTGCTTCCAATGTGGAGAATGTACTGTCCCAAGCTTCAGGGGTTTGTACAGCTGTTTTCAGAGATACTTGTAGGGACCTGTAAATTTTTAGTTCTTCCAAGGTGGTATGATAAGGGGAGAGGTGTTTACTCCTTTTCTGGCCTGTGACCACAAGTATTCCTTTCTGTTCTGTGACTGTGAGGAGGGGTTTCTCTCCACAGCCACTACAAGCTCCACCATGCCAGCGCTCCTTCTCACCCAGAACTGTGACCCAGATCCACACACGGGCAAAGCAAGAGATTCCTACCTCAGCACTGGCAAAGAGATCACTGCAGTCTCTCTCTGATCAGCCACTGGATTCCCCCTCAGTCTGTGGGCTGGAAGCTTGGGAAGCAGCTGCCCCCCTACCCCCCCCCAGGGCCACGCTCCTGGGGAATGGAGCTGAGACCCCGCCTTCCTTTCTCAGCACTGACAGAAACAGACTTTGCCCACTGACCTTCTAAATTGTCTTTGGCATTTGTGGATTGAGGAGCCTGGAAACCTCCACAGCTGCCCGCGATTCAGTCCTCTGAGGCCCGCTCCAGGTCAGCTGTGGACTCCGCGCCCATGCCACGATGCGCTGTGCTCCCAGCCCGGCGCGATACACCTTTCTGATCAATCATCCAGGCTGTCTCGGGCTGGAAATTTGTTTCACTCTGCCTTTTTGTGGGCTCCGCTGCTTCAGAATCTGTCTAGACCCATCTTCCATGAGTATCTGGAGGGGTTTGGGGGAGAGCTCAAGCAAGTCACTGCTTTCACTCCACTATCTTGGCTCTGCCCCCTCTACATATGGTAATCTTGTACATTCCTCTTAGGCCATAAAAGTTAAATAAAAGACATTTATAATGCCATACTTCCTTCAATGTCATGAAAGTTGAACAAACTTGGTTTAACAGTCATAATCTCAATCTGTTAAGGAAACAAACCTTGTGAAGTAAACTCTATAGTTAAACTAAATCATGTTACAAGTTCAATTACATTTAGAGGGTTCTCAAATAGGCTGAGGAGGGGGAATAAATTACATGTTGCAAAAGAATCAGGGAGAGCTAAAATTCCTCTGGTCTTGGTCAGGTGAGATTAATATTAACAGAATACAGGCTTTCAGTTAACCAAAAGTTGCAGGAGGAAAAAAGTAAAATCAAAATTCCCATTACATATCTAAAGGTTAGCATAAATAATTGGAATTAATTGTGTTTGGCCCCAAGGGAAAGAACTAGGAACAATGGATAGAAGTATTCAACAGACAGATTTAGGAACAATATAAAGAAACACTTGATAGCAGAGTTTTCTGAAAGTGAAATATGCTGCCTTGAGAAGCAATGGGCTTCTGTCTACTGCCCCTATGCCAGTTAAGCTGTTTTTCCCTTAAAAGACATTCAGACCATCTTCAAGGATTGGTTGACTCATCAGACTCAAGATTCAGGTTATTGACATTACTTCCTGGTTGCCTAGGTACAAAGTAAGCAAAATAAGTTCCAGGGAACTCTGAATCTCTCTGAATTATTTACCATTATGGCTGTCAAATAATGATGGGAAACTCAGGTAAGGGAGTCAACATGAAGTGTTCCCAACGCCTATCCTTGTTGAATAGCCTTCTTCTGCTATGGCTAAATTAATCTCCTTTGGTTAACTGTTGAATGACCTCTAACTGTTCATTTAATTCTCTAATATTTAACCCAAACTACCAGGGGACTGATTTGATTCAGGGTCAGGCCAAGTCTGGGAGTAATTTCATTTTCACTAGAGGTCTTCAGGCAAAAGCAGTTCTTTTTGTGATAGCAAAGAATTGGAAACTGAAGGTATACCCATCAATTGGGGAATGATGAACTAGTTATAGTACATGAACACGATGTAATACTACTGTGCTATAAGAAATGATGAAGGAGATGGTTTCAGAAAAACTTAGGAAGAACTATACAACTTAATACAAAATGAAGTGAGCAGAACCAATAGAACAATCTATACAGTAACAACAATATTGTGAAGGTCTCTTTGAAAGACGGTACCTCTGATCACCACAATGACCCACAGTAATTCCAAAGGACTCATGTTGAAACGTGCTATCCACAGCCTGGCTAATGCAGAAATTTGTTTTGCATAGCTATATGTACTTATAATGGGGTTTTGTTCTTGTCTTCTCACTAGTTGGGGAAAGGAGGAGGAGAGAAAGAGAATTTGGAACTGGAAAAAAAGAATAAAGAAATCTCTGTGCTTTAAAATAAATTAAGTTAAAGACGTTTTATAGGTTTAAAAAAAGACAGAGGTAAGTTATTCTTGCATTTACCTCTGTCTTTTTTTTTAAGAATAACTTACTCAGCAAAGTTGAGTATAATCCTGAATGAAAAAAAAAATGACATTTGACAAACTGAAAACTTTGAAGTATTTGTAACAAAAACACCAGAACTCAATGGAAAATTTGATATAAAGGATCCAGAAGAAATATAAGGAAAACATTAAAGACAAATTATAAGGCACTCATTAAAGTAAAATTGCTCACAAAATGATGAAGAGTGAAGGGAGCACAACCACGAGAACATTGTATATAGTAACAGCAATATTGTTTTTAAAATGACTCTGAGCAATTAAGTTATTTTGATTATTATAAATATATAAATTAAAAATAAAGGACATAAAAAAGAAAGATGCTATGTGCATCCAGAAAAAGAACTGATAAATAGAGGTATTATAGAATAATTTCACATACATATACCTATTTGTATCTAGTGGTAGCAATCTCTGGGTGGGGGCATAGGGAAGGAAGATGAAAAAGGGTAAAAAAACAAAATTTACTAAATAACTTTGTTATATATTTGAAGGGAACAGCAAGTTGTACATGGCAGATTTGCAGCTTCATGTACAATCATCCTTTTTTATTGTACTGTGTTATGAAAATGCTTGTTTTAATCTGTGAATTGGAAAAATAAATTTCTAATACAAAAAATAAAATAAATTCAAATACAATTTAAAAAACAGGATTTTAGATTTGATGTTAGGGGTAATGGGGAGCTGCTATAGTTTATTGAGTAGGGAAGTGTCATGGTCATATCTGTGCTTTAGAAACTTTGGCAACTGAACAGAGGATGGACTTTAGTGGGGAGAAACTTGAGGAGGGGTGACCAACCAGAAAACTGTTACAATATTCTGAGTGTGAGGTGAGATGAGAGCCTGCACCAGACTGATGACAGTGTTAGATGAGATAAAGGAGCACATACAAAAGATACTGTAAAGGTAGAATCTACAGGCCTTGGCAACAGATTGGTATGAGGGAAGAGTGTGAGGAGTCAATAATGACACTTAGATTGTAATCCTGGTTAACTTGGAGGAGGGTGGCACTCTCAGCAGTAATAGGAATGTGTGGAACAGGAGAGGGTTTGAGAGGAAAGATAACAAGTTCAATTTTGTACATGATGAGTTTGAGATACTTATGAGACATCCAGTTAGGGTTGTCTAAAAGGCAATTGGTGATGCAAGACTGTAACTCAGGAGAGAGGTCAGGGCTGGCTAAATAGATTTTAAAATTATCTGCATAGAAATCATATTTGAATCCAAAGGAGCTGATGAGATCACCAATAGAGATAATATAAAGGAAGAAGAGTAGAGGGCCCAGAAGACAGCCTTGGAGGAAACCTACAGTTGGAGGGCATGACCTTGATAAAGATCCAGCAAAGGAGATAAAGAACCAGAAAATAAAAATAATGTCAGGAAAACCTAAAAACTGACACTGATCAACAATGACAAAGGCAGAGAAGTCAAGAAGGAGGAAGATTGAGAAAAAGTCTTTAGACTTGGCAATTAAGAGATCTTTGGCAAGTCGGATGTATATTTCAATTTAATAAAAATTTTATGTCACATAAGAAAGTTAGACTCATTTTTTAAATAACCCTAAGAATGATTTCGTAAGTTATGTAATTCAATAAGCATTTATTAATCTCCTACTTTTTTCCAGGCTTTGTGCTAGGCAGTGAGAATACAAATTTAAAAAATGAAAATAATTTCTATTCTTGAGGAGCTGATAGTCTAAGCACAATTAACAAATCAGGTAATTATATTCAACCATTCAGTACATTGTATTTCGGATTATTGTTACAGTACATTTTAAAATTCACATACCTTAAGTCAAGCAACACAATGCTTGTTGATTGACCTTAATGAATGATCATTTTTAGTAGCATTCTGTAGTCATAGTCAAATGTCCACATTTATTCATATATTTTTCCCCTTGTATGTTTTGAGAACAAACGAGTTGAAGTATTCCTTAAAAATTTCTTACCCACTTTTCCCTGTTGGCTTTTGAGGAAATGGAACTGCTGTAAACTTCCATTCATAAGGAGGGGCAGCAGCTTTAGCTACCTTGTCTCCTGCCATGTTTTCTTGAACTCATGACACCTCTGTTTCTAATGGGTTTCTTCTTCCTTACCTCTCAGGTGACTGAGTATCCTGAAATGGGAGTGCCCAGGTGTTCAGTAATACAAGGAGATGCCTCAAAGCCATCTGAGTTCCTGTGGGCAACTGAAATCCTGGAGCTAGTGGCAACAGCAGCTGAGTCTGGTTTATGAAAACTTAAAGCAGCTTTGGGGAGTAACATCCTTTACCCAGCCCAGACAGGAGACAGACCAGCAGGGCAAGGGAATGGCTAGTGGCTAGTCCATCCAAGTCAAGACACCACTCTAATGACACCATTGGTCCTTGAGAACAAAGGACAAACAACAATACCACCACACCCAGAAGTAAACTGAGTAGGGATTCTGCAAAAAGAAAAAGGACTTCCAGGGTCAGGAAGTGTGTATCTGCCCTCCCCCACCCCATACCCCACCTTCCCTGCCTCCAGTTCATTGCAGGGGTGGGAACAGTTTGTAGCAACCATTTCAAGTTAGAGTCCAGTTTCTCAGGGATTGAGTGGACGTTTAGAGCAAAGAACTCTTTCTGTTTGGGAATGGGGGAGGACGTTGTTGTCCTTCAGTCCTTACTATACCCTCTCGTATGTATCCATTTGTAAAAGCCAAAAAAAGAAAAAAATGTGTCTCATAAAGAATAGGCATAAATGGAGAACGTGGATAGTTAAGGCCACCTGTGAAGGGACAACACAGCACAATGGAGACCCAGTGGAACCTCTGACATCTGGTTATAGCAAAACGCTTCTGGGCCTGCTTACCTTCTGGTCTTGATCAGATGCATAGTCTCCACTAGATGCTGTCATTGGACATGTAATCTCCTTTGGCCACTGCCAGACAAAACCCCACTGGGTGTGCTGTCATGCAACTTCTCTTTCCTTCCAGCTTCTGGCTTCAGCTTAGATCCTTGCTTTGCTATGCTCTTATTGTTCCAAGCCAGAACATTTTCCAGGCTTTTTTAGAAAAATGGCTGCCCCAGTTATGGACTACCAAAAGACTTCCCTAGGGAGAATAGCCTTCTTCATCTTTTCCCCTACCAAGTGACTAGTTTTGTTCCCTGCAGCCTTGGCTATAGGGGTTTTCATAACCAGCAAGGGATTATCCACCCCAGATGCCAAACTCTTTAGAGCAGAGATACTCCTAGCTAAGTCCCTACTGCCCATAGACTTATCTGGCTTTCTGAACTGGATTACCCTGGTCACTGGGCTTGGGCTTGTGTGATTGGCCTCATTCTGATTCATGATGATGTATCTCTCAGTTCTAATCTCTAAAGACTACTCATCAATGTTGGGCTACTCACCCAATGCTGCCAAGGCCCCAGGAATTTTGGGTCCTTCAGTTTTTCTGTTCCTCAAACCCCTTCTACAATCCCCAGGCAAATGATTTGGGAGGAAGGCAGGCGAGGCATGGAGAGAAAACTGAAGCCAGGGATCGAAATCATTGATTTTTCTCTCCTTCCGCCTGGCTCCATTCTTGTTCTTTCATATGCATATATAAAGGTACTTATGTGCTGCCCACATAGGTTATGTGTGCCTGCATGGGTCTGTCTAACTGTGGCTTTCAGGGAAGGATGAAGAGATAACTCTAGGGCCTCCTCCACCCACCCTTCACCAAGGATGACTTCTCTTCCTGCCAGGAGGGGAAGCAGGAGACTGGGGCTTCAAATCTGGTCATTCTGCTCTCTGGGCTTGAATTATGTCTATCCACCCCTCCCTTAAAAATTGTTAGTCTAGATGAAATAATTTTGGGTTCAAACTGTGCCTCTGATCACTATCTCTTTAACAGGGAAGAAATGCCCCAAGCTATATATCCAAAGGTTTGACTCCGTCCCCACCAAATGCTAGTTACACAGACCACAGATAGCAAACAAACCCATTTATCCAAGTCTAGAGAAAACAGAAGGGGAAGCAAACAAGGTGGCAGCAGTGACTAGGTGCTGGACCTGGAGAGAGGAAGACTCATCTTCCTCAGTTCAAATCTGGCCTCAGACACTTACTAGCTGTGTGACTCTGGGCAAGTCACTTAACCCTGTTTGCCTCTGTTCCTCATCTGTAAAATGAGCTGGAGAAGGAAATGGCAAACCATTCTAGTACCTTTGCCAAGAAAATCCCACCCAAATGGGGTCATGGAGCATTGGACATGACTGAAAAATGACTTAACAACAACAACAAATAGCAAACAGAAATCAGAGAACTTGTGCAGATGAGATTTTACCAGTCAATACACAGAGAGAATGAAGTCTCCCACTGTGAGTGAGCTAGCTGAACCAAGAGAGAAAGTCTCAGATCTCACCCAAGAGGAAATTACTTGAAGTCTCTAGTATAGTGAGCTGGGGTTAGAGACATGATCCAGGTACGAGCCCATCTATATATCAACTTCTTTCCAGAGTCTTTCTCTCCCTTCAGAGACCTCTCCCTGAAGAGAATCTGGAACCATGTGTATTCTCTATTGAAGCTGGAAGCCAGAAGACCAGGATCTCTCTTCTCCCATACTTTCACCAATTCTGCCCCTCCATAATTGAGTATGCAAACACCCAGCAAGTAATCAATGCCCACCTATGAGCAGTCTTATGCAATGGGTTTGGAGCCTGTAGTTATACATGTATGAAAACCTAAAGCCTTTTGTGCTTAATCTCATAGAATCTAATTAATTTATCATGGAAAACTTTCCCCATAGAGAGGAGCATGCTTTGTTCCTTTTTAGGTTAGCTAAAAGATTAAATTAAAGGAGCAGAAACAATCAACTACTTGCCACTGTCTGGAGTAGAATAACGGTAGGGAAAGTGAATTAATATTAATTCCTTTGCCCTTGTCTAGCTACCTCATTCCCAATTCCTTTTTATCCTACAGTCTCCCTCCTAAGTCCCCTGGGGTAAGGCTGTACATCACATGAGCATCCCAGTTGGGTGCTACAGCGGGCACTTTACTAGCCAACATTGAGGTTGCCTAGCAATGTATAGTGTCTTCCATGGAACAGACCTGTCTGAAGAACAAAGTTAATAATAGTCCTTTTGGGCTTGGGTTTGAGGATATAATTCCTTTCAATCCTACTGTAGTGCAGGGCTTCTTAAACTTATTTGTGTCATGGACCCCTTTGGCAGGCTGGAAAAGTCTTTGGACTCCTTCTTAAAATAACGTTTTAAAATGAAGAAAATAAAATACATAGCATTGCCAAGGAAACCAATTATAGTGAAATAAAGATGAAATTATTTTTCCCATCCAAGTTCACAGGTCCCCTGGAATCTATCCATTGACCCAGGTTAAGAACTATTGCTCTAAAGTAGTGACCCAGGACTGCAACAACTTTCAGACCCTCTTTTGGGCCAAAGCACCAAATCTGGAATTTGAAAACTATTACTAAATATAAACCTTTCAAACATTTTCACAAATGCTTTCTCACTCCTTTCCCCCACCCCAACCCCCAACCATCTTTCAGTTCTTTCACAGACACACTGGCATAAATGTTCTGACACCTTCCCACAGGATTTGCCATTACAAATTCTCAGTTAAATCATTTTCCTAAGCAACACTTTTTAGGAAGTGGGGATTGCTCTACTTTATGGAAGGTGGGAAGTTTCGATAAGTATTTCAACAATTTAAAAACCATTCATGGGAATCAGATCCAAGATGCCAGAATGAGAGAAGCCAAGGGAACCAGTCTCCTCACACACCCCTACCAAATAAGCCAACACCAAATAGAAGAGAAATGGCTAAAAAAAACCACCCACAAGAAAATGAAAAGCAATCAAAATAAAAGATGAACAAGAAGAATGCTGATATAATTTAAAATACTGTAAAGCAAATGAATCAGCTGAAGCAACGAGGTGGAAAAAAGACCACACAAGATGCCCCAAGAGACATCTCCAAATGGATAAACAACTTAATAAAATAAATTAAGTGAGAATTGGCATTAATTTACAAAAAAAATAAGACAAATAAAAGAACTTAAAGAAACTTAAGAATCACATTGGGAAATTAAATAAGACTTACATACTCAGTGACAGTTCGAAAATATCTTGACAAGCTAGAACATTGAGCTGAACCCAATAAAATGAAGTTTGATAGAAATATATTGAAGTCTTTTACTTGGTTTGAAAAACAGCTGCAGAAATACAGGAGAAAGGCATTGTTAAGATAACAATTTGTCTAAAAAAAAAATCTGGCTCAACATGAGTCAATATTGGCTTGAAGATTAAGAGCATCTCAGTACCCAGAACAAAGGTGATGATACCAGTATACTCTGCCCTAGTCAGAACATATATGAAATATTATGCTCAGTTTGGGGCCCATATTTTAAAAGGAATATGGCTAAACTGAAGGGCACAAAGAAAAGGGAAACCAGGTTGATGAAGGTCTTGAAATTGTGTCCTAGCAGGATCAAGAGCTAATTCACTCAAAGGAGGGGCATCATACAGCTTGTGAGGAAGAACCTGAGGGCCATTTTCCCCTTCCCCAAAGCCAGAGAATATAAAAAAGTAGACAGTGAGAAAAAGTATCAAGGACAATGAGAGTATATTAAAAATAAAGGACTTAGAAATAAAAAGGTTATGGATAAACTTGGAAAGAGTAGTTTCAGTCATGTTTAGTGGCATGGACATTTTCTTGGGCTGTGCTCCATGCCTGGAATATTCTCCTTCCTCATCCCTACCTGCTCCCTTCCTTGATTTCCTTTAAGTTCTAACAAAAATCCCAACCTCTCTTAATTCCAGTGCCTTCCCTCTCTTATTTCTTACCTATCTAGTATATAGCTTGATTGTATATATTTGTTTGTTTTCTCTCCTATTAGATTGTGAGCTCTTTGAGGGCAAGAGCTGTCTTTTGCCTATTTTTGTATTCCCCAGGGCTTAGCATAGTGCCTGGAATGGAGTTGGTGCTCACGAGATATTTACTGATTGATTAGTTGAGCAGAGAGTGATCAACAGTTTCAAAGGCTGCAGAGAGGCTGAGGAAAATGAGGACTGAGAAAAGACCATTGGATTTGGCAATTAAGAGACTGTTATTAACTTTGGAGAGAGTTTCCATGGAATGATGAAGTCAGAAGTCAGATTGTAGAGTATTAAGAGAGTGAGAGGAGAGAAAGCAGAGCCAGCTATTGCACACTGCTTTTTTAAGGAATTTAGCTACAAAATGCAGAAGAGATATAAAATGATAGCAGGATGAAAGGAAGCAAGAGTTTAAAGAATGGGAGGTGGAGCCAAGATGATGAAGAAAAGGCAGGGATTCACCTGAGCTCTCCCCTAAAATCCTTTAAATAATGTCTCAAAACAAATTCTAGAGTGGCAGAACCCACAAAAGGACAGAGTGAAACACTTTTCTAGCCCAAGACAATTTAGAAAGTCGGCGGGAAAGGTCTGTTGCATCAGGGTGAGAGTGGAACACAGGAATGCAGAAGGGGCCCTGCCATACCAGGAGCAGACCTTGAGCGCAACTGAATCAGCCCACAGATGGTAAGGAGGGGTCAGACAACTGTCAGAAGGAGACTACAGCCCTTTGCTGGCAGCAGGGGCAGGACTCTGTATTGCCCATACTCAGATCTGGGTCACAGTCCTAGGGTGAGGAGGAATACTAGCACACCAGAGCTTGTAGCCACAGGGGAGCTGGGACCCTGGACACAGTTACAGGGTGGAAAAGAGTGCTTGTTGTCACTCACAGAATCATGCACAGTACAGGACAGTAGTAAACATACCTCTCCCTAGAATCAGGGATGGGGAACCTGTGGCCTCAAGGCCACATGTGGCCTTCTAGGTTGTTGGGTATGACCTTTTGAAGTACAAGTTTTACAGAACAAATCCTTTCATCAAGGGGATTTGTTCTGTGAAATTTGGATTCACTCAAAGGGCCGCACTTGAGGCCCTAGAGGGCCACATGTGGCCTTGACACCTCAGGATCATACCACCTTGGAAGAACTGAAAATGTACAGGCCCCCAGAATTACCTCTGAAAACAGCTACACAAAAAAACCTGAAGTGTGAGATGGGACCCCCCTCCACTCAGAGTCCCACTTTAGCATAGAGTTAAAAGTTTAAAAAAATAGGCTGGAAAATAAGCAACCAGCAGAAAAAGATCCTGACAATATAGTAAATTACTATGGTGACAGGGAAGAACAAAACACAAACTCAGAAGAAAACAACAAAGTCAAAACTCCTACATCCAAAGCCTCAAAGAAAAATATGAATTGGCCCCAGGCCATGAAAGAACTCAAAAAGGATTTTAAAAAATCAAGTAAGAGAAGTAGAGGAAAAATTGGGAAGAGAAATGAGAGTGATGCAAGAAAATAATGAAAAAGGAGTCAACAGCTTGGTAAAGGAGGCACAAAAAATACTGAAGAAAACAAAAACAGAATAGGCCAAATGAAAAAAGTTATACGAAAAGTAGGTACAAAAGCTCATTGAAGAAAATAATTCCTTAAAAATTAGAATTGGGCAAGTGGAAGCCAATGACTTTATGAGACATCAAGAAACAATAAAAACAAAAGCAAAAGAATGAGAAGAAAATGTGAAATATCTAATTAGAAAAACAATTGACCTGGAAAATAGATCCAGGAGAGATAATTTAAGAATCATTGGACTACCTAAAAGCCATGATCAAAAAAAAAAAAAGCCTAGATATCATCTTTCAAGAAATTATCAAGGAAAACTGCCTTGATATTATAGAACCAGAGGGTAAAATAGAAATTGAAAGAATCCACCAGTCACCTCCTGAAAAAGATCCCAAAATGAAAGCTGCCAGAAACATTATAGCCAAATTCCAGAGCTCCCAAGTCAAGGAGAAAATATTGCAAGCAGCCAAAAAGAAACAATTCTAGTATCATGGACAGTCAGGACAACACAAGATTTAGTAGTTTCTACATTTAAGGATCAAAGGGTTTTGAATATGGTATTCCTGAGGGCAAAAGAGCTAGGATTACAACCAAGAATCACCTCCACAGCAAAACTGAGTAATAATCTTTCAGGGGACAAAAAATGGATATTCAATGAAATAGAGGAGTTTTAAGCATTTCCTAATGAAAAGACCAGAGCCAAATAGAAAATGTGACTTTCAAATACAAGGCTTAAAAGAGGTATAAAAAAGTAAACAAGAAAGAGAAATCATATGGGAGTAAATAAGGTTAAGCTGTTTACATTCCTATGTGGGAAAAAGATACTTGTAACTCCTAAAAATTTTCTCATTATTGGGCAGCAAGAAGGAGGATATATAGACAGAAATCACGAGTGTGAATTGAATATGATGGGATGATTATCTAAACAAATAAAATTAATGAGTAAGAAAGAAAAGAAGGGAAGAGGGAAAGGTAGAATTGGGTAAATTATCTGACACAAAACAGTCACAAAAGAGCTTTTACTGTGGAGGGGAAGAAAGGGGAAGTGTGAGAGAAGCATGTGAACCTTATACTCATCAGAATTGGCTCAAAGAGAGAATAACATACATACTCAGTTGGGTGTAGAAATCCATCTTACCATGCAGGAAAGTAGAAAGAGAAAGGGATAAGAGAAGGGGGGAGGCTGATAAGAGGGAGGGCAGATTGGGGGAGATAAAAGTGAGAAGAAAAACACTTTTGACAATAGACAGGGTGAAAGGAGAGAGGAAGTAGGATAAACGGGGGAAATAGGATGGAGGGAAATACATGGTAATTACAGTGGGAAAAAATGTATATCAAGTTTATCTGATAAAGATCTCATTTCTCAAATATATAGAAAACTGAGTCAAATTTGTAGAAATAAGAGTCATTCCTCAATTGATAAATGGTTAAAAGATATGAACAAGCAGTTTTTTAAATAATCAAAACTACAAACATATAGAAAAATGACCTAAATCACTATTGATTAGAGAAATGCAAATTTAAAACAACTCTGAGCTACAACCACACACCTATCAGAATAGCTAATATGACACAAAAGGGAAATGACAAATGTTGGATGGGATGTGGGAAAATTAAAATACTAATGCACTGTTGGTGAAGTTGTATACTGATTCAACCATTCTGGAGAGCAATTTGGAAGTATGCTCAAAGGGCTGTAAAACCATCCATACCCTTTGATCAAGCAATACCACTGCTAGGTCCATATCCGAAAGAGATAATAAACAAAAAGGAAAAGGATCTATATGTACAAAAAAAAATTATAAAGGCTCTCTTAGTGGTGGAAAGAAGTGGAAATTGAGGGGATGTCCAGCAATTGGAGAACGACTGAACAAGTTGTTGTATGTAATTGTGATGAAATAGTATTGTGCTATAAGAAATTAAGAGCAGGATGCTCTCAGAAAAACCTGGAAAGACTTACATGAACTGATGCAAAGTAAAATGAGGAGAACCAAGAAAACATTGTACACAGTAAATGCAATATTATATGATGATCTACTGTGAATAATTTAGCTATTCTCAGCAATATGATTCAAGACAATTCTGAAGGACTTATAATGAAAGGTACTGTCCATCTCCAGAGAAAGAACTGGTGGAACCTGAATGCAGATCAAAGATATCTTTTCTTTACTTTCTTTTTTTTTCTTGGTTTTTTTTGTCTGTGTTTTCTTTTACAGTATGACTTACATAGAAATGGGTTTTACATGACTACACATGTATAACCTATGTCAAGTTGCTTGCCTTCTCAATGGGAGGGAGGAAGGGAAGAAAGAAGGAAAAGAACTTGGAACTCAAAATTTGGGAGAAAAGGAATGTTAAAATTGTTTTTACATGTAATTGGAGAAAAAAATAAAATATTAATTTTTTAAAAGAGTTTAAAGAATGAATAAGTGGTCAATAGGTGCTCTCTTTTCATTTTTTCTTTTGCACAGTCCTTATTTGTGTCCATAAAATCTTAGGATCAGAGCTAGAAAGTTTCATCTAGCTGAAATGAAAGTTCCACCCTTTCATTTTGCAGCTGGAAACTAAGGCTAAAAGCAGTTTAAAAAAAAAAACTTGCAGAGGGTTGCACAGCTAGTAAATATGAGAATTGGAAGTCAGGTCTTCCTGATTCCAAGTCCCATCAAACCACCCACTAGGCCAAGATGCTTTTTTATATCATGTCCCCTTGAAGTTAGAGACTGTTAATTTTTTTTAATTCCTAGTACTTAGTTTAATGTCTTCAGATATTAAGAACTTAATAAATCTTTACTGAATTGAATTGAATTAGCCAAGTAATTAAGTTCTGAAGGAGTTGGGATCTCAGGAGGTGGAAGTGAGGAGGGATCCCATTCCCAGCGTTGGGGACACCTTGTACAAAGGTACAGAAAAGGACATGGGATGTCCTGTACTGGGAACAGGAAGCAGGCCAGTTTGGCTCAAAGGGACTAATGTGTAATAAGCCCAGAAAAGTCAATAGGAGTCAGACTGTGAAGGATTTTAAATACAAAAAAAAAAGTGGGTC
Source organism: Phascolarctos cinereus (assembly GCF_003287225.1). Taxonomy (NCBI): domain Eukaryota; kingdom Metazoa; phylum Chordata; class Mammalia; order Diprotodontia; family Phascolarctidae; genus Phascolarctos; species Phascolarctos cinereus. The sequence continues at coordinate 225,447,775 of NW_027556098.1, read as the reverse complement.
TACTTTATTCTAGAGGCAAAAGGGAGCTCTAGAGCTTTTTGAGCAAAAGGTATGACATGGTCACACCTGTGCTTTAGGGATGTCACTTTGGCAGCTGCGAGGAGAATGGATTGTAGAGGGCAGAGCCAGTAAGCAGGATGACTACTTAGGAGGCTGGAACAATGGTCCTGAGTTTATAGATGAGGAAATTGAGGTCCAAGGAAGTTAAGTGACTTGCCCAAGGTCCCATAGACCTTAAAGGTCAGAGGCAGAATCAGATTCTAAAGCTAACATTTACAACCCCTTTTTATAGTGAAAATGGGTGGGAAAGTATGGGAAATTATATAATGAAATATGGTAAAAGTTTTGCAAGAAGAGGAAAAAGTGTCCTAAGTAGTTCATCTTCCTGATGTAAGTCTAATTATGGAACAAATTCCAGTGGTTGGAGTGGACTTGAGATGACAGGTTTGACTGGTAGTAAACGGAAGTTTGAGTTTTAGGAAAGTATTGTAAAGGCCCAAAATTACTCTGAGAAAAAAGGGTAAGTATCATACCTTTCAGCAAGCATAATATTATGGGTGAATTTGAATAGGTAGAATACCATGGGACTGACTGCTACATAAACTGCTTCCTCACCAAAAGCTTTCTCCTGTAATTTTTCATGTTCACTCTTCTCTGATTTTATCCTCAAAGCTAAAGAAAATAGATATAGATTTCACTTCACTTAAATTTGCTTTACACAAAATATCTTAATTACCAAATCTAGTTGTCCCTATAGAATGAGCTGATAGAAAATGAGATTAGAATAACATGAAGGTGAACAAAGCATTCCCCAAATTTCCTGGGTGGTACTGGCCTAGTTACTAAACTCTTAAGATTCAACATTGTAATGGGTAGAGTATGCCAAAGAAGGAAATTCTGACAGTGGCCGGAAAGCTTGTTTTTAAAACCCTCCATTGCTTTCATGACGACTTAGCTTCTTAGGATGGTCTTTTTTCAAATAGCATGAGAGAGCTGGCTCAGATATGTAAACTGAAATCAAATCTACATGGCCACTCATTGGTCCAAAAAAGGAACAGCAAGTAGTGACAGGTGGAGGAAGGAGGTAGAGTGAAATCATTGTCACTTTCTCAGCAGCTAAGAATCTCCCTTCAGACGCAAGTATAACCCCTAAAAAAAATGACACTGGCTTTTGGAGGAAAGGTCACCTTTCTAAGGTTGCACTGGCATGCAAGGACTCCTGAGGCAGACCTTCCAAACAGGAAATGGTCTTTCTCTTTTATTGGAATGCTTCCTTAGCGCATTCCATAAACTCACCATTAGTTTTCAAAATACATGTGTTCATTCATTTGTGGCTAAAACCAAGGAATTCAGAAACCCATACAATATATATTATTGATCCACTCCGAGGAAAAGGCGAGCTTAAATTTAGGCTGCCAATGACATTTCATTTACCCCAGGAATCATTTGCAACATTATTCCTAATTTACACAAATATTTGGTCTCATTCAGTCGTGTCCAACTCCTCATGACCCCATTTTGGGGTTTTCTTGATATGGAATGGTTTGCCAAAGCAAGCGGGGTTAAGTGACTTGCCCAGGGTCACAAGGCTAGTATGTCTGAAGCTGTATTTGAACTTATGAAGACAGTCTTCTTAATTCTAAGCCTAGTGCTGTATCTACTGCAGCACCTATCTGTCCAACATAACATTTCCTACTGAAGGTTTAACAGCTATGGCATGATAGGCAGTCTGAAAGAGGAAGTGGGCAATTTTTTGTTTTTTAGCCATTTAGGCTAAATATTCAAAATGTGGCATGTTTAGGACAAATAAAATTGTCTTCAAACCTCTGGTATACATATCCAATTCATTTGTTTTCCTTTCTGCTGACTCAACAAATTGCTTATGCTTGGCTGTTTCTTCAAATGAGACTTTGATTACAGAAAATGAATGAGCTTAGTAGAGCTTGATTTCACAAACAACCAACTGTCAATGTGTTGATTAACATTAGAACCAGGAAAGGGAAAAAAAATGTAATTGCCCCACCCCTGCTTGGAGAGTCTTTCTGGAACTTGGACTCTGTCTGGATTTTTTAAGCTATTAGTACTTTACTCATGTCCTGTCTGTCCTTTCCCCCATGGACTGATCTTAAAATAACTACCCACGGCCTTCCTTTCATGATCAGAACTTGGCATTTCTCTCACCCTCCAGGTCCTGCCTGAGCTCATAGTCCTGTCCTTCTCTAGTGCTTTTTTAACTCTGATATGACTTAATGATGCACCAAAAATCTCACTGAGAACAGTTTCATCTATGAGAATAAGATCAATTTGACAAGCATCAACTGCCTCCATTAAGTCTGCAAGTAATCAGTATTTCTTAGCCACATCTTTAGTGGCTGCTGCAAAGATTGCTCCATCCACAGGTTTGCTCAGTGCAGGAGTGGGGACTCTGCGGCCTCAAGGCCACATGTGGCCCTCTAGGTCCTCAAGTGGGGCCCTCTGACCAAATCCAAACTTCACAGAACAAATCCCCTTAATAAAAGGATTTATTCTGTAAAACTTGGACTCAGTCAAAAGGCTGCGCCCAAGGACCCAGAAGGTCACTTGTGGCCTCAAGGCCCCAGGTTCCCCACCCCTGGCGTAGTGCAAAATGTCCAAAAAGAAGATTCTGAATGTAAAAGTCCCAAATTTCAAATCGTGGGGGTTGGTAGTTTGTATAAAGCATCAGTCCCAAAGCAGGGTTGGAGTAAGCACCGTGACTCAAAGCTTTAGTGAAGTACTTGTTTGTGCCCAGCACCTGGCACAGGATCTATGATGTAGTAAATCTTCAATAAAGGCTTGTTCATGGGTTTACTGACTTGAGAAGACTGGAGGATTCTTCGAGGCAAGATCCAGACCTTTGCTGGATGCTTCAGTTAATTACAAAGAAGTTACAAGAAAGGCAGCATACGCTCAGTCTTCAAGATTTTGTCATAACATGTTGGAACCACCCGATCCTCTGAACTGGTCTAATTGCTTGCTTCCTTCCTTCCCCTTCCATCTCATAGGACCACATACTTCGGGGGGCTTGTTTTGGTATAAACATAGGGAACTCCCAGGAGAACTCGTAGTTTTGTTGATATTCAAGATGTAGAGGGATACTTCACAAATAAGTGATGACAATAAAATATTTGCAGACACAGCCCATGTTTGTCTTTGGTACAGGTTACCTTATCACCACCAGAACATGACAAACTAAATGATAACCATAAAATATAAAGGCTGCATGGTATAATTGATGAAAATACGAGTATGAATATGGAAAATGGGAATCATAATACCCGTAGTCTCCACCTCACAGGGATGCCATAATATTCAATGTGATTATTGTTGTTGTTCAGTCGTTTTCAGTCATGTCTGACCCTTTTTGACCCCATTTAGGGTTTTCTTGGCAAAGACACTGGAGTGGTTTGCCATTTCCTTCTACAGCTCATTTTACAGATGAGGAAACTGAGGCCAACAGAATTAAGTGACTTGCCTAGAGTCACACAGCTGGTAAGTGGCTGAGGCCAGATTTGAACTCAGGAAGACAAGTCTTCCTGACTCTAGGCCCGGCGCTCTATCCACTGTGTCACCAGACTGTGGAGCATGTGATGTGTGTGTATGTATATATGCATATGTATATGTGTGCATGTACATATGTACGTGTACACATACATGTCACTTTGCAAAATTTAAAGCATTGTATGTCAAATATGATTTAATGCCTTGGGAATAGTGAAACTTGTCATCCCAGATGCTATGTATGTGGTTTTACTATGTAGATTAGCCAAAGTAAATCAAGAGGCTGAATGGTATAGTGATTAAAGTATTAGAAGTGGAAGTCAGGAAGAACTGAACCTCCTTTACAACATACCTGACAAATAGTCTTATATCCTCTTTTTGAAGACCTCCAAGGAGGGGAAATCATGACCTCACTAGGTAACTCATTCACTTTTGGACAGGTCTAATTGTCAGTTCTGATTTTCCTGACACCAAGCCCCAAATTGGCTTCTTTGCAACTTCTACTCATGGTTCTTGCTCTCTAGGACAAGTTTAATTCTCCTCTACATGACAACCCATTGCTTATCCTCTTTGAACTCTTTTTGACACTGTTGAGCACTTTTTCCTCAGTACCTTCTCCTCTCTCAGCTTCCCTGATGCTTAATTAGGCTAGTTCTCCTCCTGTCTCATTGATTATTCCTTCTCTGTATCTACTGTTTTCTTTCCATCCCTTCCCCTAAGGGTAGATATTCCCTAAGGCTCTGTGTTCCTTCCTCTTTTCTTCTTTCTACCTTTCTTGACAACCTTGTCTAAAGGCTTCAGTTACCTTCCCTATGCAAATGACTACCAAAAATCTTTTACAGACTTGGGGTCTTCAAAATTGCTTGCCAGCTGAACCTTCAAATGCTCCCTCTCACTTATCCTATAGCCTGGTATTTATGGCCTTTATTTGGTTTCAACCCACATTCCCAACCTACTCCTATTCTTAGCTCCTTTAGGCATCCTACACTTTCCCCAAGCCAAAATGCTTGCTGTTTCATTAACCCATCTTATGGATTCCTAGCTCCCCTGCCTTTGCTCTTGCTGTTCCCTATATCTGTAACATCTTCCTGCTTTCATCTCTATTTGCTCTTCACAGCTCAGCTAAAATGCTCCTTCCTTGGGATGATTTACCAGAGATTTCAAATATTAAAGCATTTCCTCATAAAGGCCTTAGCTGGAATTGATCTTTCTTACCTCTGATCTCTCACAGAACCCTTTTTGTATTTTTCTTATGAATGCATAATTCATATTATAATTGTATGTTTCCTCTCTCTCCTAAAAAATTGTAAATTCTTTTTATATTCTTACCCTTTTACATTTCCTGCCTGCTCTGATGGCACAGACTATTCCTCGCTCATTTGTGTCTCCTTTTCAGTGCCTACCTAATACAGTTTCCATAACAAGAACAATATTGGCATTTAAAATTTGCAATGCACTTCACATAGAGTACATTATTTGAGCCTTATAATAGCTCTCTGAGATAGGTACTTTAGGTATTATTATCCTCATTATCCTCATACTCCATTTTGGAGTTCACAGATGTTAAATGACTTGCCTCCATTCACACAGCTAGTGTCAGACCTAGGATTTGAACCAAAGTCTTCCTGACCAGAACCCCAGCCCCAGCACTTTACTTGCTACATGAGATTTGCAATAAACATTTTTGAATAAATGAAATGTAAATATTTTCATGAGCCCATCAGCCTTGAGTTTAATAAGTTATTTTGATGGTAAAATATCTTAGTCTAGGAGGAAGGCATTAGTGGTCAGAACATGTTAAAATGAATGTCCAAACCCTAACTTATTAGGCTCTGGGGAGAATATGTTTCTGTTGTTATTGTCGAGTTGTTGCAGTCATATCCGACTCTTCCTTGACCCTATTTGGGTTTTTCTTGGCAAAGATACTAAAGTGGTTTGTTGTTTCCTTCTGCAGCTCATTTTACAGATAAGGAAACTGAGGCAAACAGGATAAAGTGGCTTGCCCAGGGTCACACAGCTAGTAAGTACATGAGGTCACATTTGAACTCAAGTCCTCCTGACATTAATCCTAGCACTCTATCCACTAGGCCACCAACTGGGAAGGATATGAATTAAAGCTAATTTATAGAAAATTATAAATGCATATAGTTTTTAAAGAAATAACAACCTAACAAATGAAAGCATTGCATATATTCTTTAAAAGAATTGTATAATATATGTGTACATATATTTTATATATGTATGCATGTATATATATATATATATATATATATACATATATATGTATATATATATTGCATATATATGGTGGTGGTGCTGGTGATGGTAGTGGTTGTTTTAAGAAAAGCAGTGTGTATGCCCAAAGGGCTATAAAAATCTGCATACCCTTTGACCCAGCAATAGCACTTCTAGGGCTATATCCCAAAGAGATCATACAAATGGGAAAAGGACCCACATGTACAAAAATATTTATAGCAGCTCTTTGTGTGGTGGCAAAAAATTGGAAAATGAGAGGATGCCCATCAATTGGGGAATGGCTGAACAAGTAGTGGTGTATCAATGTAAGGGAATACTATTGTGCTATAAGAAACGATGAACAGACTGACTCCAGAAGAACCTGGAAAGACTTGTATGGTCTGATGCTGAGTGAAGTGAGCAGAACCAGGAGAATGTGGTACACAATAACAGTGATGTTGTGCAATGACTAACATTGATAAACTTAATTAACCCTTCCCAGCAATACCAGGATCTCAGACATCTCCAAAGGCCTCGTGATGGAAAATGCTATCCACATCCAAAGAAAAGACTATGGAGTTTGAATGTAGATCAAAGCATACTATTTGCTATTTTATTTCTTCTGTTGAGTTTTGTTTCCTCTTTCTGGTGGTTCCTCCTATTAATTCTAATTCTTTCTTACAACATCACTAATGGGAAAATATGTTTAATAGGAATGTATATGTATTGCCTATATCAGATTGTGCGCCGTCTTGTGGAGGGTGGTGGGGAGGAAGAGGGAGAAAATTTTTAAACTCAAAAGCATATGGAAGTGATTGTTGATAATTCAAAATAAATTAATTTAAAAAAAGAAAAAAAGAAAAGCAAAAAAAAAATGGGGAAAAAAAAAAAGAAAAGCAGTGTGACATAGCAGAGACAGGGCCAGACTTGGAGTCCAGAAGTCTTGGGTTGAAGTTCTGCCTCTGCTGAGTAGGCAGGAGGAAGGGGGCAAGTATTTGCTTAGAACCTACTAGGTGCCAGGTACTTTGCTAAGTGCTTTACAAATATTTCAGTTCTTTTCCTCACAAAAACCCCATGAGCTAAATATTATTACTATCAGCATACTATGACCATAAATAATTCACTCAACCTCACAGAACCTGTTTCTTTATCTGTAAAATGGGGATAATAATACAGGATTAAAGCCCCAAGATGACATTTTAAACATAATATCCAAGCATTTATGCATGAATTAAACACAATGCACTTATGTGTAACATGTTACATAACTCCTCATTGCTGATTCATGTAGCAAACGCAAAAGTTTCATTGATTCTCATCAATTTATTTTGTATTAATATGTATGTCATAAACATTTTCATCAAGACTACACTTCATCTAGGCACTAATTAACGGTAACATACCACTGAAAAGACTCAAACTCTTATCCTAACGTCTGTGCATTTCATTCAGATTAGTGAATGAGATTTTAAAATGTTATTTATAAAATCATTATCAGAAATAATTAAGATCAAATACACATTTGAACAAGTCAAGGCATTCCTACAAATGTTAATATTTTCTCTTTGTTCTTAGTTCTTACGCTAATCAACCATTGTAAGAAGGGTTATCACTACTCCTTCTCCTCTCCATATCTAATCTGTATGATGAACTTTCAACCAAATTCCTCCTCTAATTTCTTTTTCTGTCCTGGTGGTCTGAAATACACTCCAGTGACACAAGGAGGCAAATTGAAAACCAATGGAAAGAAAAACTTCATTACAACTGGAGTTATTCAGAAATGCAGTGGGCTACATCTGGAGATAGTTGGTCGAGTTTATATTTCATAAGTTCATAAGACCTTATGGGGGTTTGTTTTTATAAGTTTGAATTTTTATATTAAATGAGTTTCTCAAAGGAGGAACCACATGTATAACCTCGTGATTTTTGCCACTTGTTTCAAGGGATGTCTACTAGCATTATTTGGTTATGCAAAATCGAATTTATCTTTGCCCCTACCTTTTTTTTTTCTTCCTGACTTCCCTGTTTCTTTTTTTCATGGCATAAAGATGAAGCCTTAGAATCATGACTTCTTCTTTCTTTCACCTTCCACATCTGATCTGTTGCCAATTATCATTGTTTCTGGCCCATCTCTTGCATTTGCCACTTCTTTTCCATTCCCATTGCAGTAACCCTTCTTAACATCTTGCCTAGACCATTGAGACAATCTCCTTCCTTATACTCCCAGCACCAACTCATACTATGCAGTAAAGCTAAATTAATCTTCCTAATTTATAATTCTGATCATCACATCCCCCTGCTGAAAAACTGTCAAAGGTTAGAATTGATTCAAGCCTGACATTTGAGACCCTTCAGAATCCGAACTTTTTTTTTTTAATTTGATCATTTATTTGTTAATTAGTTTGGTTTTCCCTTGTTAAAGGCTAAAGGGTTGTGGAATGATTTTGTGCCAACTTTTCTAGCATTAACTCATATTATTGTTCTTCATATGCCTGGCGCTCTAGCCACAACAAGAAGTTTCTGTTTTCTTGCTGCACTCTAACATTTCTTCCTTCTACTTCTTTGCTCAAGACATTTCCTACAACTAAATTGCCAGTCTACCCCATTTCATGTCATTTCAACAGACAGGCCCACTATTTGAAGAACTGTGGCTTTCACACCCTTGTCAGTTGAACCCCTACATATGCCTCAAGGTTCAACTGAACCATCTCCAGCTTCATGTAGCCTTCTTCCTGTGAATTCTTGTTGCCTGTGTGGTCTTAGATAAGTCACTTTCTCTCTCTCTCTCTCTCTGAGTTTCCCAATCTAAACATAATAGAGATTTGACTCAGTGATCTCTTTTTTTTAAATAAGTTTTTAATTGATATTTTCTGTTTCTTACATCTCCATAATTATCCCAAGTATCCCTCTTTCACTGGCATCCCATATGAAAAATTTTATTTTTAGAGAGGAAAAAAAAATCAGCACAACTGATCAATACCTTGAAAAAGTCTGAAAACATTTGCAATGTGCAACAATTGTAGACTTCCCACCCCTTGTAGAAAAGGTGGATTGGAGGTGTCCTCTCATATTTCTTCATTTGAGTCCTGCTTGATCTTTATAGTTTGGTGACATCTACTTTTGATTTTTCTGTTGTAGTTCTTCATTCCATTTACATTGCTTTAGTTACTGTGAATATTGTTTTCTTGGCTCTGCTTCGCTCTGTATCAGTTCATATGGATTTTTCCATGTTTCTTGTATTCATCACACACACACATTACGTAAATATTCCATTATATTCATGTATTATAATTTGTTTAGCCATTCCCCAATTGATGGGCATCTACTTGGTTTCCAATTCTTAGCTATCACAAAAAGTGATATTTTGAAATATGTGTGGGCTTTCTTCTTATTGTTGTCTGGTAATAAAATCTCTAGTTAAAAAGACATGGACATTTTAGTCATTTGCATAATTTCAGGTTGCCTTCCAAAATGGCAGTACTATTTCACCACTTCCTCAACAATGTATCAGCGTACTTATCCTTCCACAACCTTTCCAGTGTTGATTGCTGTAATGGTTTTGGTCATCTTTGCCATTTTGCAGCATGTAAGGTCACACTCCAGGGTTGTTTCAATGTGCATTTTTCTTATTATTCATGAATTGGAGCATTTTTCATGCGGTTGAAAATATTTTTCATTTTTTTGAGAACTGTTTGTTCATATCCTTTTACCATATATCTGTTGGGGAATGGCTGTTGTTATTTATGTATTTTAGATACCAAATCCTTATCAGAGAAATTTGATACAAAGATTTTTTTTCTCATTTGACCACTTTTTTTCTAATCTCTAATGCATTAATTTTGTCTGTGCAGTAGCTTTTCAGTTTCAAGTAATCAAAGCTATCTGTTTTACCTTTTAAAAGTGTCTCTATCTTTTATTCAGTTAAGGATACATCTCCTATCCATAGCTGTGTGAGAGGTTCATGATCTATTTCTCTTTTAATACTTTTATAGTATGCTGTGTTCAGAGAATTTAATAATACATACACATATATTTGTATATTTATATGTGTATACATATGATGGGGTTGGGATCTGGGCCCCAGAAAGGGAAAAACCCTGGACTTTCCCACATGGCCAAATAGGCTATAATCCCATCAATTGGCCTATCATTGTGGCTACACCTGACCTCCCCTCCATTGTCTTGCCTCCCTATGGCCCCAGGTCACTTCCCACCCTTGGTAATTCTATTACCTCATGGACTACTTGGCCACTCCTAGATCCCTCCCATAGTCTTTCTGTATATAAGGTCCATCTTGTCTCCATTAAAATGCTTAGATTCTTATAATCTAGCCACTGCTTAGATTCCTAAAATCTAGCCACTGCTCAGATTCTTATAATCTAGCCATTGCTCAGATTCCTAAAATCTAGCCACTACTGAGATTCTTATAATCTAGCCACTGCTTACCCATGTTTAGACTCCTTAAGAGTCTGCCCAATATGATGGATGTTCTAATAAACCTTGTCTTTGGCTGAAAAAAGGCTTGGGTCAAATTCTTTCGGGCAGGACCCACGTGTGATTTTGGAGTCCCAGGACCCCTGAACCCCTAAACCACATCACATACAGAGAGACAAAATGGAACTGTGCATAGAGAGCCATTCTTGCATCCAGGAAGTCCTGCTTCTGATACTTATTGTCTATTTGACTTGGAGTAAGTCACTTAACCATTCAGGGCCCTAGGCAACTTTATAAGATTATGACATTACAGGGAAGGCACTGACTGGAATTGGTAGAATAATTCCCTACACTAGTGAAATTACAGGTTCTCTCTCTCCCCACCCCCACTCCATGTATATGTATATTATATGTGTGTGTGTGTATATCTATCTACATATCTATAGATAGATACACACACACACACACACACACACACACATATATATGTATATATATACATATATATGTATATATATATATATATATATATATATATATATATATATATATATATATATATATATCTCATACATATATACAAAGACATACTTAACATTCTGATTACATTTATAGAAATCATATGTCCTGGATTTTTTTTTTAGGACTGCCCTGATTTCAAGAAGGCAAAGTGTTTATTAGTGCTTTGCAAAGGGGCTGTCTTTCTCAGAACTTGTCCCAATTTTGGATACAGAGAATACAGTCACTGTAGTTATATTCCACTATGCTGAATTTCAGATGTTGAAATGTAAACTATTATAAGGTCTTTAAAATTGATGAAATACAAAATTTGAGTCCATACAAAAACACTAAAATTATCATTTTTACCTAGGAAGTATAAAAACTCAACATTTTCCTCTTGCCCCTGAAATAAAAGTCATTATATAATATTACAGTTGCGAAGACTCTTAGGGATGATCTCATCAAACACAATTGTTCTTCTGGATGAGTGGCCTAAATCCCAGAGAGTTTGCATGGTCACACAGTACCATGGGAAAAGCATGTTTTAGGGCATTCGGAGCTTTCTCTTCAGTTGTCTGTAAGGTGCTTGGTTCTTCTTTGGAAGCTAAGGACGAGTTGGGGTGAACCTTCACTGCATCCAGTGACTAGCACCACTACAAACAAGTTTCTCCTCATCCTTCTGCTGAAATGGCAGTCTCGGAGCTCACTTGCATCTACTCTGCCCTCATCCTTCACAACAATGAAGTTAGTTACGGAGGATAAAATCAATGCCTTCGGTAAAGCAGCAGGTGTAAATGTTGAACCATTCTGGCCTGGATTATTTGCAAAGGGCCTGTCTAATGTCAACATTTCAAGTCTCATCTGCAATGTAGGAGTTGGTGTACCTGCCCCAGCAGCTGGTGGTGCTGCCTTGCTGGCTCCTGCTAGCACAGCTGCCCCAGCTGAGGAGAAGAAAGAAGCAGCAAAAAAGGAAGAATCCTAGGAGTCCGATGATGACATGGGCTTTGGTCTGCTTGACTAAATATTTTTTGTAACATTAAATAAAAAGCTTAACAACTTTTAAAAAAAGAACATTTTAGCTCTTTCCATTTACATGTATAAAAACATACAAATTAATTATATTACTCAAGAATTCACTGAAGATTATTTCCCAAACCTTAATTTAACATTGTTTCTCAGCACCTATTATAGTATTGGATTGGAAGGGGAAGAGGTGGGAGGAAAGAAGGAGGAGAAATGAGAGAACCATGTGTGAAGCTGAGGTCTTATTTCCAAAAGTATAATGAATGTCATTATAATGCTTTAATGGCATGCTATAAACTGAAAGAAAGATGAAATTCAAAGAACAGACTCACAAAAAGAAAACAATACAGTAGAGAGAGCCATAATGCAAAGCCCAATTTACACTTCATTTATCATGTTAAAGACTCAGAACCATCATCCACTTAAGAAAGAAAAAAAGTTTCCATATAAACACTCATAGAAGGAGATGTCTGACTAGTAAACATCAGGGTACATCAGGGTCACAGAAGTCAGATGAATTTAGGAGAAAAGAGAACCATTTTTATTCTGATGCAACTGAAAATTATACATTCTTAGAGTATGTCAAGGAACAATTCTACTCATCCATTTTCCCATGAACAGCATGTATCCCCTCAAATAATTTGAAGTAATTTATAGGACTTAACTCAATTTGCAATGAAGATTTGATTAAGGGATAAAAGACTCTGGAGCAATTGTTCTCAGCAGTACCATTCTATAATCTAACTCATTCACTCAATAAACGTTTATTAAGCATCTACTTTGCTCACTCAGAGACCCCAAGAAAGGGTAGAATGAGGACCTTAGTCCTACCTTGGTAAAGAGACATTCTTTAATATAGTTCTTTCATTTTTTCCTTCCAAAGCACGACCAATGGATTATATGATTTTTGGAAACCATATTGACTATTGTTGGACCAATGTCACTCTAGCCTTTGGTGTGCTGGAAAGTTGTCTGCTCCAGTGGAGTCTATTTCCCCTTACTGCCCCATAGTTTGTTTTTTTTCCTTTTTTGTAATAAAGAAAAGAAGTTCCATCTTATAAAGCAGAGTTCACTCCACTCATAATAATGAGTGGCTCTCATCTATAAAGTGTTTTATGGCTTTTCAAATCATTTTTCTTACAACAACTCTAAGTCGGGTAGTGAAAATATCAACCTCATTTTACATACAGATGACCTATTCCAGGCCCACAACATAACACAGCTGGTCAGTGGTCTAGTCAGGTGTTGGAGTCTTCTGTTTCCAAGTCCATTTCTGTATGCACTGTATTATAGCACTTTCCTAGGGCTTATACAAGTAGCCTGGCCTACAGCCTTTTCCCTGTCATTTCCCAGAGAGCAATTCAGTCTTATGATAAGCTTACTATTTTTTTTTCCTAAAGCAATTCTGTTCAAATTTCCTATCCACAGTTTGTTGTTATTCAGTTGTTACAGTCATGTCTGACTCTTCAGGATCCCATTTGGGGTTTTCTTGGCAAAGATACTAGAGTGGTTTGCCATTTAACTTCTAAAGCTCATTTGACAGATGAGGAAACTGAGGCAAATAGAGTTAAGTGACTTGCCCAGGGTCACACAGCTAGGAAGTGTCTGAGGTCAGATTTGAACTCAGGAAGATAAGTCTTCCTAACTTCAGGACTGATGTTCTATCCTATGCTCCAACTAGCTGCCTCAAAAAGAAGGTGGTGGTGATTGTCAATCAGTTGTGTCCTACTCTTCATGACACCCCCTCCCCGGCCCCCACTGTACTGTTTCTGAGGTTTTCTTGACAAAGATAATAGAGCGGTTTGTCATTTCCTTCTTCAGTGGATTAAGGCAAACAGAGGGTAAGTGACTTGACCAGGGTTGCACGTGGAGTAAGTATCTGAGATAGATTTGAACTCAGGTCTTTCTGACTCCAGGCCCAGCACTCTGTCCACTGAGCCACCTAGTTCAGTTACTTGCTTCTAAATTTGAGCTGTTGAGATCCTCTTTCTGCCAGTCTGTTGATAATTACCTAGAAATAAATGTTTTATGGACTGAAGCAAAATTACTAAATACATGGAAAAATCAGTAAGGCAAGTAACATAATAATAGAATTTGACATCAAAAGGTGCTGATGGGGTGATGGGACCTGGACCCCTAAAGGAAAAAGACTGTGTCTCTGGATGCAACCCAGATCACCTAACTAGCCTAGTTGACATTCCTTTCACTGTGGCACCTGGCCAATCCAGACTACTTACCATTCCTTAATCCCACCCACATCCTTTCACTATCTCTTTTGTATGTAAGCATCAGCATCATCCTCATTAGTTTCCAGGCTCCCTAGGAACTTTGACAGCTTCTTAGTGTTACAATAAACTTTTGCCACTTGACTAGAGAAGGTTCAAGTGTGTGAATTCATTCCAGGTGACACTGCCCAATCCCCTGACATTTTGGGGTTCCCAGACAGCATCCCTAAACTGTGTTAGTTCCCTCTTTGTTCCTCATATCTCTGGATCTGCCAGGAGTTTGCCTCAGGCATAGGGAGCTTCCAGTACTAAATTCCCCCAAATGGACACATCAGAGCTTACTACTCATGAACCTCAGAATGTCTGATCTAAAAGGCCCTCATGGGAATGTAATCTAAACTAGTGCAGAACACTCAGGACTGAACCTCCCACTCCCCTCCTCCACCTCCTAGGAGATTTGACCTTTGAATTCAAGGGATATGTAAATTAATATAATTTACATGCCCCTGGCCATCTGGAATAGGTCCGTCTAAAGCAGGTGTGTCTTAGAGGAAGTAGGTAGCACAAAGGCTAGAGCATTGAGCATGGAATGAAGACCAAAGTTTAATCTAGCCTCCAACATCTACTAGCTTTGGAGCCCTGAGTAAGTCACGTAACATCTATCTGCCTCAGTTTCCTGAACTCTAAAATAGAGATGATAATAATAGCACTTACCTCCCAGGGCTGTTGAGAGGATCAAATCAGATAATATTTGTAAAGTGCTTTAGGTTTGTTTTCCCCTCCTTCCAGAAAGAGTAATTAACTTGGACACAATGAATTAGTAGGAGAATAAAGACTAAGGCAGATAGGTGGTACAATTTGATAGAGCACCAGGCCTGGAGTCAGGAGGACCTGAGTTCGAATTTGAATGCACTTACTAGCTATGTGACCCTGGATTAGTCACTTAGCCCTTTTTGATTCAGTTATCTTATCTGTAAAATGAGTGAGAAGGAAATGGCCAATCATTTCAGTATCTTTGCCAAGGAAACTCAAATGGGGTCACAAAGAATCAGACAACACTAAAACTGCTGAACAACAAAAGACTAAAACCCATTCTTAGTGACTCTCAATCCAGTGTTCTTTTCCTATACTATAGTACTTAACTTAGAGGACTTCCACAATGTATAGGACAATTGTGAGAAAATATTGTATTGAAGTTTGCGCGGTCAGTCCCAGTTACCCCATTGTTTCCGATCTTGCTCATTTTCCAGACTATGTTTTAGCCAGTCTGTAGGAAAAGGTGGCATGTACTTTGATTCCATCCCTTTGTCCTTTGTAGTACCTTCCAGTCTGCACATAGTTGCATCCCATCTCCTCATAGTCTCATTTCCCTAAGATGCCTCAATAAAGGAGAAGTTGTGTGACACTTGTTCATTCCCTTTTAGAAATGTGTACCTACCAAGAATATTTTTCCCTTATTAGGAATAAAACAGCACCAGGTTTGAATTTCATTTCCTGGCCATGTTCAAAGCACTTTTGCCTGGGGTGCTACAATAAATTCCTTTAATGAAGGAAGTAAACTTGGGTAGAGATCTTACTCTACTGAGTTTGCTTTGTTATTGAGAGCAAAGGCCTGCATTTCTTTTTTACCAGGTGGAACAAATGTGATTGGCAAGATGTTGAAATAGTTGTTTTTAGTATAACCCCTCTAAATTAACAACTTAAGAATTAATAATAACTAAGGTTGAATTAATAAGATAAGAAGACAGAAAGACAGCTCAAGGTAAAAGTCTTATGAAAACCTAAAATGCTTTTGTTTCAGTGTCTGGATGGGTGGCTCCTACCTATTACTTTGTGGCAAATACTGTCTTAACTCTCCCTCTCCTTGCACAAACTAAAGGTGAGATGCATTGGGAGTGTCCATATATGCAAAGGAAAGGGGATGGAGATCATAGAAGATTCAGCAGCACTGAGCCAGCTAGAGGAAAAGTGACTTCTGTGTCCAAATGAAAGGGGCCTAAAAATCTAGCTATAATTAATCCTCTTCTCTATAGAGTTTGGCCTGGGAAGGATCCCAGATGGGTCTTCACAACCTCCAACCTCAGGAAGACAAGGCCACCAAGGCTAGAGTATCTATATAACAGAAAAGGTATGTACCAGAGCAGTGAAAGGTAGAGGAGCCAAAAAATGAAAAGGCAAGACAGAGGCAAGTATCAGAAACAGAAGAAAAAGTCTAAATGACACATTATTCCATGAGAAAGAGGCAAAATATAAGCCTAACTCTAATGCAGATAAAACAAAACTGAGACTGAAAGAGTCAGAACGAAAAATGAATTAAAAAATTTATGACACACAAGAAATGTTATACTTTGGTTATAATTTCTTATAATTTGAGGGAGAGTGAATGAAAAGCCCATAATGAGAAAGAAAATTCTGCAGATTTCTTAGAGATTATAGAACAATATACATCATTCATGGAGTGAGAAACTCCAGAATGATTCAAAAGAGAAATAAAAAGAATATGTTTAGTTGGAAATTAGGTCAGAAGTCGGACTTCTCAAAACAGAAATAACTAAGACAAACAACACAGTAGACAACTTAGAACACATGAGAAAGAATCTTGCCAAAGTAGTAGAAGCTCTGAGGAATAAAAAGGCAGATTTGGAACTTAAAAACACAGAAGTGGAGGAAAATTAGACAAGAGAGAAGCAAAAGAGCAACAACTTGCCAAAGCAACTGATCTTTAAGAATGAATGAACAAAAATAACTTAAGAGATATGTCTTCCTACAAATATAAATTAACATAATAAATTTAAAACCTGAATATTGTACTATAAAAGATATATGTGAAAACTACCTAGAACTTTTGAATACAGATAAAAACTTGATATAATCCACAGATCAACATCAGAGAAAAATCCATATTTGAAACTCTAAGACATGTAATAGTTTAAGTTCAGAATTTCAGTGTCCAAAACTAAAGCATCCAAGACAAAGATCTTTAGCTATGAAAGACTCTTCATTGGGAGGGAAAGGATTACTCCATATTAATAAGAAATAAGAGAAGAAAGTAAAATAATTGTTCTTTTAAAAAAAATATTCCCACATTGGTCATGTCCAAAATAAATGTTTGTACTCTGAGCCCATCAATTCTCTACCTGGATATGGGTAGCATATTTTGTCGAGACCTTTTTTTCTTTTAAGATCCTCTTCAAGATCCACCCTTCTCAATTAGAGTTTTGTTTTGCTTAGGATAACCCTTTCTATCCTCTCTTCTTCCCCACTTTTCCCTTCTCCCTTTCCCCCCCGTTTCCCTGTTGAGTGAAATGTATTTCTATACCTGTGTGTATTCTTCCCTCTTTTGACCAGTTAAGATGAAAATGAGGTTCAAATGCTGCCTGCTCCCCCCCCCCACTCCTTTCTCCTTGTTAGCATATCCTTCTACTTATAGACCTCAATTATGTGAGATTAATTTCCCCAGTCTTTTCTCTCCCCTTCTTAGCGTGTTCTTTTTACCTACCCTTTCTATTATTCTTTTATGTTTTATCAAAACATAGCAGAATCCTTCTGAGACCCTCTGTTTACTTAGACTCCCTCTATGACCCTTGATAATAACTGAGTTCTGAGAGGACATATATCTCCTTATATTAAAATATAAACAGTTTCATCATGTTTAGCTCCTATAATTGCCTATGATTCTTCACTCCTATTTAACTTTTTATATTTCTCTTGACTGCTGTGTTTGTATTTCAGAATTTCTATTCAGTTCCAGTCTTTTCAGCAGGAATGCTAGGGAGTTTTCTATTTCATGAAAGATTCATTTTTATCCTTGCAGTATTACACTCAGCTGAGTAAATTATTCTTGTTATTCTATATCTGTATCATCTGCCCTCTATAATAATGTATTTCAAATTTTTTGCTCTTTTATAATGGTGGCTGATGAATCTTATAATCCTGATGGTGGTTCCTTAGCACTTGAATTCTTTCTGACTGCTTGCAATATCTTTTCCTTGACCTGGAGGCTCTGATTTTCACTATAATGTTCTTGTGACTTTTCATTTTGAGGTTTCTTTAAGGAGGTAAGTGGTGGATTATTGGGGGGTTTTTTCTCTCTATTTCTACTTTGCCCTTTGGTTTTTAGAGGTCTAGGAAGTTTTCTTTCATGATTTCTGGAAATACAATGACTAGGCTCTTTTTCTTGTGGTTTTCAGCTAGTCCAATGATTCTTAAGTTCTCTCCTCAATGTTTCCCAGGTCACTTGTTTTTGCTATAAATTACTTTACATTTTCTTCTATTTTTTTCAGCCTTTTCACTTTGTTTTAATATTTCTTGTCTCATGGAGTCATTATCTTCTATCTGGTCCATTCAGATTTTCAGGGAAAGTACTGCTTCAGTAAGGTTTGGACCTTTGGCCAAGCTGCTGATCCTATTTCTAATTCTTTTGTTCTAAAACTCTCATAACAAAAAAAAAGGCTTTTTTCTTTTTAAACATTCTTGCTTCATTTCTCATATAAATTCTGGTTGAACTTGTGCCTAAGCTGTGTTTTTCTTCATTATTTTGCTTGTAGATATTTTCAAGTCATTCTCTTCCTCTGGGTTTGTCTTGAGCAACCCTATTACCAAAACAGATCTTTATGCTGGGATTCTTTTTGTTTGTTTGCTCATTCTTTTAGCCTACTTATTGATTTTGGACATTATGTTAAGACTAGCTTCTAATTTTGAAGTAACCTCTGGGTTGGTCCTGCTACAGCTTTCTTAAGAGTATTGAGTGTTGTGCTATTTCAGGCTCTCAGGGACAGCTCAATTTGGGTACCTGCAATATTTCAGTGTTCCCAAAATGGTTCGATCCAGGGCAAAATCTGATCACTGGGAGTACCCCCCTGCCCCCTTGTCCGAGTGTGGCTAATTTCCAACCTTGGTTTGGGTCTGAACATTATGTCTTAGTATTCCAGGTAGAATGCTATTAGACTCTGTCACCCTCAGCCAACTGGAACGTTCTTCTGGGTCAGAGCTACAGAACTACAGGCTCCCTTTTGATCTTGGATTCCTTCCTTTATTATTCCATAGGAGGCTTCAGACTGGGCTAGAGGCTGGAACTGAGACCCCCTTCTCCTTCTTAGGTCAGAGTCACACAGGTACTGTTTATGCAGCATAGGGCCTGTGATGGCTCTTTACCTTGGAAAGCCTTCCCAAGTACAGGTTTCCTCTTCAAATGCCCTGGATCTGTTACTTGGAACTGAATGGTGAAAGACAGACCCACCACTTGGCACCTATTCCTTCACCTTACACAAGATCAGGCCCCTCTTTTCTGGATCTGACACCTCTTCTTATCCTGGTATACAGCCTCTTCCTGAGCTGGAATATTCTTGCTAGGGGATTCCTAGTTAGACCCCATCGCCAGTGTCTGCTGACCTCTCTGTATATTGCCCTAGGCTGGAAAAAAATGAGGCACTATGACTTTTCTTGGATTTCCTCATAAAGACTTGGTTTAGTGTGTTTTATAGATCTCTGTAGAGGAGTTTTGTGTATGTGTGCACACGTGTGTGAGCACGTGTGTGTTTTGGAAGGGAGACACTCAGCTGTATTTTCCCCCCCCTCCCCCCACCACTAGCTGCCATATTGGCTCTGACTCTTATAATAAGATATCCCAAAAAAAACAAAGAAACTTGAGATTTATCCCCAAATATATACTATGAAACCAAGACTAATCATCAATATAAAAAGTTAAGCCTTCATCAAAAAAGACCTATTCAGGGCCTTTCCACCTAAAAGATCAAAGGTGAGCTAACTGTTCAAATTGGGAACACTTTGAACATGAGAAACATAAGAAAGCAGTATGTCATAGTGAATAGTGTTAAACTTAGGATGAAGGAAACCCATCTCAGATACTCACTAGCTGTATGACCTATGACAAATTACTAATCTCTCTAAGCCTTAGTTTCCTCCTGTATAAAATGAGGAGGGTGGGCTTGATGACCTCCAAGTTCTCTTCCAGCTCTAAATCCATAGAAATAAATAAAATAATTTTTTTCAAAAAAAGAATAAATAATAAAATAAATTGTCTCATGTTTCTAGGATACTGTTAAAAAGAAATTAGATCAAAGGGTAAATGTAAGAACAAAGAGAGATTATCAAAGGACAAAAATGATCTAAGAAAACTGAAGATTTAAAAGGATCTTAAAAAGTCAAGAAAAGGAGAAAAGACCGAATTAATATTCATGGACTACATTTCAAGCTGCCTGATAGATGAATCAATATCTTTGGGTGGGTATGGGCAGTGGGGAGGATAATACAAAGGGAAATTTCTCACATAGATAAAGGGAAAGGAAGAGAAAGAAGGCTGCAGTTGGAGAGGCACTCCTCTGCAGACCGGATGTGAGCAAAGAAGAAAATTTTTTTCAGGAAAAACATTGGAAGGGGCCTTTACGAAAGTAGGAGAGGAGCAATTAATGGGAGGGGAACTGGCATAACTGGAGCAATAGAAGATTGGTCAAGATTTAGAAGAAAAAATTAAAGAACTGTATTAAAAAGTATTCTCCAAAGGGATGGGGAAGAGATGAGAGCCTTTAAGGAGCTCTATCTGATGGAACATTAAAAGATGACTTTTCTGAGCAAAAGTGGTGCTTTTCAGGACTCCGTACAACCCAAGGAGAGAAGATATATGTGTATCAGACCAATACTCAGGGTGGTCTGGGAAGGGACGAAGATTCAGAAATATACTGGTCTTAGAAGGGGTGCATGGTGATGCTAAGAGCATGGGGATAGTATTAGTGGGCCTCAAGACTTCTGATGACAGTGATCAAAATCCCAATCTAATCTAATGACCCTTTGAATTGGTGTTTCTATGGGTGAGATATAGCAGAAGGCCCCATTCAACAAACAAAAGGAAAGGAGGATGAGTGAGATCTATGCATGTACTTTTTTTTTTGCCTTCAATTCTTTTACTTTGGATTATTATTTTCTAGAGCACTGCATACTTATACAAAGTTAAATTTCCAACACATACTAGCACCTTTTTCATGAGAATTACATTTCCTGATGGTATTAATGATGAGCAACCAAATGAGCCTATTCAAAAATAAGGTCTCTAAAGTTGGATTGTAAATGTTATTAGTTCAAAATTACCTGATAGGATATATTCAAATTAAGAAAATAAAATCATGGGGACTGCCAGGGATGGATACAAGATGGCAGAGCAGAGAAAGCACTCAGCTGAGTTCTCCCAACATTCCCCTCCAAACAACTTTAAAATTATATGTCAAAGACAATTCTAGAGTGGCAGAGCAACCTGTGGTCTGGGTGAGACATTCTTCTAACCCAAGACAACATAGGAGGTCAGAGATAAAAAACTATAACATGGAGGAGGAGGCTGGCCTCGAGTCCATGTGGATGAAACACTAGTGGAGAGACTAGGTGGTGGTGACAAAAGCATCAGCAGCATTGGAAGTTCTTAAGAAGGTAAGGGGACCTAGCAAGTGGTCAGAAAGAGATTACAGGGGACCCCTGTGCTAGCACTGGACATAGGACCAGTCACTTTTTCGCAGCTCCATTGCCTATAGCAACTTCAGGGTCATACTTCAAGGGCAGAGGGAAGCACTTCCAGTCAAGAGGGAGTAGAAGCCCAGAGGGGCAGAATCACTTCCAGTTGAAAGGTCCTTCCTGGTTAAGGACCAGAGTACAGAACAACAGAGCAGTGACCATACCCCTCCCCAGATCACATGATCTTGGAAATATCAAAAACTTCCAAACCCTGAAAACTAACACTGCAAATAGCCGTAAGAAAAATCCTGAAGCTTGAGATAGTGCACCTCTCTCATGTGCCAGCAACAGAGCCCAACATTAACATAAAGCTCCAAATTAAGAAATAGAGTAAAAAACAAACAAACAAACAAACAATAAAAAATAGAACCTGACCATTAAAAGCTACTATGGTGACAGGAAAGATCAAGACACAATCTCAGAAGAAGACAATAAACTCAAAACAGCTGCAAGCAAAGCCTAAAAGAAAAAATGTTAATTGAACACAAGCCCAACACAAATTTCTAGAAGAGCTAAAAATCATTTTCAAAATCAAATAAGAGTAACAGAAGGAAAATTAGGTAAAGAAAGCAAAGGAAGAAAATTATGAAAAGACAATTAACAGCTTGGCCAAAAAAAAAAGGCAAAATAATACTGAAGAAAATAACACCTTGAAAAAAGAATTGGACAAACTGAAAAAGAGGCACAAAAATTCATTGATGAAACTCCTTAAGAAGAAGAATTGTCCAAATGGAAAAAGAGGTCAAAATCTCACTAAAGAAAATAATTCCTTAAAAATTATAATTGGGCAAGTGAAAGCTAATGACTCCATGAGATATCAAGAAACAATAAAACAAAAGAATAAAGAATACAAAAGAAGGGAAAAAAGAAGAAAATGTGAAATATTTCACTGGAAAAACAACTGACATGTAAAATAGATCAAGGAGAGATAATTTAAGAATCATTTGACTACCTGAAAGCCATGATTTAAAAAAAAAGCCTACACATAATCTTTCAAGAAATTATCATGGAAAACTGCCCTGATATTCTAGAACCAGAGTGTAAAACAGGAATTGAAAGAATCAACTGATCAATGCCTGACAGAGATCCCAAAATGAAAACTCCCAGGAATATTATACCAAATTCCAGAGCTCCCAGGTCAAAGAAAAAATACTTCAAGCAGCCAGAAAGAAACAATTCAAATGCCATTGAACCAGAGTCAGGATCACACAAAATTTAGCAGCTATCACATTAAAGGAGCAAATGGCTTGGAATATATTTCAGAAGGCAAAAAAGCTGGGATTACAATGAAAAATAACCTACCCAGCAAAACTGAGTATAATCCTTCAGGGGGAAAAATGGATATTCAATGAAATAGAGGACTTTCAAACATTCCTGATGAAAAGTCCAGTACTGAATAAAAAATGAATTTCAAATACAAATATATATGTACATATATATATATGTGTGTGTGTGTGTGTGTGTGTGTGTGTATAATCTATGAATTTTAGCATTATTAGGGCAGTTAGAAGGATTCTACATAGAAAGAGGGTACAAGACTGAGTTAATTATGTTGGACAATGTTAAAAAAAAAGGATAAGTGAGGAAGACGGATGCCCTGGGAAAGGAGGGAAGGGAGTAGAAGAATGGGGAAAATTATCTCACTTAAAAGGGATGAGCAAGGAAGAACTTTTATACTGGATAAGGAAATGCTAGGGGGCAGGGTGGGTGATGGTAGAACCTCACTCACATCTAAATTAGTTCAGGGGGGAAACTTTATACACACACATATAGACACACACACACATTCAGTTGGTAGTAGAAATCTATCTTATCCAACAGGGAAGTGGGAGGGGAATGGATTAAAAGAAGGGGGAGAACGATCAAAAGGTGGGCAGATAAAAGAAGGCAGTGGTCAGAAGCAAAACACACTTTCGAGGAATGGCAAGACAAAAAAAAAGAGAAAGAGAAGGATAAGCAGAAGAAAACAGGATAGAAGGAAATGCACAGTTACTAATTGTAACTGTGAA
The DNA here is from genome assembly GCF_003287225.1 of Phascolarctos cinereus. NCBI lineage: Eukaryota > Metazoa > Chordata > Mammalia > Diprotodontia > Phascolarctidae > Phascolarctos > Phascolarctos cinereus. Next base: position 225,424,311 of record NW_027556098.1, on the reverse strand, counting down.
TGTGAATGGGATGAACTCACCCCATAAAACAGAATCCAACAATATGTTGTCTACAAGAAACACATCTGAAACAGAGAAACACACATAGAGTTAAAATAAAGTGCTGGAGCAGAATCCATTATGGGGAAAGGGCAAATTAAAAACCCCAATTAAAAACCAAAATGGAAATCCTGAAATCAAAGGAGAGATTAATAAAATTGAAAGTAAATAAACAAATACTGAACTAATAAAACTAGGATCTGGTTTTATAAAAAAAACAATATAATAAATAAAACCACTGGTTAATTTTATTATAAAAAGAAAGAAGATAACCAAATCACCACTATCAAAAATGAAAAAGGTAAATGTATCACCAAAGCAATTATCAGGAGTTATTTTGCCCACTTATACGCAAGACATATCCAGGGAGAGAACTGATAAACTCTGAATGCTGATTGAAGCATACTTTTTAAAAATTTTATTTTTTTTGTTTTATTTTGTTTGTGTTTTCTTTTGCATTATGGCTAATATGGAAATATGTTTTGCATGACTTCACATGTATAATCCATATCAAATTGCTTGCCTTCTTAAGGAAGGGAGAAGGAAGATACAGGAGAGAATTTAGAACTGAAAATTTTAAAAAGATTGTTAATTTTTATGTGTAATTGAGAAATATTTAACAAAATAAATTAAAATAATTTAAAATTTTAAAGAAGAAAATTAATTATTTTAAAATTATTATTCTAATGTAGGAATGAAATTTCTTAGAAGCAGCTTTATCTGTGGAGGAGGTTAGGTTAGAAGAAGACATCCCTACATATATTAGCCATTCAATACGTCTTTGTTGAATGAATCAACTGATTTTCTGAAAAATTCGTAGAGAGTTTTTGAATTTCTAAAATACTTACAACAGCTTAACCACCACCCTGACTGAAAGATCAGCTCACTCTTTTCTTTTTTTATTGGAATTTGAAATAACTTTTTTTATTGAAAGAATTCTACTACAACATAATGAGATGGGAAATTGAGGTACACTATTTTCATGTCATTTTAAATTAATTTATTTTTAGTTTTCAACATTCATTTCCACGAGATTTTGAGTTCTAAATTTTCTCCCCTCTTGCCCCTCCCCCACCCAAAACAGTTTCATCTCATTTTAAAACAATATGTAGAAAATTAGAAATATTTATTTTTCCTACAAGGAGGGGGGAGGGTAGGTTAGAAAGATAGGACACAAATTAAAAATGCCTATTTTCCCAACAAATAGGAACTAAGAGAAACTTAAATCACCTTCATTTTCTACAGTTTTCTAAAATATTTTCCTATTTAATAAAAAGTCAGTGCTTTAGGATCAAATATAAAATCTGTTGTGTGGCATCTACAGCCCCTCCTATTGTTTCCAGTCTTCTTTCACCTTCACTGCCTCCACATTCTGGGTGATTCAGTGGCACTGGCCTCCTTGATGTTCCTCAAACAAGACACTCCATCTCTCCATACAGAAGCATTTTCACTGGTTGTCCCGTCCATTCTGGAAATTCTGGAAATTCTGGCTCTTCATCTCCATCTCCTGCCTTCCCTGACTTCTGTTGAGTCTCAGCTAATGTCCTGCCTTCTGCAAGAAGCCTTTCCCAGCCCCTCTTAATCTTAGTGCCTTCCCTCTGATTTTACCCCTAATTTATCCTGAATTTATTTTGTTTGCATGCTGTCTGCACTGTGAAGTTCTTGAGAGCAGGGATTTTTTTTTTTTGGCCTTTCTGAGTATCTCCAGTGCTTAGAACAGTGCCTGTCATACAGTAGGCACTAACTAAATGCTACCTTTTCATATTAATGCTCTGTGCCAGGGGGCCTTGTCTCCAACTACATGGTGCTTTTGAGACAAATTGTATTCTTTAGAATAGAAGATTTTTTCCACTTAAGAATTCTTACGCTCAAAGTCAGACAAAAAAGATGGGAAATGCAGCAGGAAGCCAACTCTCAGTTGTTTGTGGGGCAGAATGAGGTGGTGTGGGGGATTTACAGACCAGAAGTTACTGCTGGGAAGCAGAGGAAGAGAAAGGGGAGCAGCTCACCCCAGTCTACTATCTAATAGCTTTCTATTTTAACTAATTAGTCCTGCTAAGCTGTTTTCTCTTTGGCTGAAGCACTGCAAGTGTTGACAGCACCCTTTAAATGCACTGCCTTTGGTCTGAGCTCCGATTACTCCACCCTAGTTCCCCGCTCAGCTTTTAGCTGAATACAGGACAAAGGTTCACATTCAGAAACTTTTAAAGAGCCACCCATAATAATTTTTTTCTTTTTTTCCTTTTACATTCAGCTATCATCATCCTCATCCTCATCCTCACACTTAAAGATTCAAGAAAATGAATCCAATTTCATTTTCTCTCTTTCTTAAGGCATATATCTTTGAAGGATTTCAGAGACCTTTCTTCTGTTAAAGACAAGTACTCCAGAGAAGGAAATTAAAAGACCAACTGCCAGTGTTTGTTGAAGGGAAGCTCAGTTGTTATTCACATTGTGCAACAGATGGCATTAACAGCCTGAGGGTTTGAAAGAAAAAAAAAAGGGAAAAAAAAAGTACATTCCCCATTTAACCAACCAGAGTTCTTATCTGAATCCAAGACTTACAATCTCAAGCAGGATTACTTATTGTTTGCTTGCCCTTTAATTCTCTACTCCAAATAGGATGGTGTGTTTAGTCTATGTGCATTTTGGTTCAAGATCAATCACCAAGCATTTATTAGGCACCTATTAGGCCAGGTGCTATAGGAGTGCTGGGCTTAAAAAGAGTCCCTGCCCTCAAGGATCACATATTCTATTGAGGGACAGAACATGTACATACAAAAACATATATAAAATGAGTACAAAATAATTTGGAAGGGGGAGTAGGGGAGGAAAGGAAGCACTTGAGACTGGAGTAGAGAGTCAGATATAAGAAAGTGGTACTTATATGGGTTTGTGAAGGACCTAGAGATCTCTAAAACCTTTAATATTTTGGCAGCAATAGGATCTCTTAGAAAGGGCAAGTAAAAGTCCTCCAAAACATAAAGACTTAAATTAATAATTACTTAAAATTAAAAAAAAATTTCCAAGTAAATACCTTTCAGCCTATACATCATCCACCTAGTGGCAGCTTGGGTGGTATAGTCAATAGAAGAATGGATTTGGAACCTGAAAGACCTTAGTTTTAATGCCTCAATTCCCTAATTTGTAAAATGGGGATAATAAAAACACCTAACTCACAGGACTTTGAAGATGAAATCAGATAACACATATAAAATACTTTATAAACCCTAAAGTACCATAGAAGTGTTTTTTTTAATCATTTTTATTATTGGACAATAATTTCTACCTCAGGACTGCTGTGATGATCAAATAAGATGATATATGTAAAGCACTTTGTAAAACTTAAAGTGTTATATAAATGTTAATCATTAGCAACTAACAAATCACGATGGCCAATTTTCTGGCTCATTTTTTTTAAAGCTATCTCATTAGGAGTCGAATAACCTTTGGCACCTGTCATTTCAAATAAAATAGGGCATCTAACTGTATTCCTTTAGTATATGGAGGCTATTTTCTACATATCTTTGGAATTTTTTCCTGTGGGCAGAGATGCACACTGATTTGTCGTAGGTGAATGGGAACTTTCTGACATGTCTTGTGTGTTAGTGACAACAGGAAATGTAATCATTGGCTGCCTGTTACAACAGAAGTTCTAGTCTGGGACTTCCTTGACTGGTCGGAGAAGTGCTTTAGCATTTCCACGATGTGGTACTTCAGTGTACTAAAAATAGGCAACCCTGAACTATGCTGCAGTTGAAGGACAAGATAAAAATAGGTAATAAACTTGAAAAAGTTTGTATAAATAGAGTACAGGGATTAACAACTTAACCCACAAGGATAGAAGGTACTAATAGGATTTAATATTTTTATTGGATACAGGAAATAGGATAGCTATTTAAATATTCAAGAGAAATGTAGATAAAGCAATAGGTTCTGAGTTTAAGTATATTTGACATTCATACTTTATTTAACAAATTAACACTTTGATTTAGAATAGTAGTTCCTTAGCCTTTCATATGCTAAACCCCTTGCCCCACTTGACTGACTTCACCTTCCAAGCTTTACCAACCCCTCCCACCCCACCCCTCCACTGCAGTGGTTATCTATTTGCTTATCCAAGAGTTGTTTGGAGCTTCCTAGCTCTGACCCCTACTCAATAATACAGCAAACAGCAAAGCCTGTAAGCTCCATGAAAGCAGGTAGTAGTAACTTTAACCTAGACTTTTTATCTCCTAGCATCTAAGCACAGTGGGCTGCTGCTGCTACTGCCGCTCACAAAAGCAGGCTAGGACAGTGTCAGAAGAGCTGAATTTTGATTCAGAGGACCTGGGTTCAAATCCTTTCTCTGGTACTGACTATTCTACACTGAACAAGTGAGTCATTTAGATCTCTTGGCCTCAAGTTTCCTCAAGCTGTAAAATGAAAGCACTGGATTAGGTGACCTAGAAATTCCCTTCTATCTCTAAATCTACACTCCAATTTTTCATAAGATTTGGAGCTAGAGAAGACCTTGGGAGCCACATAATTTAAATGACCAAGTGAAGGTACTGTGTAACCCTCAGTCCCCTAAACTCTAAATAGTTCAGTTCAGTTTAATTCAACAAAGCGAATGCAACAAACACTCATTGAATCCCTAGGTGCTTGAGTCAGCTAGGTTGTGTAGTAGAAGACCTGAGTTTGAATCTTGAATGGGATACTTTCCAGCTGAAGGGCTCTGATCAAGACACATTTAACCTCTTTCAGCCTCAGTTTTCTCACCTGCAAAATAGAGATAATAATCATGCCTACCTCACAGGGTAGGTAAAGATCAAATGAAATGTAATATGTTAGAGTGCTTTCCAAACCTTAAAGCCCTATGTAAATGCTAGCTGTTGTTATTAGGTAATGTGGTTTATCATTATAAGCACTCTCCAAACTATTTAAGGCTCCATATTGACTTGTTCTGGTTTTATAATTTGTTCTATAATTCCTTGGAAGGTTCTGATCGTCAGTTGAAAACAAAACAAAACAAAGCATGGAAACAGAGTTAGTCATGAAAACATAAAGTATAACCCGTTCTTGACACCTGAATGTCCTCCATAGGGTTTCCTTCTCTTTTGCCCTCCATACCAGATCAATCACTAACTGAGGAGTGCCTACTCCTCCATAATGTCTTACATATGCATTCCTTCTTTTCAGTTCTCACTGCCACCATTCTAGTTGAGTCTCTGCTCATCTCTGCTAATTCTTGCAGCAACTCTCAAACTTGTCTTGCCTCCTGGATATTCCCTGTCCAATCCATGCTAAAAACTGCTGCCTCAGTGATAATTCTAAAATACCACTTTAACCGTGCCACTTTCATGCTGAAAAACCCTCAGTGGCTCCCTATCATTCACAGGGTAATATTCAAACTCCTTAATCTGGTACTCAAGATGCTCTACAATCTGACCTCAATATAGCCTTTCATTGTTAGGAACCTCTAGTGATTCCCCATTGTCCACAAAATTGTCCCTTTCCTTCCTTTGGCTCTGAGATTCAAAGTCTTGCTTGCTTGGGCCTGGAGCGCAATTAGCGTTCGGGTTAGGCAGGTGCCATTTTTTTTTCTCTCAATAATGGTCTCTGGGATCAAGGCAGCTGTGACTGCATATTTTTAATAGCCTAAAATACAAACTCTTAGCCTGGCATTTACAGTCATTCAGCATCTTGGTCCTATAACCTTCGAAGCATTTAACCCTTAAATGTTCTTGAAATATTCATTTTTCACCACCATCATTTCCAATTTTTTCCTACCCTTTCCCCTGAGAGGCATCTTTTGTAACAGATAATAAAAAGGACAATTTAGCAAAAATAACCAACATATCAACCAAGTCTGTTAATACAGTATATGCCAGCACTTCTTAAACTGGGGGTTGCGACCCCATATGGGGTCACGAAAAATTTGGCAACAGTAAAAGGTTTCTGAACGTCAACAACCAAAAATTAATTAAAAATCAAACGAGGTATTTCTGGCAGCACTTGCCTGTGTTGCATGCTGCAACTTCACTGCAGCCTTGGTTCTGAACACAAAGCATGCTCTTTGCACTTTGCATGCCCTCAGGCCACGCAAAGCCAACAAAAGCTGCTGAAAAGGGTCAAAAGGAGTGGAGAATGGAAAAATTTTAAGAAGCTCTCATATATGCAATGTGACATTGTCATAGTGTCTCATCTCTGCAAAGACCAGAAGAAAGTGCCTTTTCACTGCCTGAGTGATAATCTTCAGGGTCAGTTGTTCAGTCGGGGATTTTTTTGTTATTTTAATTTACATTTTTATAGTCATTGGGTTATATTACTAATTACTTTTTATTTCAATCAGTTCGTGTAAGTTTTCATATTCCTCTCATATAGACATCATATCTGTTGTTACTTATGAAATAGTAATAGTCAATTATAGTCGTGGACCACAATGTATTTAGACATGCCTCAATCAGTATCGATTTTGTTTCCAGTTTTTTACCATAAACTGTGCTATTATAAATATTTAGACTTTTTTTCCCTCCTTGGAGTATATGGCTAATATTAGGTCAAAGTATATGGTACATTTCAGTTACTTTCTTAGTTTTATTTCAAATTGTTTTCAGGAATGGCTGAACCAATTCCCAGCTCCACCGATAGTTTACCTGTCTTTTTACAAGTTCTTTAACTTCTAATCTTTTGTCTTTTGTCAATTTGCTAGATATGGGGTAGAATCTTGGTTGTTTTGATTGGCATCTTTTTGGTGCTATGGAACTGTTTCTCACATAGCTGCTTATAGATTGCAATTCTTTTGCGATTTCCTTGTTTATATCATTTGGTTACTTATTCATCAGGAAAAGTCTTTTGTCATATTATTCCCCTTTACATGATTTCCATTCTAGAGGAAAGCATCCTCAAATCTCTCATCTCCAGTGAATTTGTATAGGCCAACTTCCATACCTAGAAAGTCCATGTTCTACATTTCCACTTATTGAAACCTTTTAATATCCACTCTAATTACTATGAAGTCTTTGCTGATCCACCCCCTCCAACACTCCAGTAGAAAGTGATCTCTCTCCCTTTGAATTTTCTTTGAGCATTTTGTCCATATTATACATACTTTTCACTTATCACATTCTTACTTATACATGAGTTTCTTCTGGGAGGGGATGAAGAGGGAAGAAAATAATGAACTGAAGAATAATGTAAATGAGAAATGGAGCAATTTGGTTTTGAGGAATTGCACAGACTTTTCAAGTAACAGCAGAGGAATCGACAAAAATTACAAATTGAATTTGTCCATTTAGGAAGTAGACTAGCTGTAGTCCTTTACAAATTAAGGGATCAGGTTTTAATCCCTCCATAAATACCTGTCATAAGTTATTCCCTTATCAGCACAGAGAACGGATGTTGGCATTTTCCCTTGTCATGGACAAAAAAGACATATAGCTTAGGTGTAAGAATCTGAAGTACTCAGGTTGCAAAAGAAGATTTTTCAAGAGAGTGGTGACATTTAAAAGAAAGGGAAGAATATTTAATTAAGGAGACAGCATATTTGAGCATTGTAGATCTTGTCCTTTTGCCTGATACAATGGCGGAGAGAGACTGTTTATTCTATTTTGGGCAGTGTATCATATAATACAACCACTTCAATCTGATTCAGGGTTAGTGATATTAGCAATTTCTGTTTTAACCACTCATTTTAGCTTTCCTTTCTCACTAAGCAGATGACTATTGCAGAATTGGCCAATCTGATTTCCTCCTTCTTTTCCCCAACTAATAAAAAGTGTCAACAAACAGTGAAGTGTGTAAGTCCAGAAAAGGAGTAAAATCAAAAAAGGTGGGTTAGTCCCCAAATGGGATATTCTAGAATTGACTCTACTCCATCACACTCCATACCTGTTCTTAACGTAAGTATGGATGTGACCATTGAAAAATGTTTCACCATTCAAGCAGTAAACAGAGTGATATATGGTCCTCTTGGTAAAGGCCATGGCTATATTCCAAATTTAGACTTATTTCTGGCTAATATTGATTGACCTGTGCTATAATATTGCTGTTCAGACTAAGCCACCTATACTATTTCAGTGAGGTTAACATATACTCTAAACCACCTTTCTTTTGCTTTTGATTTCTGAAACCACTACTTCATCCCTGTCAGGTTTCCTTTCTCTCCCTCTCTCTCTTTTTTTGCAACTAGCCTCGCATACAGTTACAACTCACAAATGAGTTCACCAAGTGATACTTTCTTAGGTGTTGTGCTGAAATCTATCCTCCCTCTAAGTTTAGCCAAAAGCTTTGTTGCAGTGTGTGTGGGCTTGATACCAATTGACCGACTGAACTCTATCACCTCATTATTGATGACCTTGTCATTTGGCATTAAATATTTATGGGAGATGCAGCTGATCAAACATGATCTTTTACTCCCACATCTACTTACTGTCCTCAAATTCCTTCTGTTTTTACTTTAGTCTGGTTATCCCTTCCTCTTAGCATACTGAACAACTCCTAACCGTGTATGTTTTACTTTTCCTACCTAAGCTACTCTCCCTTATAATTTATCAGAAATAACTTCAACAACTTCAGATGCAGTACATAAAGCTATCCCTTAAACAATTTACATAATAGGCTCATTTAGCTGGAATTGTTGGGGAATGAAGTATTGTACCTAATAGATTTTCTAAATTATTGAAGCTTAATATCCCCTTTATGTGCTTAAAAAAAATGTTAAATGTCTTTGATGAAAATCTAATACATTATTAGTGTAATGAATGTAATTTTATACTTTTCTTGATGATTCAATCATTATTCTGAAAAACTGTGAGCTATGGTACAGCAATACATTGCTAAGGTGCTTGCTTGGTTCTATACTAACTGGCCCCAGATGGTTATGTTTTTTGAGTGTTTCAGTCATTTCTAATTGGAGGCAGCTAGGTGGCTCAGTGAATTGAGTGCTAGGCCTGGAATCAGGAAGACCTGAGTTCAAATGTGACCTCAGCCTCCTCCCTGGCTCTTTAGGTTATCAAGTTATCATATTAACTTTTTTTTTAACCACCTTTATTTCCAAATATTTCCTTCCCTTTCCTCAGAGAATCATCTCCTGTAACAGATAATAAAGAGAAAAATAATAATTCACAAAAACACAATACATCAACCACGTCTGATAGTATAGTTTGTGACACAGCCATAGGACCTTACCTCTGCAAAGGCGGGAAGAAGTCTCATTATTTCTTGAAGTTGTAAGCATGCCTTTCTCTAGCAGTCCCTCCTACCAACTAATTGTGTTATGTCTGATTCAAGTCTCTCTGGGCTGGGAAACAAGGTTAACCAACTTTATTAGAATTGTGTGTCAAATCTGTGCCTAAGGAGCTCTCCTCTAATAGCAACACAACTATAATATCTTACATTGTTTTACTTAAATGCTTTGGTTTCCATTTTTTCCCAAATTTATCTTTACTCATCTCCACAATATTTATGGCAGGTTTTCTTGCAAATACACTTTATTTCTGTATTTGTTTATTACAGGTCATAGATAAAGAGCTAGAAATGATCTCAGGGGTGATCTAGTCCAAGCCTCTCCTCCACCCCTATCACCTGTCCAAACCATTTTATAGATCAGGAAACTCAAGCTTAGGGAGGTTAAACACAATATTCAGTTGTCTGCATGTTTTATCTTAGAAAGAGAGACAGCATCCATGCTTGACTTAGTATGCCCAACCATAGCATACTTATACGGCAGAAGGATCAACACGCATGCTTACATGTATGGTACAAACCACCCTTTAAAGAAAAAGTCCTCAAAAATAAATAAGATAATTTTTATTTAACTGGAAAAGAATCAACATACTTTTAAAACTGGCAAATATCTCACTAGGGGCAGTAGAAATCTACCAGAATTCACAATCATCTTGCTTGACCAAAAGCTATGATAATAAGTGAACAATTTAGTTCCTTCTGTGGACAAACACGTATCACATAAAAACTGTAAGCCTAAAAATCAGGTGTACCCTCACCCCTACCAATTAGGCACCTCTTTAAGTGTTCCAACATTAATTTACTCATTTTTAATATTTAGAATAATAGTATTTCAATTTTAAATAAGCTTCATTATGACTTACTATTATATCACATGACTATAATTAAAATAGGCTGACTGGGATTTTCAAAACCCATTTTAAACAGTTTAATCTAGACACATTCTAATCCTTTTTTTTCTTTTGGCCCTATACATCAAAAATAAAATAACTATTACTATAAATCAATATTTTTGACAAAGGATATTTTAAGGCCTCTGGTACAAGTAACATGTATATGTTTAAGATTCATCTGTGCCCTTATACTATAAGAATTATATACAGAAAAACATTTATAATTAAATTTTCTTTGTGCATTTCAAGGGTTAAAGACTAAATGCAGAGAATTATTACAACATTAAAATACTGAGGATCCCATCACAGTCTCTGATTTTGCATTGTTCCCATGGAAAAAAAATGTAAGAGGAAGAATTTTGAGCACAAAATGATTCAACAATTAAAACCAATGTTCAACTGAAGACAGTCATTTGTTATCACTAGTATTTTTAGTTGGTTCTTTCTGCAGAATGCAAGGTTTGAAATTTATGCTTATTACAGGTTTTTAATTTAACAGTAACATCAAGGCAGCATATGGCAGACATTTATTAACTCACATATTATGTTAAAGTACTTATACAATTATAAACCTAAGGATATTAAAAAGTTATCCTTTTGACTAAATCACCATTGTACAATATGTTTCTACAAATAATTCAATGAAATCAACAAAATGTGATTATTTTTCATTTCAAAAACTGAAAGTCATCTGCACCTCTTCTTAAAAGTCCTACAGCAGCATATTCAGCTTTTAAGGCATACAGACAAAAATATCACTATAAATTACATATTTCAATAATTCTTCTCTTGGCATGAAAAGCCATCACACAAAATTCACACATCTTAATAGACAATATATATATTAACAGACACCTGAATTTACATTTGCAATAAATCTCAATTAGTATTATGTTGGCCTATGTAAGAGGTGGTGGTAAAGTGCAAAATAGCTGGTGTAACATCTCTAATGGTCAGACTGTGTTTCTGTGGACGCTGGACAGTTGAGTCTTGGTCTTCCATTTACAGATATGGTATTGGATGGAACACTAACCTAAAAGAGAGACACATGATCATATCTTTCCACTTACAAGCATACAGCTGCCTAATTTCAAATTTTCATTCACTACAGCATTTTATTTACTGGTTAATTATGAGCACTCACATTTAGTATTTTATTGTTCAATGAAGTATAAATCATTAAGAATCAACAATCACTCATCCATGAAATTAAAAATAAGAGATTTGTTATTTTCACAACAAACAAGTTAAATAATCCATTAACACATCATAGTCTTTATAAAATGACTAAACTAACTCAAAGGACAGGAGCACAAACACAGACTGCAATCCAAGCTGTTAATGAGCTTTTTTCATAAGCTTAATTATGGCTTCTAAAACCTGGTAGTGAGAATGCAGAAAAATACAGTGAATTCTCCAAAACCATTTTAAAAACATGGACTTTGACTTCCTCTCACCCTGACTTGCTCCTCCCATGGACTGTTTATTCATAGAAAGAGGCTATTTTCATATTTTAAGAATGCATATACTTTGGCTAATATGACAAAAAAAAAAAGAAAATGTTGGATGTTGGAGGGGATGTGGGAAAAGTGGGATACTAATGCATTGTTAATGGAGTTGTGAACTGGTCCAACCATTCGGGAGAGCAAATTGAAACTATGCCCAAAGGGCTATAAAACTGTGCATACCCTTTCATCCAGCAATGATGAAATGGGTCTATATCCCAAAGACATTCAAAAAAAAGGGAAAAGAACCTATCTGTACAAAATATTTATAGCAGCTCTTTTTGTGGTGGCTAAGAATTAGAAATTTCAAAGGGATGCCCATCAATCGGGGAATGGCTAAACAAGCTTGTGCTATATGATTATGATGGAATATTATTATGCTATAAGAAATGACAAGCAGGATGATTTCAGAAAAACCTGGAAAGACTTACATGAACTAATGCATAGTGCAATGAACAGAACCAGGAGAATGTTGTACAAAGTGACAGTAATATTGTTTGATGAAGAACTGTGAACGATTTAGCTATCCTCAGTATTACAATGAGCCAAGACAATCCCAAAGGACTAATGATAAAGCATACTATCTGCCTCCAGAGACTGATATTGATTGAATATAGACTGAAGCATGCTATTTTTCACTTTCATTTTTTTCTTTTGAGTCTTCTTATACAAAATGACTGATATGGAAATGTTTTACATAATTGCATATGCATAACCTATATGTGATTGCTTACTGTCTCAGGAAGGGGTAAGGAGAGGGCAGGATAAAATTTGGAACTCAAAATTTTAAATAAAAATGTTAGCAATTTTTTTGGGGAAAAAAAGAATGCATATACTTGAATGGCAAAAAAAACCCCAGTTATTTCTTTGTTTGCCATATCATCAAAATAATTTGGATAGTAAAGTAAATTCCTAAGAGATAAGATACTCAAGATATGATATCGTTAACAATTGAACTAAATCATTATGAATGAATCTGAAAATCAAACACAATGAAACTTGAATTTCCTAATTATCCTCATCATTTAAAGGGATCTAAGGAAATTTATTTAGATTCACCTAGATGAAGACATATTTAGGTGTTCTGGAACCTTACTGGGAGAAAGGCAGCTAGCTAGGTGGCATGTTGGACAGAGAACACTGGAGTGAGGAAGACCTGGGTTCAAAACTTTTCTCAGAAGCTTAACAGCTGGGTGACTCTGGTAAAGTCACTTAACCTTTCTGAGATTTAGTCTCCTCATCTATGAAACAGAGATAATTAATAGCACCTACCTCACAGGATTGTTGTGAGGCTCAAATGAGATAACTTCTGTAAACTGTGCAGCCAATCTTTAAAGTGCTATATATAAATGTCAGCTATTATTATTTCATAAGCTCAGCAAAGAAATAGAAATTTTAAAAAATAATCATGAAACATGATAGAAGTACTTCAAAAGAAAGAAAAAAATGAAGACTCTTCTCCATTTAGATTACTGATTATTGACAAAGACTTGTTTTTTTTCCCTGTTAGAAAAAGAACTGTTGTACAAAAGGCCATATTATCTATCCTGGACAAATATTTTGGCAAGATACTGAGGAGAAAAAATAAAATTGGCTGCCTTGAGCCACTGTGACTCAGTTTTTCTCCTGCTTCCTTTAGGGAGGAATTTGGAAAGCAAGAACATCCCATAGAGCATCTACAGGATTCAACTGGATCAAAAACCAGGTTTCTGGATTTCACACATGCCAAGTTCAGGGAAGCCGGAACTAAACCAGCTGAGATGTCTCTTTTTCACAAATCTTAGTAACAGCATGCTTCTGTCCCAGTGATGATGACATTGTGGTTGACATTTTCATGGGCAAAAATCAGCTTTTGAGAATAATGGGGAAAGGGAGGCTATTCAGATGATAGAAGATTGAGCAAATGTCACTGATACCTAATAGTGAAAGCATGGTGTATGTGAGCGTGTGTGTGTGTGTTTGCATGATTGAGATTGTGTACAGTTGATTATTCTATTTCAGTACCAGTAAATCACATGTAATCATCAGGTTTTCTCTTAATATTCCATCAGAAAACCCCTTTTTGTGGCCCAATATCTTCTGTAACAGAAACACTGGAGCAAATACATTAAATTGATAAGGTGCCAACAGAGGAGGAGACAATCTCCTCCCTTAGAGGGAGAAGCCAATAGTAAATTTTCCTCTTAGATTTGGTTTTTCCTTTTGTTATTTTCCTTGATTTAAAAATGTTTATTCATCTATAGCACAGTTTTGTGTCATGGCCCACTTTGGTAATCTGGTGAAGCCTGTGAAACCCTTCTCAGAAAAATGTTTTCAAATGTATAAAATAATACATATGGTTACAAAGAAATCCAAGTACATCATAACACAAATAAAAAAATAAATTAAAAAAACTATGGGTCTCTGATTGCTTAAAATTATGATCAAACTTATCTTCTCATATATATTTTTATTCTCAGGAAATTCTCCCATGTGCTGATGTTGACTGACATTTCTATAACTTATTTACTTTGGGGCAAGGGAAAAATACTATTAGCTGAAATCAAATAGCTAAATAGCTTTTAAAAGTATCCAGAGAGGGGAAAGAATAATTGATTCACTATTTATAATAATTTGGGGTTTAAACTGGGGCCATACTGAAATGAACATTTGCCAACACTAGGCCCTTTCCATCAACAACTTTCCAAACTTCCCCAATGCTGCTTCATCTAATTTGCAATGAGTGGTCTCAACAAGTCAGTTCTGGCCAAAACTTAAATCCTCAGTTATTTCCTTGAGTAAAATAAGAAGTCAACAGCAGTATACTTCACTGCTAACTTCTTAAGATGAATTGTCATGAAATAAAAGATTTCTATTTTTCTGCAATGAAACTATGAAAAATCCCTTTAAACTTGTAGGTTTTTTTTAAAAGGATTGCTATTAGGAGTGCTTTTGATAGCTAAAAAAACAGTCCAAGGAAATAGGAGAGAAATCAGCAGGAGACTAAGCTCCTTGACAAGTCTGCCCCAAAGCCCCTTATCTCTAGCCTTTGGTCTATTTTTGGAATGCTTCCAAAGACTGAAGAGTACTTTTCAGATAAAATAATAAAAATCACTCCTTAGTTTGATATATTCCTAAAAATTGTATTCTAATTCAAATTGGTATATGAAAAGACATGTGCATAATTAGAAGAAAAAAACCTAATACTCTGCCACCAGGTGTCTTATAAACAATATGATTCAAAGAACCTTATGTTTAAAAATTAGTTCAGCTGGGATCAATTGAATATAAAAGGATATGCTGATCATATATTCGTCCTAACATCAAAAGCAGCTTATAAATCACCCACCTTGGTTCATCAGCCCTTCTCTGTACAGTAGGGAGAAGGGGAAAAAGGAATGACCTCTATAAATGTGTTGAACACAGGGGCAGGGTGGAGGATGAATTTTAAAAGGTTAGGGTATGAAATCCATGACATGCCCATGCTATGTCAGTTATGACTATATCCTCTCTAGAGCAATCAACCAGATAATCGCTGTAATGTGAATCTAACCATTATAATTAAGGTTAATTGATGTGGTGTGAACATCAGCCATAAGGCAGGTTGGTACCTGAAGTTAAATTGAACATTCTGGGAGCCAAGTCATAGGCAAGCACAGAGCCAACTTTCTGCTGAACATCTAAACTCACTGTCAAAATCACTAGAGATTTTATTTGGCAACATAATTGTTGTTCTATAAAAGAAATGTCATCATTTGAAACAAACTAGGAAAAATTTTCAGTGTACTGCTATAAAAAAGATGGTATGTAAGCACAGACCAGAATGAGGAATGAGACCTGCAAGTGCCATTTCTTTTTTTTTTTTGGCAGTTTTTTTTTCCTTTTTAGGCAATGGGGTTAAGTGACTTGCCCAGGGTCACACAGCTAGTAAGTGTAAGTGTTTGGCCTAAGGCTGGATTTGAACTTACGTACTCCTGACTTCAGGGCCAATGCTCTATCCGCTGCACCACCTAGCTGCCCCATACAAGTGCCATTTCTAATGATACATACAGGTTATTAACTGATTTTTTTTTTAACTAAAAACCCACCAATAGATTATGACCTAAGGTGCTTCTTGAAGGAATGGGCACTGGCACTATAGAACCACTCAGCTATGGCAGTAGCAGACTACAGTGTAACAGTTCTCAAGTGTGGTCTGCAGATGCCTCTAGGTCCCCAAGATCCTTTCAAGGGGTCCTCAAAATCAAAGCTATTTTCAGAATTCTAAGATCTTATTTGCTTTTTTCATTTCCATTTGCTCACAAGCAAACAGTGGAGGTTTCCAGAGGCTACATGACCTGTGAATTAAAGATGTAGCTTGTAAACATGAAGAAAGAGTTACTCTCTCATCTGCAGAATTATACTTTTGCTGTACAAAATGAATGAATCTATGGATGTGCTGGCTTTCTTGTTTTGTTTGTGTTCATCCAGTATTAGCACCAACTAATAATCAAAGGTCTTCTTTTACATGAATGCTTGGCAACAGACACAAGTAGTGCATTGACCAAAGTTCTTAGAGGAAGGATTTTCAATAATTTTTAAGAGCGTAAAGGGGTCCTGAGGCCAAAAAGTTTGAGAACTACTGATGAAGTTGCATAGAGAGAGCCCCAGAATAGGAGTCAAGAGTATTAGCTTTTTATCCCAATTCTTTCATTTAATTCTGTGTGACTTTGGACCCATTACTTGATACCTACGGACCTCAGTTTCCCCATCTCTAAATTCAGGGGTTTGCTTTCTCTCCTGCTAACACTTTACAACTTTGGTCTTCCATTAGAAGTGATGGATGTTTCCTAGACAATATAAACCTAAAGAAATGGATAGGAAGAAAAGAACACCAAATTTGTAGTTGGGAATCCTACCCTTTTCTCTGCTACTTACCAGCTAGGTGACCCTAGACAAGTTATTTGACCTTTTGAGGTTCAGTTTCCTCATCTGGGGATAATACTTTTACTTCCTCACAAGGATGTGGGGAGGAAGGTAATTTTAAACTGTAAAGTGACATTTAAGTGTGAACTCTTATGCATGATGCGATAAAAAGATCTAGACATTTAAGACCTGACTCTCTAAAATCTTTTTCTCATGTAGCCCACCCTTGAATCAGTGAAAGCTTTATAGGTGAAATGACTCTGCCAAATCAGGCTCTTTAACATACTGAGTGTATAGTGGCCTCTTAGTTTGACTGAAGGCTATAAAAGAAGTTCCAGTTTAATTTGCAAGTTCCTCTAATTAATCATGAAAGATGATTAATATTTCCATCGACTTCACATAGAGACATTAAGAGTAGTCCTATAGCTAGTGTAGCTTTGCGTGGGTCCACTAAAACCAGTGATCACTTATAAATTCTTTCTTAGGAAGAGGGGTCAGAAATGATAAAGACTTTTCTCAAATGATGATATCCAATTTTGTTAACCTTAGAAAACATACTTTTCCCCTTCTACATCTTTTGAATATGTCACCATACAACATACAACAAATTTTCTATTTTAATTGCCTACTGAATTAATAATTAGAAAGTATGCTACTGAGACAAACAAAAACTTAACTCCTATGAATAAAGACCTAAAATATTCAAAATCACATACTTTATGTCTATTCTAAAAATAAAACCTAAGCTCCTGAAATTCTCCTTCATGTTTTCTTCTCAGGACCCAAAAGAATCACCTGGAATGATTTCCATACTTGCTTAGCTGTGAACCTGAGATGCTTTTGTAGTGGTCTCCAAAGTGGCCAACCTCCTGCCCCATGAGAAGAAACTGATTGAACTGAAAATATCTGGGATCCTTTACCCGGAATCACTTACACCTGTCTTGTCCTTTCTCTGCATGGTGCCTTTGCTCCTTATGTTGAACCAACTGTTCCGTTCAGTTCAATTCAATTCAATTCATCAGCATATATTAAATATTTACTATGTGTCAGGCACTGTGCTAGGAGCAGGGAATTATAAAAAAAAAAAACCAAACCAGTTCTCAAAGAACTTAAATTTTAGGGGTAGGATCTAATGTGCACTGAAAAGCAAATTCAGGGAGCAAAAGAAAACTGAGAATTGGGGATGGGGGGGGGAGAAGGGATGATTTGGGAAAAGCTTTATTAGATGCTGAGCCTTGAGGAGTTTGAGACTTTTAAGAGGTAGAGGTGCAAAGGAAATGTATTTGAAACATAAAGAACAGCTTATGCAAGGGCACAAAGGTAGGAAATGGAATAAATATCAGGTTTAGGAACTAGCTAGCATGTGCATTTAGAGTACTATATCATCTAGTTTTAGAGATTCTGGGCTCACACAGAGGTCAAATGACTTGCCTATAATGCAACAGACATTGATTAGTGCCATGGTTTCAACCCAAGTCTTCCTAACTTGAGGACCAACCCCTAAATACTATACCACTCCCTCTCTGAAGCCTTCTTTTCAAAGTTAGGGTTCTACTTCTCTGCAATAACTGGTCAAAATAAAGAGGAGGGGATTTTTTTGTTGTTCAAATAAGATCAGAGACAAAGTTGGAAGATACAAGAATATCTAGTTTAATGCCCTCATTTAACAGATGAGGACAGTGAGGCCCAGAGAAGGGAAGGGGAATTAATAACTAAGTCCATATCAGCTGCTAGTATAAGACCTACCATATAATAATGTATTTTGCACCTGGGACCACATGATAATTCATTTTGGAAAAGAAGCCTGAAGTGCACTACAAAGCAGCAATTATAAAAACACTTTGATACTGATTAAAAAATAGAGAGGTCATTCAGCAAAACAGATTAAAGTAACAAGCAAATCATGAGTGGTGTTTGCTAAACCAAAAGACTAATTTTAGCAGGGTAATTTTTTACAAAAAACTGCTTGGGAAACTGGAAAGCAGTTTGGCAGAAACTGGGCATAGACCAACATCTCACACACTATCCCAAGATAAACTGCAAATGAATACATGATTTAGACATAAGAGGCAACATAAATTTAGAAGAACAAGGAAGAAATAACCTTTCAGCTCTATGGATAGGGGACGGATTCATGACTAAACAAGAAATGTAGACTGCAGAAAATAAAATGGACAATTTCGATTATACGAAATTTAAGTTTTTTCATAAACAAATCTGATGTAGTTAAAACTAGAATGTAAACAAGTAAATGGGGAAAAAAATCTTTACAGTAAGTTTTTTTTTGTTAAAGGGCTTATAGCCAAGATATGTATGGAGCTGACTGTAAAACTAAGGGTCATCCTTCCAAAGGATATGAATAGAATATTTTCAAAGGAAGAAAACCAGCCTATCAATAGTCAAATGAAAAAATGATCTGAATCACTAATAACTAAAGAAATACAAATTAGAGCAACACAGGTTCCATCTTACAAAATTGGCAAAGATAACAAATAAGGAAACTGACAAATGTTAAAGAGATTTCGAGAAAATAGGCACCCGTAGGTATGCCTTGTTGGTGGGGCTATGAATTGGTCCAGCAATTAGGTATTTCAAGGAAAGCAATTCGGTACTATGCCCAAAATAATTACCAAACTGTATGGTATGACTATAATCCAAAGATATCAAAGAGAGAAAAGGGACCATAGAAACAAAAATACTTAAAGCAGCTCTTTTCAGAGTAGCACTAAACTGGAAGATGAGGTAGTGTCCACTTCCTGAGGAACAGTTAAATATCCTTGTGCCTTGTGATCAAAGAGATAGGTTCAGAGTAAACTGTGAAGTTTCCAATGCAATGTGACATGAGCAAAACTAGGAGAACAATTTAAACATGACACCATAGAGGAAAAACAACTATTAGAGACTTTAGAGCTGTGATTAATGTAGCGATAAACCACAAGCCAAGAGGAATAACAATGAATTACATAATCTCTCAGAGAGACAATGTACTTAAAATCCAGAATAAGCCATGTATTTGGACGTGGTCAATGTGGAAATTTGGTTTGCTGGACTATGTGTATTTATTATGAGTGTTAAAAAACAAACAAACAAACAGGGGGGAAGCAGTGAGAAGAAAGTTATAATTTAAAAAAACTGCTGGGGAGGGGTAGCAAACTTGAATTCTTGCTAATTAAGCATATACATTTTGAACTAAAAAAAAAGTTATGGAAAGGAGTCATTTTCAGTGTCCTTTTTTATGTTTAAACGTCAGAAACAATTTCCCCTAAATTGGCAATGTTGAAAATAAGTCCACTGTTAGCCGTCTGATGAAAAGTAAGCTTACCCTTTTCAATTTGGCAGCAGCCTCTCCAGAGCGAATTGCGGTCAGCAAACTTTGTCGAATCTGTTCTGGGTCAGCACTTTGGAATGTTAAAGAAGTTTGTCTCTTAACGGTGAAGGATGCGCGGTCAGTTGATGACTGTCTCTGGCATTTCTGTTCATTGTGTGCAGAGCTAGCTTCCTATACAAGGAAATAGAAAATGTTTAGATGGCCCTCATGAGCACAATTGAGGGTGAAGGAGAAAGAAGTAGATGAGAAGAAATTATGAGAGATCACCGGCAAGAGATGGTACTCGTGGGAATAGGGTCACATTCCAGTTCTATTATTCTTAGAACTTCTAATCCATAATCATCCTCCATTAATATCTCTGTTTTTGTATTTTTTTTAAATTTCCTACATATCAACCACTACTAGGATATTAAGTGTGAGGAACAACAGAAAGTTGTTGTGGTGCTGGTGTCATTTTTCAGTCATGTCCAACTCTCTGTGACCCCATTTGGGGTTTTCTTAGCAAAGATACTGGAGTGATTTGCCATTTCCTTCTCCAGTTCATTTGACAGATGAGGGAATTTAGGTAAACATGGTTAAGTGACTTGCCCAGGGTCACACAGCTACTAAATGCCTGAGGTCACATTTGAACTCATGAATATGAGTCTTCCTGATTCCAAGCCCAGTGCTCTATCTACTGTGTCACTTAGCTACCAGCAACAGAAAGTAGAAAGCAATAAATATGAAAGAAGGCAAGGATGGTAGTTTTTCTTCCCTTAAATTCAGGCTATCACAGAAGAGAAATTTTGTTCGTTTTATGACATAACTGTAAGATTATAATGCTACAATTCAATAATATATTAATAAAATAATAACAATAAATTCACTTTTTCTCTAGCTTTTTATTAGCAACCAAATTAGAGAACAGTCCCACAATCCAAATAAAATGCCATTTCTAAAAATGGATACTTTATACCACTCAATGGCTAATTTAAAGATCATGGTGACATTCTAGATCACTAGGCACATTTTTTGGTTGTGTTCCTGAAACTACTGCTTCATACAGTGCCTGATACATAGTAAGCACATAATAAATCATTGATTGACTGAACCCCAAGTTATTCAGAACTCTATGAATTCAACATATTTTTCTGTTCTGTCCAATGAAGATTAAAGTAAAAAGAAAAAGAAATACAAACTAGCAGTATCAGTGACACAAAAACTAATGAAAATTCTTAGGAATAAATATTTAGAAATAACCTATTAAAGAAGTTCCTCTCAAAGAAGTACTTGCAATTTAAGTCTTAGAATTTTTTTATTTTTTTAAAAAAGTATCTTTATATAAATACAATTATAAAAGACTTTTTTTTAAGAGAAATTAAGCAAGACTTAAAAGACCGGAGAAATAATCATTGTTCAATGGTTAGGCTATACCAATATGAGGAAAGTGACTATACTATATAAATTAATTTACAGATTTAGTGCTGTGTCAAATTGCCACTGTGATGTTTTATGTAACTAGACAAAAATGATAATAGAATTGATTTGGAAGAAAAAAAAGGAACCTCAAGGGAAATAATGGAAATTGGGCGAAGCAAGAATGAAAGGAGACAGCAGTGATGCAATGGAAAAAGAACTAGGTTTGGAGACAAAAAACCCAAATTCAAATTCTGATTTTTTTACTACCTTTGTATTCTTGGGCAATTCACAACCTCTCTGGACCTCGGTTTCCTCATCTTTGAAATGAGGAAGCAAGAGTAGATGTTCTCTAAGATCCAATCTATGACGGTTACCAGATCTCACATTATTTCATAAAAATTAACATCAAATATAATCCCATTGTATCATAAAATGATCATCAAATTGGAAACAAGGTGGTACAATGAATAGAATGCTGAGCTTAGAGTCAAGAAGACCTAGGTATAAATCTCATCTATGACAATCATTAGCTCTGTGACCTTTGGCAAATCACTTAATGTCTATTATCAACTGACTCTCTCTAGTACTTATCTATTAAGTCACAGATCTGTCTCCCTGTAGGGAGCTCTCAGTGCTGATGAGATCACAGATTCTTTGTGTACTGGAATATATAATTATCAAAACTATTTGGTGCTAGTTAAAGAACTAAAAATTTGACCAGTGACAGAGACCAGATAAAAAGGAATCGAACAAGTATTTGTATAGTTCTTATTATGAGCCACTATCCTAAGTGCTTTACACATATCATCTCATTTGATCTTCATTTCATCCTGCAAAGCAGAAGCTGTAATTATCCCCATTTCATAGTTGAAGAAACTGAGGCAAACAGAGGATAAATGACCGACTCCAGGCTCAGCACTTTATCCACTGCACCACTTAGATGCCTCTGATAAGCAAGACCCAGAAGCAAAAGGAGATAAATCCATGAACATAAACTACAAGTGGCAAGGTCTCCTTTATGATAAGATCTGTTGGGAAAACTGGAAAGCATTTTGACAGAAATTAGATTTAGACCAACAATTCATACCATATATCAACAATTAGTGCCAAACAGCTATGCGAACTAAATATAAAAGGTCACATTATAAAAGAGAACAGAAGGAGATGCTTTTTATAACTATAACTAGGAGAAGAATCTTTAGCCAAACAAGGAATAGAGGTGATCATGAAAGATAATTAGAGAAAATTTTTATTGCATAAAATTAAAAATGCTTTTACATGAAAAAAATCAATACAGCTAGAATAAGAGAAACTCAGATGGTGGGGGGAATCTTTACATCAAACAGCTCTGAAAAAAGTCCAACATACACACACACACACACACACACACACACACACATGCGTGTGTGTGTGTGTGTGTGTGTGTGTGTGTGTATGAATGAGACTAAGAGATGTTCTACTAGATAAATAGGCAAAGCATATTGACTGACTGTATGCAAACTATCAACCATAGTATTACTCCAAATTACTAATATTAAAAGAGCAGTACAATTTAAAACAACCCTGAAGTTTTCTCTCACTTCTCTCAATGTAACAAAGATGACAAAAATTTTATATAGTCAATGTCAGCAGAGCTTAAAAGACAGGTACACTCATTTATGCAGTGATGGGCAAGTTCTGAATTTGTCTAATGTAGTGAAACTCAAACAGAAATGGATTCCTGCAGTAGCACTTTGACTTAGAAAATCACAAATTAACATTATCTATGTTGTGTAGGAATTTTATTTATTTTGTTAAACATTTCCCAATTACCCCTCTTTCCCACCCCTACTGCCCCAGTCCAAGTTTGACATCTCTGGTCTCAGCAACCAATCCGAAAAACAATTTGAAATTGTGAGGGGAAAAAAAAGTCATTTAATTGCTCATGCTTTTTGTTCCTCCCCTATTGTAGGTACACTTCAAGGAGGTCAAAGGCAGAAAGAAACGCCTGATAAATACCAAAACAATTCATTGTAGCCTTTCTTGTGGGAGCAAAGAATTGGAAACAAAGTGTATACCCATCAATTGGGAAATGCCCAAACTGAACCACAGCCTGGAGGAGAGTGAACAAAAACTGCAATCAGAAGCCCTGAGTTCAAATACCAGACCATACACTTCCTAGTTGTGTGATTCACATTTAAACCTACTTGCCTCAGTCTTCCCATCTATATAATAGGTATAACAGCACCTACCTCCCAAGGTTATTATGAAGATAAAATATTTGTGCTTTGCAAACCTGAAAGCAGTATTTAAATGTTAGTTTTCCAAATGTAATGGAATATTACTGTGTGGTAAGAAATGATAAGATACATTACTTTAAGAGAAATATGATTTGACTTGAAATGATACACAACCAGAATATATATATATAATATATATATATATATATATATATATATATATATAATGACTGCAATAATGTAAATTAGATCATAACAAAAGCATTCAAACTAATTAAATGTAATGACCAATCTCAGTATTGAAGAGCCTATAACAAAACATACCTCCAGTAGGCTCTATCCAATACAGAACTTGATATATGCTATCAGACACAATATTTGTGCCAGCAAATTTCTGGTTAAATATTTTTCTTCATTTTAAGGAAAAATTTAGTGGGCAATGATTTCAGAGGGAAGGATGTGGTACAAATACAAAAGGCATTAATAAAATCTTTTCTAAAAAAATTTCCTTAAAAGTTTTGTGACAGAAATGAAATTAACCCCATTCAGTAAAAAAAAAATTTGAAACTACAAATTCTATATTGTAAACAGAAGTTCAATAACTGAGGCTATGCGCTCTATTTCTGGGGCAAATGCGATTTTGAGATTCTCAAGATAAAGGAGAACACTTGTTAAAAAAAAAAGAACTCTTTATAACAACGCTTCAGTGAGACAAAAGGACACAAATATGGAATATATGGGAAAAGGGAAAGCCTTCCAAACAGACTAAAACTTGACTTGGCAACGTGTTTAGTGTTATGTCAAACTCAGGATGTTTAGAGAAGTAGTTTGAAATACTGTTGGAACTTTAAACTGAACAAGAAAATACAGTCTACATTACTATACTAAAAAGCCATAAAGTACATAAAGGGAATATCATTGCAATGACTGTGATCCATACAATGAATTTTGCTCCCTCTATTTATCACACCATGAAGTCAAAACACACTACTCTTCCTTACCAAACCCCAGGCCCATAATCTTTTGCTTCAGAAATAGGATGTTGCCCATATGTCACACTGGCTCCACTGGATACATTTTTTGGTTAGAATGAATATAAATGCAAGAATCCAAAACTGAACTTAAAAAAAGTGTCTTCAGAGGTCATTAAACAATATCTAAGATGTATCTTAAATTTCCTTCACTTGGTTTATTGTTGGGGAAGGGATATCCCATCAGAAAGGTAATAATGGATTAGGGAACAGCTGAACAAACTATAGTATATGAAAGTAATGGAGCATTTTTGCCCTGTGTCCTGAAATTATGTATTGTTATGGTCCTTTCAATCACTCTAAAAGTTAGTTTGATAAGTTGGTGTATAAATAACCAATGTTAAGGTAACAATAAATAGGAAATAGGAATTAAGAATGTAAAGGGGAATATGGCAGCCACTTGCCCAAAACTGCCTTCTAAATTAATCAGGGCCACATCTAGAGACTGCGTTAAATTAGGAAACACACAAACAAGGAAATCTAATAATTAGGAAATGAAGAAGAAGAAGACATGTTAATACTTTTATTACAAAAGACAGTTTTCCTCAGATCTTTTTCTATGAACTTATATCTGATATATGTTTTTGTCAACAGAAAGAACATGACGTTTCCATACTCAAAGCACTTGCTAATAATGGGTTCTCTATCAGGACAATGGGAATATCTTTTGCCCATTTAATCAATCACTTGTGAGAAGAATTTAGGAAATACAAGTAGGAAGTAGTCTTTAAACCTGTGTAAATAATGTGAATCAGTTCAAAAGGTTTTTTTTGTTATCGGCTATTGCTTGTTTGTTTTTAACTCAGCCATTTGTTTGGCATAGCTTATGTCATACAAATATATTCCAGGATACTCGTCAATTCTAAGTTAATGTCTTATACAGATTGGATAGTGAATAATAAAACAACATAAGGACCAATTATTACTCCAGAATACTGATGATGAAGCATATTATATGTGTGTGTGTATACACTCATGCATAAACAAACATAATACATAGATGTCACACACATACATGCATGAAATAGATTTCTGTTAATTAAAAAATAGAGAGGTTAGAGGAGGATACCACAGATGTGCAGTGTTGCATGAACTTTCAGATGAGATCACTATCATTAGTTTTATGTAATAATTTAATATTGTTACAAGATGATGAAACACACTATTCTTGACAGGCTGAGATTACAGAATGAGAAACATATATGAATATATACACATATTTGTATACAGACATTGAAGAGATTTGTTTTGTTCATGCATAATTGTTACAAGGAATTTGTTTTTGTTTTATTTTATTTCCAACTGGGTGGGGAGTGAAAAGAGGAAAAAAATAGATTTTTTTTACCTAAAAAAAGGAGTGTGTGTATGCACGTGTGACGTATGTGTGGGAAGTAAACGTAACACTCAGATGAAGAGTGTGGCATGCACTTTCAGATGTGGTCACTTTATCATTGGTCTTATGTAATTGTTTAATTTTGTTACAAGATGATAAAATGTACTATCCTTGACAGAGAAGTAGTGGATTTATGATTCAGAAGACACGTGTATACACAGCATGCATATATGTATGTATATATGCATGTAAATATACATGTACAAATATACATACAGACATTAAGGGAATTTGTTACACTTAACTGTATGCTTGCTGCAAGAAATTTGTTTTTATTTTATTTTTTTTCCAATTGGGTAGGTAGTGGAAGGGAAGAAAAAAAGGTTTTGGTTTTTTTTTTAGGCAATTGGGGTTAAGTGACTTGCCCAGGGTCACACAGTTAGTAAGTATCAAGTGTTTGATCTGAGGCTGGATTTGAACTCAGGTCCTCCTGACTTCAGGGCCGGTGCTTTATCCACTGTGCCACTTAGCTGCCCCAAGATTTTTGTTAATCAAAAAAAGTAGAGAGGTATATTGGGGGTAGTGCTACATATATGGAGAGTTGCATGTACTTTCAATTGAGGTCACTGTATTATTAGTTTTATGTAACTGTTTAACTTTGTTACATGATGACTCCTACAGAGTGGAAGATAAACTATGTTTGTAAAATTAAAAACAAAACACATAAATAAAAGTTTAAAAACCAAAACAAATTTTTAAAATGAGAGAAAAATAACATTTACCTTGTCAGACTGTAGAACTCCCAGTAACTTATCTAATGGATTATTTTTTTCCTCCGCCTCTTTGGAAGCTGATGAAGGTGGTCCAGGAGATGGACCCTCTTTGGATGATTGCCTCGGGACAGTATATGTTTTACTGAAAGACTGTGATCTTTTGACTACAGCAAGTGCAAAAGGAGAAGGAGTAGCAGTTGTGTATGGCCGTGGTGCACCAAAAGTCCTTAAGGCTTTTAGGCTGAACGTTGCTGGCTGAGTAGAGGGAACATTCACCGGTTTCGGGGGTTTGGTAGAAGTCGGGATTTCTATGTGTCTCTGACTGATGTCATGATCAGTTTGTTTGTCAGGTAATTCAGAAGAGAAGTTAATTGTCTTATTTAAAGGAGAAAGCATTTCCTCTTGGGGAGATGATAACTTTTTTTCAATCTCTTTATGCTTCAGTTCATTTTGAACAGAACTTGTAGCAGCATTGACACTTTTGGCAGCTGCAGATGTAACATAATGACCTGAGGCCCTTTTCTGCATCTGTAAGAAAAAAGAACTAGGTTTCGTCTGGGGACTTATCACCTTAGATCTTCCTTTTGGTTCCATAATACTGTTTAGGTGTTCTAAATTCAGCACCAATGGAGTTGCGCCATTGTCTTTATTTACTATGGAGGCTGGTTTTGTAGAAGATACAGTCCCATCGGTGAAGCTTATTTCATTTTGGATATGATGCGCCATTCCTAATTTGGGTTCATATTTCATGTCAGTCTGTGTTTCCCTTGGACCTTCAGAAATAAGATCATCTGTTTGGATAGCAGATTCCTTCAGCTGTTCACGTGGCTGGTAATTTTCTGGAGAATGTATCTCCTGATCATTCTTATTGTACCGAATACTTTCTGACTCCCAATCCTTCAGTGTGTCCAGGGATTTGGGAGGTACTATTTTGTAAGTCGTCATTCCAATTTTGGGTATGTAGTCTCTCGTAATCTCATTAGAAGGCTTTGGTTTGGTTTTGTAGTCAGGTTTATAAAGGGGATAATTCTTTATACAGGAATCAGTTAGAGTTTTATCAGTCCCATCTACTGGAACAAACAGATCATCATTGCCATGTGTAGGACTTACATCTTTAAGGTTGGGTATGTCTTCCTGCCCATTTATTGGTCTCTGGTTCTTGAGTTCTCTTGAGAGATCTATAGAACCCTGTGATTTAAAAGATGACTTTTGAGATGATTTATTGTTATTTGAAAGCTGTATGTTTTCATTGCCTCTGAAGTTTGGCAAATTATGATCCAGGTGAGCAACTATTTCACTTAACATATTATTGTCCAAATTGTTAAGAGACTGAGTTGTCTGAATTGCTGCATCTTGAGTTTTTACCTTTTCTAAGTTGGATTGACTCGGCTTCTGATCTTGAATTGGTAAAAGTACTTGAGGATTTTCCTTGTTACCTACAGCAACGTCATTTTTATATGCTTGAGAATCTGATGGCCTGTCAGTTTCAAGCTTGTTATTTTCAGTAACATCAGCTACACTGATTTCTACCATCCTCACTCCATTTTTTACTTTCTCATTCGAGTCCACTGGAAGGAGCATCATATCATTTTGATCTTTGAGAAAAACAAAACAAAATAATTTGTAACCAATTGTTAAATACAAAAAGAAAAAGAAAGTTCCTACCCCAAATGACTAATACACCATAAGCCTGAGCTCTACATATTTTTTCTTACATTGCTATCTATAAACACAGTTCCTATGTTACATATAATTTTTAAAAAATACTAATATTTAATATGAGTTTATTTAATTTTTAAAAAGATCGCATCGGATCACTTTCAAAGGAAGCATTTCCAAAAAGCATATAGCAGTACATGTTCTTTGCTGCTTTAATCTCCCTTCTTTTATTAATGAGCATTTACTGTCACCTACAAAGAATATAACACTGTTAGATACTGTGAAAGAGATGAAATAAACGGATGAGACAAACCCAAGGACTATATAAACACAATTATAAAAGACTTTTCACACAAATAAAGACAGATCTAAACAACTGGAAAAATACTAATTACTCATGGGTAGGCTGAATCAACATAATAAAAATCCTACCTAAGTTAATTTACTTATTCAGTGCCATACCATTCAAACTTCCAAAGAATTATAGAGCTAGAAAAAATAATAACAAAATTCATCTGGAAGGACAAGAGATCAAGAATACCAAGGGAATCAACGGAAAAAAAAAGTGAAGAAAAGGCAGCCTAGCAGTATCAGATTTCAAATTATATTACAACCAGCAATCATGAAAACAATCTGGTATTGGCTGAGGAATAAAGTGGTGGATCACTGGAATAGATCAGTGGTATAGATACATAATACACGTAGTAAATAAGTATAGTAACCTACTCTTTGATAAACCCAAAGATGCAAGCTTTTGAGGTGAGTTCTTTTAGGGTAAGAACTCACAAAAAATGCTAGGAAAACTGGAAAGCGATTTGGAAGAAACTAGGCATAGACTGACATCTCACACCAGATAAAGTAAAAATGGATACATGATTTATATATAAAGGGTGCTATCATAAGTATGGAATATGGAAAAATGTACCTGTCAGATCTGTGGATAAGGGAAAAATTTAGGACCAAACAAGATATTGACAGGGTAATGGGAAGTAAAATGGATAATCCTGATTACATGAAATTAAAAAGGTTTCGCATAAACAAAACAAATGTAACCAAAATTAGAAGGAAAGAAATTGGTAGAAAAAATTTTACAGCAAATTTCTCTGATAAAGGCCTCATTCTCATATACATAGAAAACTGAGCCAAATTTATAAAAACAGGAGTTATTCCCAAATTGATAAACTGCCAAAGGATATGAACAAGCAGTTTTCAGAAGAAGAAATCAAAGCTATCAATAGTCACATGGAAGAATGTTCTAAGTCACTATTGACTGTTGTTCAGTCATTTTTCAGTCATGTCTAACTCTTTGTGACCCCATTTGGGGTTTTCTTGGCATAAAATACTGGAGTAATTTACCATTTCCTTCTCCAGATCATTTTGTACATGAGGAAACTGAGGCAAACTGGGTTAAGTGACTTGCCCAGGGTCACACAGCCAGTAAGTGTCTGAGGCCAGATTTGAACTCAGGTACTTCTGATTCCAGGGCTGGCACTCTAGCCACTGTGCCATTTACCTGCCCTGAGTAGAGAAACGCAAATTAAAACAACTCTGAGATACCACCTCACACCTATCAGATTGGCTAACACAACAGAAATGGAAAATGACAAATGTTGAAGGAACATGGAAAAATTGGAATGCTAATGCACTGTTAGTAGAACTGTGAATTGGTTCACCCATTCTAAAGATCAATTTAGAACTAAAACTAAAGGGCTGTGAAACGATGTATGCCCCTGTATCTCAAAGAGATAAAGAAAAGGGAAAATGATCTATTTATGGCAGTTTTTGTGATAGTAAAAAATTGGAATCTGATGAGATGTCCATCAATTGTGAAATGACCAAACAAGTTGTGGTATATGATTGTGATGGAATACTATTATGCTATAAGAAATATCAAGCAATTTGGTTTCAGAAAAACTTGGGAAGACTTATGCAAACTGAATAAGAGTAAAGTGAGCAGAACCAGAACACTGTGTATAGTCACAGCAATATTATAAGGAAAATCAACTGTAAAAGACTTAGCTCCTCTGATCTAGACAATGACCCAAGACACTTCCAAAGAACCCATAAGGAAAAATCCTATCTATCTTCAGAGAGAGAACTGATGAACTCTAAATTCAAATTGAAGCATACTTTTTAAACTTTTTTTTTGTCTTTTTGTGTATGTATTTTCTTTTGCAACATAGCTAATACAGAAATATGTTTGCATGATTTCACATGTATAATGGAGATAATATTGCTTGTCTTCTCGATGGGTGGGGTAGGGGCATGGTGGAGGAAGAAAATTTGGAACTTAAAATTTTAAAAAATGAATGTTAAAAAATTTTACATGTAATTGAGAAATACTTAATGAAGTAAATAAAAATATATTTTTAAAAAGATATGAAATGAACATAAACCAAAACCCTCAAGAAATAACAATCAAATTCCTCTTGCTTTTTCAAGTTTGTCATGCTTAGAGAATGAAGAGTAGATCTATATCCCACTTAATAAACTGTATGAGTTCTGAAAGAAAGTTTATCAACATTTAAAAAATTCAGTTCCAGGGCTACAAAAATGTGCATACCCTTTGATCCAGCAATAGCACTTCTAAGGCTATATCCCAAAGAGATCAAACAAATGGGAAAAGGACCCACACGTACAAAAATATTCATAGCAGCTCTTTTTGTGGTGGCAAAGAATTGGAAATTGAGAGGATGCCCATCAATTGGGGAATGGCCGAGCAAGTTGTGGTATATGAATGTAACGGAATACTATTTTCTATAAGAAATGATGAACAGGCTGACTTCAGAAAAACCTGGGAAGACTTATATGGTCTGATGCTGAGTGAAGTGAGCAGAACCAAGAGGACTTTGTATACAATAGCAGCCACGTTATGCAATGACTAAGAATGTTAAACTGAACCCTGCTCACCATTATGAGGATCTAAGACATCTCCAGAGGCCTCGGGATGGAAAATGCTGTCCACATCCAAAGAAAGAACTATGGAAGTCGAATCGCTTTCACTTATTTTTACCTTCAGTTGAGTTTTGTTTCATCTTTCTGATGGTTCCTCCTATTGTTTTTAATTTTTACTTACAACTTCACTAATGTGAAAATATATTTAATGGGTACGTAAATGTAAAGCCTATGTCAGATTGTATGCCGTCTGGGGGGGGGAGAAAAAGGGAGAAAAAATTTTCAACTCAAAAGCATATGGAAAAAAAAATAATTCAGATCCAACTTTTAACTTGACTGGTAAACACTTTTTCAAGGCAAAGACTCTTTTTTAAAGGAATAATTAATCACCGATTTATCTATTTCATCACTTTTTTTGTTCATCATGATTTCTTTGGAAGGTACATCTGTACCTCCATTATTAACATCAATAGCCTTGGACAAGACACCATTTTCGAACTACTGTCAGACAAAGATTTCTTTTGTCTTAACCATAACCTGTCAACCTGAAAGAAACATGGGCTTTCTCTGACTTAGCATAACTCATAAAATTCAAATGAATTTAAAAGAAGCTAATAGCTAAGTCATCTTCTATGACTAACCAGTAAAGGGAGAAGCTGGCTTTGTATTCCTCTATTAGTCCCTAGCTAGTGAGATTCAGAACATTTGATTAAATGATAATGATTTCATGAGAATGAAGTGATTATGAGTGTGTGTGTTGCAGCTGAGGGAGCCGAGGGAAGATGAGAGGAAAGAATGAATAACTGACTAGTTTAAAGATAACAGTTATGTATTGGTTTTTTTAAAAAAAGATTTGAAAATGTCTCATTACAATACCTAGTCAATTTATGCAGACATAATTGAAGGCAATTTCAAAGTATAGATTTTATGCATGTACTGGGACTCTTACAATTATGTCATATATAACAAAACTGTCACAATCCTGAAATAACTTAGTAAATATAGCTAGATTAATTTTGATTTTGAAAAGTGGTAACTAGCTTTTGACATGTGACTTCCGAAAGGATGTGGGATAAACCAGTGTGCTGTGGTGGAAAGAATCCCATATTTAGAGTCAAGAGTTAAACCTGTGCTCTTCTATTACCACCTCTCACATGACTTTGGACAAGTAACTAAACTAGGGGTGGGAAACATGAGGTGTCAAGGCCACATATGGCCCTCTAGGTCCTCAAGTTCAGCCTTTTGACTGAATCCAAACTTCACAGAACAAATTCCCTTAATAAAAGGATTTGTTCTGTAAAACTTAGATTCAGTCAAAAGGTTGCACCCAAGGACCTAGAAGGCCACACGTGGCCTTGTGGCCACAGGTTCCCTATCCCTGAACTGAACTCTCCAGAATCCCATTTTCCCCACCTTTAAGTGAAAGGGGTGTGACTAGGTGATCTCCAAAGTCGTTTCAATCTGTAAGACTCATGACTTAAAAGTACCAGGCATAAACAGTTTTAATAGTTTTCTATTGGTAAAATACTTGCCATTGCTTTTATTATACATTCAATTTTCAATTTTATTTTCACACATATGTAGCCAATAGTGGTCAGCCAGTGAAACATCACTCCAGCTATATTTATCAAATGCCAATGAACTGCCACCTAGAGGCAGGCAAGCAAGTCCATTTAATTAAGCAGTTGGGGACCCCAAGGAACAAATAGGAGGCAGCACATGCAGGACAAGTCAAACCACCACTCCCATCTGCACTACCCCTCTTCCCTCAGGTTCTAATGTAGGTAGCCAAAGAAACCTAAAGCCTTGGGAATAGCAGAACCCTCCACCCCAAGACTACTGGCGTTGCTTCCAGCCCAGGCTCTGGAGTCATTAGCAAGCCAAGTAATTAATATTGAGAAAGGGCTCACTTTCTTTGCTACCACCAACACCAACTGCTCACTAACTGTCACTATTGGGAAGGGAAATGGAACCACACATCCCACTCTGCCCCTAGACCATCAGTCTTGTCTCTACACCAGCTCCTGACTGGAACCTTTCTGTGCATGCTACCGCCACCTCCATCATCATCATCATCATCATCATGACCACCATCATCAACAGTTAACATTTATAAAATGCTTACTATGAGATAAGCACTATGCTATGCACTTTATAACTATCTCAGTTGATCATCATAGCAGCCCTAGGACATAGGTGTTATTATTATCCCCATTTTACAGATGAAGAAACTGAGACAAAGAGGATAAGTCACTTGCCCTGGGTCACACAGCTAGTGAGTGTCTGAAGCCAGATTTGAACTACTTATTCTTGACTTTGGGCCCAACACTCTATCCACGGTGCCATCTAGCTGCCAACAGCCACTGTTATTGAAGATTTGGAAAATAAAGTCTTGGCACTGAGAAACGGCTCAATATCAGAAAGTTATTAATGCTTTTGTTTTTGGCAAATATAATGGTCTCTTCTCATTCCTCATTTTTCTTGACCTCAAAGCACTTGACACTGTTCACCATATTCTCTACTTAGTACTCATCTCTCAGGGTTTTTGTGATACTTTCTGTTTCTCCTCCTCCCTTTTGACCCCTCAGGATTTTTTTGTTGGGCTATCTATATTATGCTTCCTAACCACGGACACATCTCAAAGCTCTGTTCTGTGCCCTTTTCCTGTTCTCCAGGTGACTTAGGAAGGAAGAAAGGATATATTAAGTGCCTATTTGCAAGGCACTGTGATGAATGCTTTACACATATTGTCACTTGTCTAGGGTCACACAGTTAGTAAGTACTTAAGGTTGTATACACACATAAACACACATACACATTGCACAGTGCCTGACAAAAAGTAGGTGTTTTAATAAATGCTTGTTGATCTTCTAAGAGAAATCAGAGATGTCAGAAAAATAGAAGGAAAAGGGAGAAGTGGGTAGATGGATCTACTTGCATTATGGATTATGTTGAAGCAGAAAAAAAAATAGGACAAGGAAACTGCAAATTATTATTTCAGTTCCTGAATCAGGTATTCAGGCAGTTTCTCTGTAATTAACAGGTCAAACACGTCTTATGCATACCTAAAACCAAACCTACATGCATCACTCTTTGCTGTTTTTAATGATTCGTAACCTTCTCCATTAATCTCAATAGTTGATAGATGACTATATTCTTTTCCCAATAAGCTTGATTCAGCTATCATAGCTTAACAAAGCAATCTGGATTACAAGAATATGTAAGTTTCCTTTCCCCTTGTTAACTCAGAAACTATTTCTAAAGTTCAACTTCACTGTCTTAATTGTGGCACAAAGGTAGATTTTTCAAAGTTATGCCAATGGAGAACTAATCCTAGTAGATTCTACAGGTTTTAAGTTTGAGCTTGGCACTAGAATATAAGCCTATATTTGGATAACCAGTCTGGTTACATTTTCAGAGACACATCACCATTTGTTGGCTACTACGTAATTGATATTTTGGTCAAATCAGCTCATAAAATATGTATACTAAGACATGGGGGATTTGATCTGCATCAGTCAAAGTACTAGCCACAGGGACAAAATCATGGCTCTAGGAAGAGTTGAAGTAATTTAGAACACCAGGAGGAATATCTTACAATAATTATTGTATTTATAAGGAATCTCTTTTTTGAAAACCAGTCAGTATCAATATGTATTGACTGAGCACCCACCAAATGCCCAGCACTGTTACATGTGATAGGTCATTCAGAAGACAGACGACCTCTACCATCAAGATGATGATTACAATCAAATTGAAGTAACAGCGGTAAAATACCTGAAACAATACAGAGATCATAGGAAATACATGAAGTTTCATTGAGGAAACAGAATTTAAAACTGAGCTTTGAAGTAGATACCATGTAAGGGCTAAGTATGAGCAAAGGCAGATTATAAAAGAGTTTGAAATCATGTCACAAAGCATTTAATAAGCATAAGCATAGGTGATATAAAGAAAGCCAACAAAACAAAACAAAAACAATCCCTGTTCACAAGGAGCTCACAGTCTAATTGCCAACTGGAGGAATTTAGACATAATGAAATAAGAAATGGGAGCCACCGATGACTTCTGAGCAAGGGAGTGATGAGACATGACAAAAGGACTCTTTTAGAAGTATTTATTTGGCAAGGATATGGAGGTCAAATGGAGTGAGTGAGATAGACTGGAGTGAGCAGAGACTAGATTTGAGAAGGCCAGTTAAAAGATTGCTACAGTAATAATAGTAGGAAGCAATAAAAAGTTTATATTAGCATAATGACAATGAAAATAGAGATGATATTTAAGAGCAGCATAGACAATTGAATGTTTCTTATTGTGACTGATTATAAACCAGTAGACAAAATAGCTACTTTAGATACTTTTTAGGATTAAAACACTATTTGACATAAGAATTAGTTGGAATAACTCACCATTATTCTTATTTTGGTCCAGTATTTTGGAGTTTCTTCCATTTTTGGTTACTGCGTCTTTACTACTTGTACCATTCTGTAGTTTTCTGTAAAATATAGTAATATATATTGTATGCTGATATCAATAACATGCTCCCAAGTGCACGTGCACACAGACTCCCAAAGAACAAGAAAATTGGCAATGTATACTGAAGACAGATGGACTAAAATAATCATCTGTTTCTGCCAAATACTGGAAATGTAATAGCTTGATAAAACAAAATACAACTGGGAGGAAATGCTGCTATGAAACATTATATTTCAGATGCAAGTACCAATAGAGATCAGGAAGTAAAGAGCTTAGTATACTGGACAATTTTCCAACTCAGTTAAACTGAAGGGGGAGAGACTGAAAGAATCAAACTTGAATCTGGCAAGGTCAGGCACATATTATGGGAAATGAATTGTCTTCATGGATCTTTTAAGTTTCCTTCCAGCTCAAAAAGTCCAAGTCTTTGGTTCTGTTTGTTCTCTCACAGAACAGTTTTGTCCAGAGGAAGAAATCCTAAAACAGGTTATAATAACCCTCCTAAATTGGCACAGAATTTGTTTTGCATTGCACTTTACTGACAAGGCACTAGGAACATTTTCACACCATAGTTTGTATGCTAAGGCAAAGGGGAATGTATTGCTACTACTAATTCCTTTACTTAAGAAGGAGGTGCTACAAGAGCTTAAATTCTCCTTTTGAGAAAGTTTTTGTAATTTAATGGCTTGCCTGGTCACAATATCTCTATCACTAAGCTCTGCTGGCCTTTAATACCGGAATGCCTTGAGATATTCAAACAGAGAATTTCATTTTGACAAAATGGATAGATGATCACCAAGCACCTCTCAAGAGTCAGAAGCAACTTCAGTCCTTCAGCCATTTTTCAGTCATGTCCGACTGTTTGTGACCCCAATTAGTTTTGAGGGGTTTTTTTTGGCAAAGATATTGGAGTGGTTTGCCATTTCCTTCTCTAATTCATTTTGTAGATGAGGAAACTGAAGCAAACAAGGTTAAGTGACTTGCCCAGACTCATACAGCTAGTAAATATCTGAGAATGTATCTGAACCCAGGAAGATGAGTATTCCTGACTCCAGGCCCAGCACTCTATTCACTGTGCTACCCAGCAGCCCAGATGCAAATTACAGTCACATTTTAAACTATAAAGCGCCAAGATGGCAAGTGCTTTAGATTCTGGTTCTGGTTTGTACCTTTCCCACCAGAGTACCCCATCATTTAGAGGCTTTTAATAAATATTTTCATCAGAATGATAAAAGTTTTAAACCAGTAAGCTGGCTATTTGGACGATATTTGTATTTTAAATATTGAATCTAGATTTCAGAAGCCTGGTATCCATAAAATAAACCACCAACAACATTTGCAGTATCTAGGTTACTTACTTTCCATCTGTGTTTCTATTTTCTTGTTTTTCTTCCTTAGAGCTTTCTGGGCACTCTCTAGTAACAATGCCAAGTTCTGATGTAGTATCTTCTTTTTCATTCTTTGTTACATCCATAGATATAAAAGAATTTTTTTGTGACTTTGAAGAAACACTTTCACTTTCTTCCTTATGGAGAACATTCAATTCTTCTTTTTCATCTATTTCTTCAAGGCTGTACTCAGAGCTAATTCCAGCTGCAACAATATGGTCATAACTAGTAAAACATTTAACCTACATAATTATGCTGAGAATGTAATTTTTTAAAAAATAAGCTTCATTAGGCTTTTTATAAATCTGACTCAATAACTAGCCCCCCACCATCACTTATGAAGCATCTATTCTATATGCAAATCTCTATGCTAGGCCATCAGAAAAACAAAGAAAACAGTAGTTCCTGCCCCCAAGGTACTTATATTCTACTTAAGGTTAGTTGATAATACAACATACAGAAAAGTAAGTGTAATACAATCCAATTTGCAGAGGAAGAGAGAGACAGCACAGACTGGTTAGACTAGAGGAAGTAACACCTAAGTTATCCTTCAAAAAAAGCTAGGATTCTGAGAGACAGTGATGAGGAAAGAATGTATTCAAGGCATGTAGGAAAGCCAGTGACAAGAGAAGTAAAAGATGGACCCTAGTTTGATTGGGTTGTAGAGGGGGTAAGAGAGGTATAGGAAATAATGCTGGAAAGGTAGCTAGCAGCAGGTAAAGAAAGGCCTTAGATGATAGGCTGAGGAGTTCGTATATTATTCTGGAGGGAATGAAGAAGTGATTGAAAGTTTTTAACAAGGAAAGTGACATGGTCAGACTTAAGGAAAATTAGTTTGGCTGTTGTGTGAGGAACAGATTAGAGATTCGAACAGACAGGAAGAAAGGAATCCAGTTAAGAGGCTACAACATGTCAGTAGGGAGAAGAGTAAGGATGCAAAAGATGTTGTGGAGGTAGAATCAATACTATGGGGATAAATAAGAGAGAAGAGTGGAGGATAACTATGAGATTATGAAACTGAGTGGCTGTGTGGGTGGTGAGGCCTTCAAAAGAAAGAATAAAGTTTGGTAAAATGGCAGAAAGAGTGGGTTTTAGGTTAAAAATAATGTTTTGTATAGGAAATTTTATATGCCATGTAGAAGTAGCTAAGAATGTAGGATTGACATTTGGGAGAGAGGTTAAGGCTGAACACTGAAGTCATTTGACAGAGCACATACTTGAATTCACGGGAACAGATGAGATCACTGGAGGAAAGTTAGGGAAGAGAAGACCCAGGTCCAAATCCCTAGGGGTCCCCAATACTAAGGAAGCATATGATGAATGATGATCCAGCAAGGAGAGAAAGAACGAACATTCAAGATAGGGGAATGAGAACAGTATCGTGGACAATAAGTGATGAAAAATAATTGAAGAAGAAAAGTAGTTACCAGTGTCAAAAGCTACAGAAGTCAGAATAGGAAGACTGAAAAGACCATCGGTTTTTTAACAGTTAAGAAACTATTTAAAACAAATACTTTTCATAATATAAATAACACGCTTCAAAGAACTAATTATACATCTTTAAAAATTTTTAAGCAACATTTTATTTTTAAAAACAAAACTTAATCCCATAAAATTAAATTTTGAAGTACGTTCAATTAAATTATATCCTTGAAATATCAAAACTGGGTAAATTTAATACCTGAAACAAGATAGTAAGAATATTCCTTAATATTTAAGTAATTTATTTTAGAGAATCAAATAATTTATACATTTATTAAGAACATTCTGAATACATGCAAATTCGTA
Organism: Phascolarctos cinereus; assembly: GCF_003287225.1. Lineage (NCBI taxonomy): Eukaryota > Metazoa > Chordata > Mammalia > Diprotodontia > Phascolarctidae > Phascolarctos > Phascolarctos cinereus. Next base: position 225,385,474 of record NW_027556098.1, on the reverse strand, counting down.
TGACGACTTAAGCTAATGCCAAAGACTAAGACAGTCAATTCTTAATTCTTCCTAGCATAAAGTGAATAAGCTTAATTTTCCTTCTTCTTCTCTCTGTTCCTTTTCCTTTCTTTGTTGCACCTCAGCATCTCCACTGGTGACAGGTAAGCCAAAAGGACACAGGAAAAGCTGGGTCTTTACAACTCTGTTAAAACTAATTGGGAAAAGAGGTGAAAGTGGAAAGCTGAAGCGAAGTTGGACTTTTCTGTTGAATCTGATATTGATCTCCTACGTTAGAAAACAAAGAGTTGACTATTAAAATTTTAATTTCATGATACTACAGATCTAAATAAATGAGTGAATGAAAAGCATTTATTAAAAACTAACCACATGCCAAGTACTGGGGAGTGGTGGATAGGGAAAGGAGTCACAAAGTTGGTTTGTAGAATGATAGGGTGGGTACATTAATACACCTTATCCAAAGGCAATGGTAGTGATGATTTGACTACAGTTTTCCTAGGGGTAGTGGAGGAGGAGAAGGGAAGGAGGAAGTAACAGAACAAGAAATAACAATATGAAGGTGAGTGAGTCTATGATTCGGTGTGATGGAAAACAATACAACCGAAAAATCCAATCAAAGATTGAGTATGTTTGCATAAAATCCTTTAAAGCTGCTTCCTCATCAGTAATATAGGCCTGGTGATATTTGCATTACCTGCTTTACAGGATCACTTTTATAATAAAATGAAATGCATGTACTATGTAAGCACTTTTGAACTACAAAGTATATCAGCTGTCAATATTATTAAAAAAAGATTTTCCTCATTTATTCTTTCACATACAGCACAGGAAACTAGCTATAGATTAAGCCTGAATTTTAAAGCTGAAATAGTTAAGCTTTTCACATATAAAAATATATGGGACAAAAGTTTATTATTGTATTTTTCATAAGATAATACTATTCAGGTTCAATCAATCAATAAACATTTATTAAGTGCTGGGGATACAAAAAAGGCAAAAAATAGTCCCTGCCCTCAAGGAGCTTATACTCTAATGGGGGAGACAACATACAAACAAATATATACAAAGCAAGCTATATACAGGATACATAGGGAGTAGTTAACGGAGGGAAGGCACTAGAATTAAGAGGGGTTGGGAAGGAAAAGCACTCAAAGACAACAAAAATTGAGTTCAAGTGAGGCTTTCAAAAACATACCTGTTTCCTTTTTGCTAAATGACATTTTAATATAAAATGGTAAGTATTTTGAAAAAACATTAACAAAGTAGCAGATTGAGGAATGCTGTGGCTATAAAAATCCATCACTCTGCAGTCAGGAGCCAGGCACACCATCTATAATCAAGACTAGTCTGATACCACATCATAGACTTTCAGCTTCCTAGGACAGGGCAGGGCTTGAGCTGTGTTACCATTGCCTTTGATAACCTAGAGTCTCTTCCTCAGCAAGGTAAGATATCAGAGTACAGTTTTACCAGAAGACATGAAGTCACCATCATAAAAAATAAATAAACAAAATAAAATGCTTATTTGCACTAATTCATGTACTCTATAGTCTAGAGAAACTGGTCTTTTTGGTGTTCTTCACGCACAAATCTCATGTCCAGTCTGGCCATCTCCCTTGCCTAGAATGCACTCCTGTCTCTCCTAAAATCCCTAGCCTCTCTTCAAAGCTTAGCTAGAATACAACAACCTACAGGAGCCATTTCTTGATTCTAATCCCTGTTGTTACTCTTCCCCCATCCAACTTACTTTATCTATACTCACATATGTACATGTTGTCTTCTCTGACAAGCTTCCCGAATGCATGGACTGTTTCACTTTTGTCTTCATATTCCAAATACTTAGCACAATAGATGCTCAACAAATGCTCAACTGATTGATGTAGCAAGTACTGTAAAAGTGTTTTTCTCTTTCAAACTTCTCCATTTCCATTCTTCCAGTCTCCCAGGTGTGGAATCTCTGAATTATCTTTGATAATCAACTTCCATCTCTAGCTCCACATCTCTGGTATCCAACCCCTTCTCTCTACTCACATAACTACTACCTTAATTAAGGCCCTCATCCACTTGGGCCCAGATTATTGTAACAGCTTGCTATTTGGTTTTCCTGACTTGTCTCTCTCTACTCAAGTCCATTCAATACATAGCTGCCAAAGCGATTTTCCTTAAGCTAAGATCTGAACATCCCACTCCTCTTCAACCTCCAGTGGCCCCCTCTTGCCTCTAGGAAAAAATAGAAACTTATCTGTTTAGCTTTTGGATCCCTTCACAACCTTGCACACTAATCTATTTTTCCAGCTTCACTGTACAATACTGAGATCCTGAGATTTCCTGAGATCTTCTTACCATACAGTTCCACGTCTCTGTACATGCCTTTCCACTGGCCATTGACCATGCTTGAAAAGCACTTCTTCCTCACCTGCCTCACAGAATCTTTCAATTCCTTCAAGAAAATGTTCGAATATAACTTTCTACATGAAGCCTCTCCTGACTCTCCTAGTCAACTGCAAGAGCCTTCCCTTCCAAATTACCTTGTATTTATTCTCAACATATTTATTCTGTATATAGTTATACACTCAGACTATCTATCTGTCTAGTTACGTAATTATCTACTCCCCCTTACAATGTAAGCTACTTGACAGTAATAAATATTGATTCTTTGCATTTATAGCCTGAGTTCTTAGAACAGCACACAAATGCTTAATAAATGTTCTTTGACTTATTGTCCTAATTTGACCTACGATATTACTGAGGGCATGCTAACAATCAGACTCTTCTACACTCTAAAGGTGGTTTAGAAAATAAATCAACTTTTTCAAGCTGCTGAAGTTATCATTTGTGAAAAATTTTAATGTCCAATCCTGATAACCCAGATTTCTGATGAAGCAACCTTACTTCTAGGCAAAATGCACTCACTAGGAGAACTAGGCTCAGTGGATTAAATTATGAAGATCTGAGAGATTAAAAAACCTCTGATTCAAATTATTATCAGGGGGTTAAATTTTTCTTCACTAACTGGAGATGTACCCTGAGATGATTTAAGTATTTTTTGAAGTCAAGAACCATTCTTGTTCTAATGATAATACTAGCTGACATTTATATAGCACTTTCATGGTTTGTAAGGCAATTTTGAAAAGTATTTTTTCAAATTGTGATGACTTAAAAAAAATCAGTTCCATTATATTCCCTTTGTTCAAAAAGAACATTTGCAATTTGGCCAATACAAATTTCCACAGATCTGAAAATATCAAGGTTGGTTGTTTAATAAATATTGTAGACCAAATTTCAGACCTACATACAAAAACAAAACACACACACACACAAAAAAACCCCCCAAGAATAATGAAGCTAAATAGCTGGGGTCACAGAAAAAAAATCACAGAATTTAAGGTTGGGAAACAATTTTAGGACTGTAGTCCAACTGACCTTTGAAAAAGAGTTCCCTCTACAACATAACACATTAGTACACATCTAGCTTATACCTGAAGCCCCGCCCTCCGGGGAGGGGGAACCTACTACCTCCTGAAACAGTCATCTTTCAAATAATTAATTTCTTAAATACATTATTTTTGGGGATAGTTCTACTCACTAGGAAGCTTTTCTTGACATCAGAGACTTAAATCTGCCTTTTTGTCACTAATTCCTCTAATAAGTGATAGTTCCTCAGATAGCTCTCATATCTGTCCCTGAATGTTCCCTTCTCTAATCTAAATATCTTGGGGCAGGTAGGTGGCACAGTGGATAAATCTCTGGCCTTGGAGTCAGGAGGACCTGAATTCAAATCCAGCCTTAGACACTTGATACTCACTAGCTGTGAGACCCTGGGCAAGTCACTTAACCCTGATTACCTCACCAAAAGTAAAAAAAAAAAGATATATTATTAAATATCCTGAGTTCTTTTATTGGCTAGAATGTTGAACTAGGTGGCTTCTAAAATGTTTTAAAATTCTATGATTATAATCAATGTCATTCCATCCGTAAAGCTTTTTATACTTTCAAAGAATATATTTGTTAAAGGTATAAATTCATGCAAAAACTGCTTACTAGGGACTTCACTGAAGCATTTTACATGATTTTTAGTAGTATTCTTAAACACTGAAAATATTTAATAAAAAATTTGCATAACTAAGCAAAAGTGATTTTTTTTTATATCTGTTACAAAAACATCCCAGTAATTAACTTAAAAGAAAATCAACAGGCAGTCAAAGTCTAGGGGAATAAATTCAGGGCTAGGATTAGTAAGGATGTAGTAAGATAAGGCAAATTCTTGAATACAATATCCTATAGAAATGAAAGTTACAAATGTCATCAAACAGGAAAAAGTACAAAAGTAAGCCCAAAAATTAAGCACAGAAGGGAAGTTAGAAATTCAGATCCACGAATTTCATTCATCTTAGACGGCCATCTCCATCTATGAAGTTGAAAGCAAGTCTGAATGGAAGAAAAATCAAGAAAGTCTAAAACCTGAATAACATTACAAATGAAAGCAAGGAGCATCATTTCTATAAGGGACAGCCCTTTTATAAGAATTTTAAAAGAAACAAAAGTCGGCAAGTGGAAGCATTTGATAGATGTTATTTTAAGCAAAGCAGCCTAAGGAAACCAGCTCCCGCCACCTACATTTCAGTGATGTCATGGTTAACTCAGGTGTTTCGGCACAATCAGAATAAGGCTCATCATCTGCCAGCATCAGGACAGTACTCCGTTCATGACCAGGTAGCTCAAAGCAAAGTGAAGCATCTGTTAAGGAAGTAGTTCATGAGTGAGAGCCCTTAGATTAAATGTTAATAAAAATTAAGAAGCCACTTAAAACAAGATTGATTCCAAACACATGTAGATAAAATGAGGGGAGATTGGGACAAAAGAAAAGGTGAATGGGGTCAGTGAGAGCAAGCAAATGTTAAAATCAGAATAATGCATATGCCCTCTCCAAATGCTTTTTCTTTTCTTTTCACTTCATTTTTGTGGTTGAAATGAGCACGCAGCACAGTATTCAATATTTTATTTTCTTGAAGACGTCTCCTTTGTAGAACACGAATCTGGCATAGAATCTGCAAAGAGCTTTGGGATTCTTTTCCACAAAAGAGACAGAGAAAAATACAGCAGGCTAATCTTAAATTTCCCCATATGAAATACATGATGACCAGTCTTAAAAGTGTGTATTTTGTTGTTCTTGTTCAGTCATTTCAGTCATATCTGACTCTTTGTGACCCTATTTGAGGTTTTCTTGGCAAACATACTGGTTTGCCATTTCCTTCTCCAGCTTACTTTACAGATGAGGAAACTGAGGCAAACAGTGTTAAGTGACTTGCCCAGGGTCACATAGTTAGTAAGTGTTTAAGGCCAGATTTGAACTGATGAATATGGGTCTTGTTGACTCTAGGCCCAGCACTCTACCCACTGTGCCACCCAGCTGCCCTAAAGTATATGTTACAATACTTAATTATCTCCCATTAGGTCCACAGAATAGTGCTAGATAGTTTGGCAAAGACAGAAACAAAGCACATCAAGCATATAACTGCTATTTACTTTACATAGCAGTAGCATCAGTGATCAGAATTTTAGAGTCAGAAGGAGCTTGACTGTATAGGTTCATATGTTTACAACTGGAAGGGGCCTTAGAGGTCAATGGGTGCAATCCCTTAGAATGACAGATGAGGAAAGTGAGGCCTAAATTAGTTAAGTGACTTGCCCAAGGTCACAGAGGTAAGCAAGTAGCAGAACTGGAATTAGAACATCATTCTTCTGACATCAAATTCATTGCCCTTTCCATGACCAAAGCACCTCAGGATTGGATAATCCTGTGGTGTCAAACTCAAACAGAAACAGGAACCACTAAACCATCCATAAGGATGCCATGGTCCACATACTAACTTAAAAAAACTATATATTAATATCTATATTTAATTGTATTTTTATTTTGCTAAATATCTCCCAATTACACTTTAATCTGGTTCCTGTATTCAGGACTGTAGTAGGTCACATTCAGGCTGTATATTTCACATCTCTGATCTAGTCCAATTCCCACATTTTACATAGAAGAAACGTAAAGTCCTTAACAGTGAAATGACTTGTCTGAAGCCACAAAGCAGCAAAGCTAGAATTCTAGTCCCCAGACACTCAGTCCAGTGCTTTCATTATTCACAAATTCACTGATAAAAATAATTTTTCTTTTACAGGAAGTGAATACAGAAATCCTGCAAAAGCTTTCAAATATAGAATAATATCATTCAAGAAAAATAATGTTTGAAAGTATAGCAATATTTTCCTTCCATATTTATGATTATGTATTACAGCATTACTATAGCTGTTATAATGCCATTCTATTTTTTATTTTTAAAATATTTTATTTTTTCAATTACATAAAAAAACAATTTTTAACATTCATTTAAAAAATTTTTGAGTTCCAAATTTTCCCTCTCCTTCCCCTCATCCCTCACTGAGAAGGCAAGTGATCTGATATAGTTTATACATGTGTAGTCACGCAAAACATATTTCCATATTAGTCTAAGGTGCTATTCTCAAACACATCTTTTCATTGAGACAATGTTTAAATAACAGAGGCAGCACTGTGTGCTGGGTAGAAAGCCATCTCTGAAACTACGAAGATGTGGGTTCAAATGCCACCTTAATAACAACAACATCAACAACAACAGCCAATATTTTTATAATGCTACTATATGCCAGAAACTATGTTAAGCACTTAATTATTACCTCATTTGATCCTTAGATATTATCCACTATACAGATGAGGACACTGACGCCAGGGTCACACTGCTAGTAAGTGTCTGAGCTCTTATTTGGACGCAAGTCTTCCCAACTCCAGACCCAGCGGCACTATCTACTTTGCTACCTATCTTTCACACATACTGACTGTGACTCTGGGCAAGTCATCTAACCTTTAATGTTCTAGGTAACTCTCACACACTTTAAATTTCAGAGAAGGCCTGTCCGCATTAGAAGAGGAAGGTTCCTTTCCAGGGAAGCCCCTACACCAGGGAAATCACATCTTCACACTACCCCTAAGATATAAACGTGCTACTAGAACCACCCCATTTTATTCCCAATGTGTTAGATTCATTTTCTACAAATCAGTAACTCTAAAAATCAAGTAAATATATTGCTATTCTTGATGTTAATGGATGTTTAACTGCTGCTCATGAAAACATTTATAGATCAAATAGGTTTGTAGATATGTTAATAAAACTTCAAATTATGTTACTGGATTGTTATTGAATAAAAAGACCACCCACTCTTTTGGAAACATTTTTCTTTTCTTCCTTCGTTCCTTTTCTTTTTGCTGAGGTTTATGTTGTAACCCTGTTCTTTATGAATGGATTTGATAACCAAATTCTGAATTTCCAACTACCAAAATGGCATAAAGAAACATTACTTCAAACCTTCATAACTTTACTTTTTGGGAAGCCCAAGTACTTTACAAATCACCCTGTGTCAGTTAGAAGGGGGTGGGTGAATAATGTTAACCAACCCCATTGTGTCATATGTAAAAAACAAGATGTTCAAGGATGAGTATACTGTTTAAGAAACCCCTTATGACTGGGGCAGCTGGATGTGTAGTGGATAGAGCACTGGGCCTAGAGTTCAAATCCAGCCTCAGACACTTGACACTTACTAGCTATGTGACCCTGGGCAAGTTAACCTCAACTCGCCAAAACAAACATAGACACAAACAACAAAAAAAAAAACCCATACGGAAGAGGTACAAAGCTTCCTCAAATCTGTACCAAAAAAAATTAACCCCCCCAACAGCCCAATAACAAAATTAGGAGATCTATCAGCTTTAAGGATAGGTTGATGGGGGTCAATCGGTTTCATTGGCATAGGAACTCCCAGGTATTGAAACTCCCTCTACCAATGCAGACTGGCATCTCCTCTACAACTTATATTCTTAGGTGTCTAGGGCCCTAAGAGGTTAAGATTTATGCTCTATTAATAATAATGACAAATAATAATAATACCTCAGAGCTCTGAAAGTGCTTTATATAGCTTTTATCATTACAAAAGCTAGTCATTTCCCATTATGGGCCTTTAAAAGGAATCCCAAACTATATAATTTTGTTCTTCAGACTTGAAGCCAGTCCTTTCTTTTTCAGAGATTAGCTTCGAATCTATTATGCCACATAGTTTCTCATAATAATCCCCACTACTTTTACTACATGGCTTTTACTTTTTATGTACTTTAGCCCATCACACATAATTCCTATTTTCAAGAACCCCCAAGTTTATAGGGTATAAACTACCTGAATCAGATGATACTTCAGGAGGATTTGCTTCTGGAATACTTTCTTTTAGAATTGCATCTACTGATTTCAGTGCTAAAACAAAGAGAAAATAATTTTTATCACAAAAATATCATATGTACAAAGAAAATAAATTTTCTAATTAATTCCTTGGCATTCTATTATCTAAAAGTGTGTGTGTGAATAGTTATGTTATTAGCCAGCTCCATGACCTTCAAATTAAGTTTGAATTTCCATTTCTTTTTAGTTTACCACATATCAGAATATCAGTACTTTTGTGAAATGAACAGTAAATTTATAATCTGGTTCCCATATGCATTTTTAATAGAAAAATTCTCTGCATATTTTCTCCCACCAGGTTTTATTACTTTGACTTTTCTTGTTTAAGAAAAAAAAACATTTTTAGAGAACAAATTTTAAGAGATAAATATGAAAATTATTTAACATAAAGGTCTAGCTTAAATGTTATTTTGGTATGATTTCTATGGGCTAATTAAAAAACAAAATATGCAAACATTGCTAATGGAAAAATTCATATCACTACCTGTCACATCACTGGCCTCATAACTTTGATCTGGAGGTACTTTAGAAGGCGGAGAGGGTGCTTTGCGTTTCGTCCTTCTCAAAGATGAATTAGCTGAGGACGTGTGGCTGAGCTGCAGAGATCCTGTTCTCACTATGCCTGCTCCAGAATGGTCCTAAAAAAAGTAAAACAAATAACACACTAGCTTGTTATCTAATAATAGTTTATGAGGCAGCTACAGGGAACAATGGATAGAGCACCGAACCTCAAGTCAAGACCTTAGTTCAAATTTAGCCTCAGAATTTATAAGCTACAGGGTCATGAGCTACTTGACCCTGTGTAGGTCAATTAACCTCTTTTAGGTTTAGTTTCCTCATTAGTAAAATGGGGGAAAAAACAGCACCTATATCCAAGAGTTGTGAGGATCAAATGAAATAGCTTATGTATAGCTCTCCGTAAACCTTTAAGTGCTACATAAATGCTAGTTATAATGATATTTGGCAGCTAATTTTCAGTTTAAGTGTAATATTAATTTACATAAACCAAATCTATGTTAACCAAAAGTAAAGAGAGAAAGGCTAGAATAGGAGTTCTTACCCATTATTGTGTCATGGAGCCCTTTGGAAATGAAAGCTATGGACTCCTTATGGGGTCTTTAAACGCACACAATTCATAAGATTGCAAAGGAAACCAATTATATGAAAGTTACCAAAGTATTGAAAAATTACAACAATGACAACAGATAAAGAAGTTTACAAACCCCAGGATGAGAGAAAAGGGGAAATACAGTCCATGGATCCTAGGTTAAGTACTCCTAGTCTAGGCTAACAATTAAATCAGCATAGTGCAATGGAAAGAACATCAGGTTTAAAGTCAGAGGACCTGGTTCCAAGTCTCAGTTCTTCCGCTAGCTACATGGGCAAATTTAACAATAAAATGTAAGTGGGAGTAGATGACTTCTATGATCTCTTCCAAAAAACTGTGATCCTGTGAATGTATAATTAAGTTCTTCAGAAAAAATAAGGGAGGGAAAACACTGAGACCGAGTACTGGTCAGTCAATAAACATTTCTTAAAAGCTACCATGTGCTAGACATTGTGCTAAGCACTGGGGATACAAAAAAGGCAAAAGACAGTGCCTGTCCTCAAGGAGTTTACAATCTAATGGGGGAGACAACAAGCAAATAAATATGTACGTACAATCTATATACAGGAGAAGTAGGAAATACTAGAGGGAAGGCACAAAAGGAAGGGTTGGGAAAGGTATCCTATGGACAATGGAATTTCAGTTGGGACTTGAAGGAAGCTAGGGAAGCCAGTAGGTGGAGATAAGGGAGAGCATTCCAGGTATGGAACAGTCACAGAAAATGCCCAGAGCTGAGATGGACTGTCTTGTTTGAGAAACACAAGGACATTAGTATCAGTACATGTTGTGGGGAGCAATATGTAAGGAGACCAGAAAGGTGGTGGTGAAGGGGAGCAGGTAGGTTTTAAAGTGGCTTTGAACACCAAACAAAGGATTTTATAGTTTATCCTGCAGACAATAGGGATCCACTCAGTTTCCTGACTAAGGGTTTGACATGGGCAGGCCTGTGCCTTCAGAAATCATTTTGGTGGCTGAATAGAGGATAAACTAGAATGGGGAGGGTCTTGAGGTGGGTACACCCCCCAGTTCAGGCATGAGGGATGAAGGCCTGCACTGGAACAATGGCAGTATATAAGAGAAGAGAAGGAAACGTACCTGAGAGATGCTGCAAAGGTGAAATCATAGACCTTGGCAACAGACTGATATGGTGGGTGAGAGAGAGTGAGAAGTCAGGATGACAACAAAGTTGTCAGCCTGAGGGAAGGAGAAGATGGTGTTGCCCTCTAGAGTAATAGAGAAGGTAGGAGGTAGGAAGAGTTTAGGGGAAATATAATAAGTTCAGTTTCTGACATGCTGAGTTTCAGATATCTGAAAAGCAGTGGGAGATGTGAGACCGGGAGTCAGCAGGACAGGTAGATTTCAGAATTATTAGCTTAGAGATGGTAATTAAATGCTTGGGAACAGATGAGATCACCAAGTGAAGTAATACAGAGGGAGAAGAGGAGAGGGCCCAGGACAGAACCAAATGGGACATTTATGGTTAAATGGTATGACCTGGATGAGGATCCAAAAAAGAAGACAAGAGAAGGAATGGTCAGAGGAGAACTAGGAGAAACGGTGTTCCAAAGACCTAGAGAGAAGAGGGTGATCAACAATATCAAAACCTGCAGAGAGGTCAAGAAGGAGAACTGAGAAACAGCATTGTGATGGGTCAAAAATACTCAAATTTGCAATACCATCAATGAAATTAATTGCAAAAACACTATTTAGTAAACAGTTCACTTTATTTCTGAAGACCCACAAAAAAAAAAAGATTTCTAAATACACTCTTGTTATCATTCTTTATATTCAACTACAGTCTTCTACTTATTAAAGGTATTCATGTACATGGCATTTGAAAACTACTTTTAAAGTTGATGTCATTTGTCTTTACGCCATTTCCCCCCCACTCCTCTATTCCAGACTAAACCACTCTTGTGAAAAAGAACAATGGGGCACAAACATCTAACAGAGATTCTAATCCCATATTCTTCACTACCAGTCTCCTGACTTGTTGCCATGAGGCAGGAGGCATGTTCCACCATCTGTTTTCTAGGGCCTTCAACTTGCCATTTGCTCAGAGCTCGATTTCCTTTAGTGATGTTTTCATTTACGTTGCTGCAGGCACATACATTATTCTCTTGGTTCTGCTTACTTGACTCTACATCAGTTCATATACATCTCTCTGATCCTGTATTCATAATATCTCAATGAGCAATAATATTTCATGATATTTATATGTGATCAGATTTTTCAGTCATTTTCAAATTGATGGGTATCTACTCTGTAGATATGTTCTACTATGTAGAATTGTAGCTATGTATATTTTGGTATATAACGGACCCCTCTGTCTTTAACTACTCTTGAGTATGACTTCTAGTAGGACTGCTGAATCAAGGCACTGTTTCAATTGGTATCAACTCCTTATTTCAGGGGATCCACAAAAAAAATAGTATTATGAAGCACGTTACTATTCAGAGGTTCACTAATACTGTGGATTCACATAGCCTTCCTCATGCTAATAGTGGCACAGCTATATGGTGCCATAGTGCACAGAACATTAAGCCCAGAGTCAGGAAGACCTGAGTTCAAATCTAGCCTCAATAACTAGTTGTGTGACCTTGGCCAAGTCATTTAATCTCTTTGCTTCAGTTTCCCCATATGTAAGATAGAGATAATAATAGTACCTAGCTTCAGAGTTGTTGTAAAGATAAAATAAGATAATATTTATAAAGTACTTTGCAAACTTTAAAGAGCTATATAAATGCTAGTTATTATTACTCTAAGGTTCCATAATGAAGGACTCTTCCTTCTTTGGCTGATCAGTGATAAAAATGTGTTTTTCTCCTGGTCACTGATGTCAGTTTCTCCATCATTGTCACTTGTCTTTTCTATTACCTGATAAAACCCAGCCATGACATTCATTTCTTCAGGAGTAATATCTGCTTGAGAGTTAGACCTGGAGGTCATCTTCAAAGGACTTTTTGTTTATGCCTTAATTAAGCAGACTGCTTCACACAGAGTAATATGAAGGAGTAGAATTGGCATAAATAGACCCAACAAATCTCTTCTGATGATCTTTCCACAATTCAAAAACTCAATGACAGCAGAATTCTGACCTTGTCAAATACCATAGCCACATTTATCCACCTATACCTCTGCAACAATCCCACGTTAGAATAAGCTGACATATTTGTTCAGGATATTTATTTTTCTATATATGTAGGATTTAGTGTCTCCATCAAGAGACAGGTTTCAGTCCTACATTAAGATAGAATTTATTCTGTACATTTGTTAAAACAGGCTTGAGTGGTTGCTTAGCCTGTGGGATGGCAACTGGGAGGGGAGTGGTAAAATCAGCATGCATGGTAGGCTACAGTAAAGGTTTTATAACCTTATTTTTTCCGGGTAATTTTATCGCTACTGAGAAGGTATGGCATGAAAGGGAGAGAATGTTCATCACTAAAGCAGTGATGTGGTCAGAAAAGACATTCATAAAAGGCACAATCACACTTGAGCTTACCTCAGGGGGAGGGAGGGACATGGTTGTCAGAAAGGAGTCTGAGTTAGCCTGCGGTGACATGTCATTAACTAGGTTTCAGGTGATGAGTAATGACTACAGTTTAACTATACTTCCTCCAACCATGAAATCCAGCAGTCAACTGGGAGACAGTCTTAAGGAGGACAAATTAAAGGCAGCAATATAAGTGGGGTATTTGGATCATTAGCCTTTGGATAAAGATTATGGACAAAAGGAGCTATTTTCATCTAGATAAGAAGATGCACTACCTCTTTGGGGAAAGTACTTAATTAAAATTAGAAATTAGAATCAGTTCCAATGCTATGCATCATATAAAGTCTTAGCCCCCAACCATATCTGGACACGAAAGAAACAAGAATGTTAGATTTACATAAGCTTAATGAGATTTTTTTCCCCCCTTGACTCAGTTAAGTCTACTTAGATTTAAACTAAATAGAACAAACTATCAGTGTGATATAATGGGAACAGCACTGGTTTTAGAATCAGGATGTTTTGTTTCAAATCTGTCATTTACTGTATAACCTTAGGTAAGTAACAACTCTCTGAGTCTCTGTTCTCTCATTGTAAAATGGAGGATGGGGGTAGGGGTGGGGCCAAAATAAATAAAAAATAACTTAAGATTTACTCATAAAAAAATAAGTTCAAGCTAATTATTACAGATAACTCAATTACTGTCAGAAAATAAACATTTATTAAGCACCTACTATGTACCAGGCACTATGCTAAGCACTGGGGATACAAAGAAGGGCAAAAAGCAGTTCTAGCTTTCACAGAACTCACAGTCTAATGGGGGACACAACATGCAAATAACTACGTACAAACAAGCTATATGTAGGATAACTTGGAAATAAACAACAGAGGAAAGCCCTCAAATTAAAGGAGATTGGGAAAGACTTCCATAGAAGTCTAAGTCAAGGTCACTTGCACATGGCAGTCATTGTTTAATCCAAATTCACTAGTTTTTTTTTTCATTACGCCATTCTGTGTCCCCCTTTTCATTCACTGAAATTTTGTTCAGAAATATAAACAGGCCCATGTTTAAACTGGAAATTAATACCTAGTCTAAAACACTAAGGAAAGGAGAACAGAAGTACTTGAGTTGATTAAAAAGTTCCCTTTTTTTTTTCCCAATGACCTAATATTTTATGGAAGAAAAATGCAGTCTTTGCCACCACCTCACTCCAAACTCAGTCTTATTTTTGGACAAAAAATGAATTTTAGATGGAAATTTTAAAGAAAAATTTTGGGAAAAGAAAATATTTTCCCCCTTCAGCAATTCTTTGGAAACTATTTAATCATCTGCTAAAATTAGCTTAGAATGGGCAGCTGGGTGGCGAAGTGGATAGAGCATCAGGCCTGGAGTCAGGAAGACCTGAGTTCCAATCCGGCCTCACACAAGACCCTTAACACTAGCCGTGTGACCCCGGGCAAGTCACTTAACCCCAACCACCTCACAAAAAAAAATATAAAATAAATAAAATAAAATTAGCTTAGAAGACCAGTAGCCTTTCCAGTGTATATTCCCATGAGAGCCATAATATTTAAGCTCAAAGAGGCCTTTTCAGGGTCCTCAGTTTGCCAATCCTGTTTTAAAAGGCAATTACTGATACTCAAATAAAGCATGAAATAAACATTTTTCATTCTTTTTTCCTTTGTGAAAACAGTGGGGGCTGACCCATAAAGAACAGAAGAATCATAAAATGTTTTGGCTGAATAAAAAAAAATAAACAAATCAGGTGTGAATAAGTATTTTTATATGTGAATTGGTATAATGGGCTAAGCCTGATGTATCTTTCAGATGACTGAAATATGTTATCGTATCAGAGAGGAAAATGGTATAATGGATAGAGAGCTTACTTCATCATCAGGAAGACATAGATTCAAGTCCAGTTTCTGCTGGTTTTGTGACCTTGGACATGTCTCAGCTTCACTTTCCTATCTGTAGGATGGATGACATATAGCAACTACCTCTGAAGTCCGCTATGAGGCTCAAATGAGAATAGACACAGTGTAATTTCTAAACTTTATTATTATAATTATTAGTATTATGAGTAATTTAGATGATACAGTACTGACTGAAAAGGAGTGTGTTTAACTTACTAAACGCAGACAGACAGACAAGAGAAAGTATGGATGGCCATTTTGGGGGTTGGAGGAGGAGGAATGGTATTTTGTAGATCTTTAACTCCACCTGAAAAGCCTGTTTCCTGAGGCAGACAACATATATTGAAATACCATTTATGTGTCCATTAATCCATCACAGCCTACTAGAAAATATTAATATGCAACCTGATGGCCCAAAATAAAGACAGCTATCACAATTTCAAATAACTTGCTGACCATAATTAGATATCAGCTATCTTCAGTTGCTAATCTATTTTTCTCTGCTACAAATACTTAGATAAATACATAAAATTATTAAGTTATATTAATATTAAGTTACATTATTTCCAAAAAAATTTAGGTTATACAGTGGTTCAACATTTCTCATCTCCTTTATTAAAGTATGCTTTCTTCTCATTTAAAAAGAAAAATGAAACCCAGAAAAAACAAAGTATACCTTTGTTAAACAGCGCTCTCTTGTGGTTTATTTTCACTCACAAAAAAGAAATGTTCTCTTGAGAATAAACAGCTTACTTAGCAAGAATCTTCATAGACAGATAAGCAAAATAAACCGGATGCTCTGTCACATTTTATCTCTTTCAGCATTCTAGCTGTTTAATTCATTTAAATGATCATTTTAATTTTTGAGTCAAAACCAACAAGAAATACAGGTATGCAGAGATTAGATATACACTGGCAACATCTGCTTTGATCCTTTGCTAAAAATTAACCTGACGTGTTTAAACCTACCTTACAAGGTTGTAGTAAGCATCAAATGAGATAAACAATTATAAAGCAAACGGTGCAGTACATGGGACATAGCGGGCCTTTAAAAATGCTTTTTCCCTTCCATCTTCTCCCCTCCGAAAGAAGGCAGAGAAAAGCAGCTCTTTTTTTTTCCACCCTAAACATCTTATCACACCATTAGACTACACATATTTGACGTGTGATAGATACATATAATTCTAGTCCAATATACCTCTTGGAGAGAGAAGAGTGAAGAAGGGATTGCCCAGAGATAAGCAATCCTAGATCCTTCCTACCCCACTCCCACTCCTTCTGTTCTCTGCAAAGGTGGAAACTGCAGTCTTATCCCCGATTAGATATTTATGCATTGCCACATGTGGTTCACCTGTATTCATATTAGATACATTAAATATGTATGTAAACGTATAAATTAAGTACAAATGGAAGGCTTGAAAGCAAAGTCACTCCCCCCTCCCTTTGTATATCATGACTGTGTGATAATCATGACATAATTCATTCAACAAGTATCTATTAAATATCTATTATATGTATAGCACTATGCTCAATTCCCTGGGGGATTAAATAAATATGTGTGTGTGTGTGTGTATACATATACATATATACACATACACACACACACACACACACACACACACACACGCAGACACACAGTATAACCAAAGATCCTTACTTGAAGGAATTAATCACCTAGTAGAGGAGCCAAGACATACACATTCACTCAACAAACATTTATTAAGCTTTTTCTTTGTGCAAAACAACATGCTGTATGATGAGAATGATACAAAGTTATGCCCCACCCAGTTGTTGGATGAACAGCAGGGGTAGAAATGTCCTTAGCTGCTCATGCGCTTAGTGATGGGAGTGAATAAGAATACCCAAACAGAGAGGATAGATAGAAAAGGGAAGGGTATCACAGCCAGAGTCATGGAGAAGTATTCAAATCAATATTCGAAAGAGTTAGAGGATGAGGACAAGTAACCAGTGAAGGAACGAGAAGGAATAATTACAAAAAGAAGAATCAGGAACGTATGGAGTCCCTGAAGGCAAGAGAGAAGAGAAAGTGTAGTAAGAAGTGCCTGTGAGATCGTTAGCTGACGAAATGATAATACCACTGACTGGGGCAGGGGTGGGGGTGGGGGCTGAAGGAAGTTGAGGGGAAAGGAGTAAGGTTTGAGAGAATTATTTTCATTTAGAAGAATTTTAAATGAAAGTGATCATAGTTTCATGAAAAGAACATCTTCTATTACCAATATTCAATTGTGATACTGACAGACGCTAATTAACTTCATAAACTCCACTGAATCCATTGGAGAAGGAAATGGCAAACCACTCCAGTACCTTTGCCAAGAAAACCTCAAAGGAGGTCATGAAGAGGCAGACACTACTGAAAAATGACTGAACAAAGCAATAACTATTTGGTTCCAGTTACTTTCCTTCCTTTTTAATCACAAACTCAAGCATTTATTTCCTCATGTTCACATTTTTTTTAGTGTAATTTCTGTATAATACCTAGGATGCTACCATGAACCCAGTAGGAAGCTAATAAAGTCATTTAGGACAAGGGTTTATCTGATGATGAATGCCATAAAACTTTGTACATAGGTCATTTAACAGTAGTGAAGGACTTCCCAACATAAGAGCCTCATGGGTACCGTGTGAACAAGCATGGATCCAAGTGTTAGGACAAAGTCATTACCTAAGCCTTAGTACCTTATCAATACTTTCTAGTAACTCACATTAATAAATCATTTATTTTCTTCAAAGTGAAAATTTCTGAATCATTAATCACATATTTCTCCTTTTAGTAAAAAAAACCCTTTATATAAAATATATAATCATACAATAATAAAACTTTATATAAAACTATATAACATATATAACTTTATATAGACCGAATTCCTAGTAACATTACCTGACACTCTCCCTTCCCCAGCAGCAAAATCTTCCCTTCTCAAGTCTATTAGTAACTGAAGAAGAAAGAATAGTTTAAAAACATATAACAGGAACAATAACTCACCTTATTTGTTTCATCCACACTAACAGACTTCACTACACAGGAAGCTGGTCTTGTCTGAGTATGTACAAGATCCTGTGGGGCGCTCTGAGAGGTTGGCATTGGAGGCAAGGGAGCCCTCCTCTTTTTTGGTACGTCAGATGGCAGTGTATTTGAAATATATGGTTTAGAGATAGTATTTGATCTCGTAAAAGTTGGCCGAGGTTTACTTATCAATGGAGTTGCTGGAGCACTTGAAGTCTTATGAAAAATAAAAAGGTGGAGGTTGGAAGGAAAGTACCATAAGTATTAGGGAAGCTTCAGAAAATAAAGTACAAAAATTTGTTTATAAGTAACATTACAAAGTACATCTTTAACTTTAAAAATGCTTACTTGTTCCCTTTTTTTCTTGCTACGTTGAAAAAAGCTGAAAAACTTTTTATTTTCTTTTTCTTTCATAGTGTCTAGGTTTTGAGATATTTGGCAGGAGTCTAAAATTTAAAAAAAAGACATGTTACTCTTTTTTTTTCATTTTTTTCATTTTTGTTTCATTATCTGAGTCCTCCTTTTCCTTAGGTTTCTTTTTCTTACTGTCCATTTTAGAATATGTATACATTCAATAATAACTAAAAATCTTAAGAAGGTAAATGCCAAAAAGTTGTTTTAACTGGGCCTTGAAAAGTGTCAATTATGTTACTTTTCTCTCCTTTTCATTTATGCTTTTGGCTCATAGCTAAACTACTATAAATAACATTTTGTTCTGCAAAACACATGAATCCAAATTATTACTGAACACTTGTTCAAGAAGCTTCATGGTTATTATTATTTGCTTCTTAAATTTTAAGAGACTTTGATTACAGAATAATAAAATTTGTCCAGGTCTATACAGGATATATTTATATATCACCCCATATTTTTCTTAGTTTTTCAAAAAGATGTATTTAGGGGCAGTTAGGTGGTGCAGTAGGTAGAGCTCTGGCCTCAGAGTCAGGAGGACTTGAATTCAGATTCCACCTCAGACATATGACACTTACTAGCTGTGTGACCCTGGGTGAGTCACTTAACCCTGATTGCCTCACCAATAACAACAACAAAAATTTATGTTTACTAGGTCTATTAGTATTCTCCAAAATCTCCATTGCATGATATTTATAAAAATCACATAGCATGGCTTCTCTTGGAAAATCCATAACCACTTCAGTAGCCACACCATCCCAGCCAAATGACTTTAAGTGTTTAAACTTTCAAAAAAAAAAGCTATAAGTGATAATATGGTCTTAAAACAATAATTACATTAAGCCTCAGGTACAAAGTTCAAGCAAAAGATTTATAACAGGTGATGAGGGGGATTGGTTGATGGTTTTTCTCATGCTTTTTTAACTACTGATGGATGCCAAGCACTTTGGATGCCATCAGCATTAAAGACAATTTAAAATGGATGCTTTGGCTTACATACTTTTCCAAATGACCAACCTACTTCAATCCTTGATACTTTTCCCTATGAACTTTCTTTATCTGAAGAGATGCATATCTTCTCTATTTTCAGTTTAACAATAAATTTGATTTTAATAAAGTCACCAGCACCCTACCCCCTAATTACAAAACAGTAAAGGTGTTTCCTAATTATGAAAAAGTAACAATCTGTTAGCAATAAATGAAGACTTTCCAAACAAAGTTCAATTATAATCTGAAATGCAGGACATGTATACTCTGCCACTTTAAAAAATAATCTTTGTTGGAAAAGTTATACTTGCTTCAGTTTACTTAGAGATAATTTATCCTAAAATATTACAAAATAGCCTTTCCTTTCTCTCAGATTGGTAACTCTTCTATTGAGAAGTTCTGACAAAAGTGGCCATATGATAGTTAAACAACCTCACTGAGAGTTAGGGTTTGGAGTTTTGGTATTTTTTTTTTAAGAGAGTGGGTATTTTTTTTAAAAAAAATCTAAGACATTCTATTATCTTATTTTAAAATCAATAACAGGAAATAAAGTTTATTTGCTATATACAGCAAATAAAAAAATTAAATATCATGGTCAACTAATTAAAAAAGAAACAAACATGGGAGAAGGCTGAGAGAGAAAAAAGGGGAATATGAAAGAGGCAGAGGAAGAGAAATAAAGACACAGGAAGGAACAAGAGGCGATAAGAGAGAGATAAGATAAAGAGAGACAGAAAGGGAAAAAATGAGAAAAGAGTTTGTAAAACTTGGGGGGGGAGCTGAGGAAGAACACTTGGCAGTTTCTCTGCTCCTTAGCTCTACTCAATACACATGAATTTTACCATTCACCCTCTCAGCTTCTGGAACATCATCATGACTTTCCTTTTCGGGCTCCATATCTTCAAGCTAGGAGGGCTATAACATTAAGAGTTTCTCACTGGATATCACTGTCTAATAAAGTATTCTAAAATCTGATTTCAAGTGATGTAAAAGGAATTTGTTCCCTACTTTCCAATGCTCTTAATTGTTCTACATACTAAGTTTATTGACAATGAGTAATAACTAAACTAAATATTATTTATATTATTTATATGATACATCTCAGAAACTTTTAAAAAAAATTAAGCCAGCATGGATAGAAGGAAGGAAGGAAAGAAGGAAAAAAGGAAGGAGCAGAACTGCCCAACTGGAACTGACCAGTTGGGTTCCTAGTGGGGCAACTACCATTACTCACAGATTGTACCTATGGACAGAACAATTAGTATTTAACCTTTAGCAACACAAAGCGTGGTGTAGAAGTATAATAGAAGTTACCATAAAGCACTTAAAGGTAAATGGAGGACATAGCTAACACAGAACTGGGGTCCCAAGTTTCTAATACTTACCTTTTTCCTAAAGCAAACTCTTGGGCAATATTTGTAGGGAGTTTCCTATGGGGCCATGGTAGTGATAAGAAGAAATAACAATAGGGGGAGAGGAGCTGAACAATACTTGGAATTCTAAACCTAATTGTCTTTTCAACAGACCACAAATTCATCTATACTTGATGTTGGCTAAGCTACCAACCACTTGAATTAAGGTAATCTACACTATGCCCTTTAGTCTCCAAATGAGGTTTGGGGAAGAGTGAAGGTGAGAGCAGAAGATGTGTGAAATGATCTACAACAAAAACTTTCTAATTTACAGTTTTCATGGGTACTGATTATCAATATCTATATTCACTGTGTTTCTCAAATTATGAACTGAGATCAAGGAGTCCCTGAGAGATCATCTTACCCAGTTTCACAGATGAAAAAGCCGGGGCTTATAGTGTCTTACTTTCTAGCAAAAAAGAACAAAGTATTTTTGCTATCATTATAAAACATTTTTGAAGAGAAAAGCAAAAAAGATTCTCCCCAAGGTGTTAATATTTTTTTCCTTTCTTTCTGCTTAAAAAAATGTTTTGAATTGTTCTCACTCATCTGGTTGGAACAGGATGATTTCCTAGATACACAAAAGGGGATAAAAAACTAAAATTCTTCCATATGAAACTAATTCTATTCTATAACTTAATTCATACATCCAAACCAGTAAGTTTGTCAGTGTAGGAGAGCTCCCAGTGTAGAAAAAATTTCTGTCCACTTAGTAATATGTCTGGAATACTAAGAACTGAGTGATTGGCTTATCGTTAATTAGCCAGCATGTGTACAGAGGCACTTTGTGTACACACATTTGTATAGACTTGAACCCAAGTCTTCATGAAGTCAAAGCTTGTCCTTTGTCCACCAAGCCACATGATCTAAAAAATTTGCACTAAAATTATTTTGTATAATTCACCTTTGAAAGAAAAATAGCATTTGCTTTTCATTTTAGAACGCTTTCTCTTAAATATACCAATTTATGTAGGGATTTCAGGTAAATTACACAGGTACCCATTAGCCCGAGAAAGGATGAATAGTAGAAAGCATTTGGGTGAGGATAAATTGGAAGACACATAGAAGTTTATTAAACTTGGCTTTCTATCCGACATCTTAGCTTGGAGGCGGCAGCAGCGGGAGTTCTTGGAGCCTCACCATGCCGCCCAAGGACGATAAGAAGAAGAAAGATGCTGGCAAGTCAGCCAAGAAGGACAAAGATCCCGTGAACAAGTCTGGGGGCAAAGCTAAGAAGAAGAAGTGGTCCAAAGGAAAAGTTCGGGACAAGCTCAACAATCTGGTTCTGTTTGACAAAGCAACCTACGACAAACTCTGCAAGGAAGTCCCCAACTATAAACTTATCACCCCTGCAGTAGTCTCCGAGAGACTGAAGATCCGGGGCTCTCTAGCCTGGGCAGCCCTCCAGGAACTGCTCAGTAACGGTCTAATTAAGCTAGTTTCCAAACACAGGCACAAGTGATCTATACCAGGAACACCAAGGGTGGAGATGCTCCAGCTGCTGAAGATGCATGAAATGGTTCAACATTTGTGTACATTTTCAAAAATAAACTTATTGAACTAGGAAAAAAAAAGAAGTTAAACTTGCTGAGAATATAGCACAAACTGTCCAGCCAACCAGATGTTCTGGGTGATACTTTCCATGCAAATTCTTATCTCTTCTTACTGTATTGCAATCTCTCAGAATTAGAAGCAGTAACAAAGGGTTGATTTCCTAACAATTCAGGTTGTTCCCAAAAGAGAATGGTGTGCCTTGTAAGGTAGCGAGCTCTCTTCCACAAGAGGCTAACTATCTATCAAGCATATTGTCAGCAGGGCTCCTGAACTGCATAGTAGCCTGGACCGGAAAACCTTGAAGGTGCCTTCTAGCTCTGAGATTCTAATATAGCAAGTTTAGAAAGCGAGAAGAATGTATGTAACACATTTTTCAGAATCTGAGTGGTAACTTTTGAAAGCACATTTGAGTGAATGAAATCAATGCTATTCTAAATTAAAATCCATAAGCTACCAGAGCATTTATGCTGGTTGTGCCCTTGTTGGTAACAATTTGTGAAAGCTCAGCAGGTATTCTAGAGCTTAGACACACTTTCAATTTACCCAGTGACCAATAAGTAGAAATATCACGGTGTGACACACTCTTCCTACTGTGTGTAATATTAAAAACCCAAATCTATAGCTCTTACCTTGTAAAGATGATAAACTGAAGTCAGTAACAGAAGGAGCTATAGAGGGAGGGGATAAAAAAAGGGTGAGTTTACTATAATGATGATGTTTGTTCAAGTTCAAAATGTTACTGTGACAAAGAAAGGGGTGTAAATTATATCTTAACACCGTCTTAGGGAAAGTGTTAATATTTTCTAAAGGCAGAATAATTGTTTTCTTTCTTCAAAATTTATTTCCTTCAAAAGGATAAAAAAACAAAAATTATTTTATAAATCCAAACAATAGTATTAGTATTTATTAGGAAAACATATGCCTGCATTTATACATTAAGAAACTATTCTAAAGCATGCCAAACCAACATGCTTTAAAAATCTTCAAATCTTACAATATGAAATTATCTTGCCATGTGTTAAAGTTGCATGGAATACTTCTTTATAGGCCTCCAAGTATAAAAAAAAAATCATCTTTTTTAACCAATTTATGTCAGATGCTAGGTTTAGGACATTTTTTAACATGACATTGTTAAGCTTAAATGAAATAAATGAATACAGATGGGACTTCAGTCAGTCAATAGCAGTTCACACTTTATTAGGAGAACAAGGAATTCACAAGATGTTACTCCATTTTTTTCCTGTTTAAATCTAAGAAGCTGTGTTAGCTATTCCATTTTTAGCCAAAAAAATTTTAGGTTGATGAGAAATGGAAATGATCAACTTTAACTGAGAAATTCAGTTTCTTATTCCAGTTTCATGAGATGAAATCAGTAATGTTTTTGTCGTTCAGTTTCCCTTACTTTCTTGTCCTACAGACTTTTATTAATTTACCAGTTAAGAAGTAGAGAAAACACATAATGTATCAACTATCAAATGAAACAAAATAGTCTTACCTTTGCTGACATCCATCGCATAGAGTTCCCGTAGTCCAAGGTCATTAAAGGACTTAGTCAGATCAAGAGGCTCCTGAGATTGGTAGTCCTTCAACAATATGGTGTGTAAAGGGTCAAACTCACATTTACTACAGATAATGGGGGTGAGTTCTCGAAGGGATGCGTGTGGACTAACTCTCAGAACTGTCTTCTGTGTTTTCTTGTAGTTTATCACTACTCGTACAGTTTGCTAAAATAAAATATAAAAATTAAAATTATACTATGCCCAAGGGGTTATAAAAATGTGCATACCCTTTGACCCAGCAATAGCATTTCTAGGGCTATATCCCAAAGAGATCATACAGATGGGAAAAGAACCCACATGTACAAAAATATTTATAGCAGCTCTTTTTGTAGTGGCAAAGAATTGGAAATTGAGAGGATGCCCATCAATTGGGGAATGGCTGAACAAGTTGTGGTCTATGAATGCAATGGAATACTATTGTGATATAAGAAATGATGAACAGGCTGATTTCAGAAAAACCTGGAAAGATCTGCATGATTTGATGCTGAGTGAAGTGAGCAGAACCAAGAGAACGTTGTACACAATAACAGCCACGTTGTCTAATGACTAATATTGATAAACTTAACCCTTCCCACCAATACAAGGATCTAAGATATCTCCAAAGATCTCGTGATGGAAAATACTATTCATATCCAAAGAAAGAACTATGGAATTTGAATACAAATTGAAGCATACTATATGCTAGCCTTTTTCTTCTTCTGTTGAATTTTGTTTCCTCTTTCTGGTGGTTCCTCCTACTGGTTCTAATTCTTACTTACCACATCAGGAACATGAAAATGTGTTTAACAGGAATGTATATGTATAGCCTATATCAGATTGTGTGCCGTCTTGGGGAGGGTGGTGGGGAGGGGGGGGGAATTTTAAACTCAAAAGCATATGGAAGTGATTGTTGATAAATCAAAATAAATTAATAAAAATAATAAAGTTTTAAAAAATTAAAGTTACAGTGATGTTTTTGTGATTGTTGTTGAGTCATTTCAATCATGTCCAACTCTTTGTGACTCCATTTGGGGTTTTCTTGCCAAAGATACTGGAGTGGTTTTCCATTTCCTTTCCAAGCTCATTTTATACATGATGAACCATCATGTTCGAACCAGGTTAAGTGACTTGGCCAGAGTCACCCAGCTAGTTAAGTATCTGAGGCCAGAGTTGAACTCAGGAAGATGAGTCTTCCTGGTTCCATGCCCAATACTCTATCCACTGCATCACCTAGCAGCCATAGTAAAATTAAAAACCGATAAAAGAACAAGGATGAATTTCAATGACCTGGAAACCTAGAATTCATATTCCTAGCAATATTCATACATAATTAAGACTAATTTTATGTCAACATCTAAAAGTTATTTTGATCAATTTTTTTCCTACTTCTACAGGAGTCTTTAAACCAAATGATATCAATTTAGTATAATTTATAGTATTTTAGAATCAAACTATAAGATATATTTCTTTCCTCAGTACATTGTGGGCCCTTAGTAAAATGTTTATTGATTGATTGATTGATTCAACAAAGTCTAAGATCAATTGATGAGTTACCTTGTTTCTTTTATGTTATTATTTTAAAATTAGAAAACATAAAAAGGTAAACTTCTTTTCTATTCTTTATTCAAGAAATACATATTTTGCTAATGCTTTACTAATTGATAGATTTATATGAGGTCTCCATTCTAATTTAACTGCTTAGCATTTTATACATATCTGTATTTATATTTAATTGTGAGTTATCTTTATTTGTATTTATTTATATTTGAGTATGATTATCTTAATCCATCCTGGGTATAGCTCACTGCATACATGCTCATAAAAAATAGCTTGACAATTTAATTTCATGTCATAGTATAAAGTAAAAGAACAATCTTTATTTATTTGGTTTTTTGGGTTTTTTTCTTTCCTATGCAGACTAGACTGATTTCTCTGAGTAGCCATTGATATTTCATTGAAGAAGCCTTAGGATACTGGGATCCAATGGAAAAATCACAATACCATCTACAAAGCACAGAGAAAACAATTTGTGCATATCATCACCTTCATGACTTGCTGAGTACCTTTGGCAAGCACGTGCATCTCTTATACTGGAAAGGATCAATTAAAGTTCATTCTGGTTGCACCTATAAAGGACTCTCACATGATCTTTGTTTCCCCCTAGTCCAAAAATGTATAGCTCTTTCTGCACCTTATGTCCAATATCTCTCTGACAAAAGTCAGGTAACATGCCTCATTGTACAGCCTCTGAAGACATGGTGACACATTGCATTGATTGGAGTTCTTAAGTCTTTCAAAGCTGTTTTTCAAATAGAAAAAAAAACTCACATGATGGGAGACTTTCTCATAAGACAGACTTTTAAACTTCATTTTCTTCTGTGTCAAATACTTGCTGGATTCAGATGCCTCCTTCTATGTGATTCTTTGACTCCTTGTGTTGTTAACATTTTCTCCCACTTCAATTTTCTTTGTACTATACTCATTTGTGTATGAAAACATGTATGGCTTTATTTTTGTCCCAAGTATCTAACATATAATTAGTATTTCATAAATATTTGTTAAACTGAATTGATTTAGTAATCTATGCTCTCCATAGTTGAGAAGTATATGATTCTTTTTCCTTCCAGTTTTTACAAGGTTTCAAAAATATGCTTTGATTGATGATCCAGTTAGAATTTATTTTGACATATGCTATAAGGGTGTGGATTCAGTTTGGTTTTTGTTTTTTTCAGCCATGTCCATCACTTTGTGACCCCTTTTGGGGTTTTCTAGGCAAAGACAATGGAGTGTTTTGCCAATTCCTTTTCCAGCTCATTTAACAGATGAGGAAACTGAGGAAAACAAGGTTAAGTGACTGCCCAGGGTCACATAGCTAGTAAGTATCTGAGGCCACATTTGAACCCAAGTCTTCCTGACTCCAGGCCTAGCACTCTATCCCCTGTACCACCTAGCTGCCCCTCAAGGTATGGATATGGATCCAATTATGCATCCTACTTGGTCATTAAGGACAAATCACCCTATTTTAATTAAGTGACATTCTATTTCTATTTTGCTTAGTGTTTTTGCCATTCTTCATAAACATTTCGTAGAGATGAGAAAGCAAGCATATAAATTATAATTGCTGAGATATGCTCAATTTTTTTTGCTAATAATACTTCATAAAACTTTCCTCCTCAAAAATTAATCCTGAAAATTAATTCTTCAGTGATGTTGAAACTGTACTGTATTCAGCACAGATTATTTCTTCTGTATATACTTGGTCTGGTCCAGCGATCAGTTATCCTCAACCTGTTTCATCCTGTCTGTCAAAATCATTTACTGGGGTGTGGCTGCTGCTCATACTACAGCTTCTTGGAGCCACAGGTGAGAGTTGGGTGACCAGGTAAACACCAAAAGTGGATGAGCAGCCCTGATAAGGACTCACACCAGAAGTGCTAGACCTCCTTGAATACCCCATACACCCCGTACAAAATATAAATGGCGAGAAAAAGAATGAAATAAAATGCTGTTTAATTTTAATAATCCAGCTTGGATTGGAGAAGAGTTGAGAAAATGAACCTCTCATTTCTCCTAGCAGAAGTGAGTGAACTATCAGTGCGAAATATTTTATATATTGTCAGAGTTCAACGTGTTGGTTAGTTTTGCTTTTTTCTTTCTTTTCAAAATCTTAGTTACAAGAGGTGGTGAAGGGATATATCTATAAACAAATATGATACAGAAAGAGAAAAGGCACCAACAAAATTTAATTTAAAAATAAACTCACCTTCTTAAAAATGAAGGAAACTTAAAAGTTTTTAAAATAGTGATATTATGTTTATCGAGTAATAAAGACCATACCATAAGCTTTATCCTGTGAATGTTATATTTAATATATGAAATTTTGTGTTCCACAAAGTAACATAGATTTACATAGTTAATGACCACTAGATTTTCTGTATTCTGTATATCCCTATATCTCATTGTCCAGGGAAATTGATTGAATTGACCCAGAAAATGAATACAAAAAAGGTCACTGACATGAAATATAACTTTTAAAAACATATAATAAAGAATTATGTATACAATAGAATAGCCCACCCTGAAAGTAATTTATAGTTTATAATTGTTTTATCAAAAAATTATCCTTTTATCTACTTAAACATTTAAATGAATACTATTTCCAATAGTTTTAGAATAGTAAATACTAACTTTTTATTTTTCTTAAATGAAAATGTTTGTAATATAACTAATTTGAAAAGCTGGCAAAGAATAATCTGATCTGGGCCTCTCAGTAACAATTCTCCCCCAGTAGTTTATACTCTGAAGACTTGATAGCACCTTTTAGTCACGTTCCATTCACCAAATTTGTTTTCAATTAAATTATAATAAAGTGTTATTAATGACTGAAAATCAACCATGCACAGTATGACATTTCTCCTCACCTACAGCATGACATCAAAATCGAAATGACAGCTCTTACCTCCGGTATCACTGGTGTAGGCTTCTTCTTATCCAGATTTTTTGGTTTCAGAATTACTTTCTCCACTTCCAGCATTCCAACTGGTGTGTTGGGTTTAAATTTAATTGGCGTTTTTCCCACTGATAACAGGTCAATTGTATAGCTTGATGGGTTTAAATGATATTGTGCACAAAGGTATATTAACAAATCCATCATGGGTTTGCTGTAAAATAGGGAAAATTATGATCACCAAAAACATAGTCATTACTAAGGACCACTGAAAATCATACTTTTTTCAGAGCCTGCTTTAGGTTTAATCATGCCTACAATAAAGAGGCCAGGTTTGGATCCACTGAGTTCATAGAGGTAAAAAGCATCTTAAACTTTGCAAGATATCTAAGTCAATAATGAGGTTATGTAGTAGGAAGTGCACCA
Source organism: Phascolarctos cinereus (assembly GCF_003287225.1). Taxonomy (NCBI): domain Eukaryota; kingdom Metazoa; phylum Chordata; class Mammalia; order Diprotodontia; family Phascolarctidae; genus Phascolarctos; species Phascolarctos cinereus. The sequence continues at coordinate 225,356,844 of NW_027556098.1, read as the reverse complement.
GATCTGAAAACCTGGGCTTAACCACCATTTCTGGACGAGTCATTTAACTTCTCTAAAAATCTGTGCCTTGCAGAATCCCTTGTTTTATCCATTTCAGAAGCCATGGTAGTGGAACAGGAGGTCATTTCTATATCCAAGCAACAAAATGCAAAAGCAATGAAAACATACTAAAGAGTGAGCAGAAGCAAAAGGAAACAAATGGTTGAGGTTTAGCAGCTTGTGGTCAGCAAAAGGCCAAGAGGGTAAGGGATTCAAGAGTTTTGAACAGTCAAGGATCAGAAATGGGAAGGAAGGACCTAGGAAAATACTGAGAGATGGAGGCACTGGAAGTCGAGATGAGAATGAAGAATGCAGTTAAGGTTCATAACACATAGGGAAAAAAAGTAGAATGATAAAATATTATGACCAAGTAATGAGATTTTTGAGTTCATACACATGGAAATGAAATACTTGTAAGTGATTGTAAGGATTAAGGATGTGACTATTTCCTAGCTGGACTAGTTGGGGCAGCAAGGTGGCACAATGGATAGAGCATGAGGCTTGGAATCAGAAAGACTCATCTTCATGAGTATGAAGCTGGACTCAGACACTTAATAGCTGTGCTACCCTCAGCAAGTCACTTAATCCCTGTTTGCCTCAGGTCCTCATCTGTAAAATGAGCTGCAGAAGGAAATAGCAGACCACTTCAGTATCCTTGTCAAGAAAATCCCAAAGAGGGGTCAAAGAGTCGGACACAACTGAAACAATTCAACAATAACAGCTTGTGTGTAGCTGAGGTAAACAAGGAGTTCTGGGACTTAAATAGGCTGAGGAATTGCTGAGTTAGAGCATTTGAGGGAACATCAATACTTACACTAATAATAACAACCATGATGATGAAGACAGTAATAGCTATCACTTACATACAGCTTTACGGTTTTCAGAGTGCTTCACATATTATCTCATTTGATGTGTACAGAAGTCCCCTGGCATAAGGAAAGGAACTGGGGCAGAGAGGAAGGCTGAGTCAAGCATTAACTCTGAGAAAGAAACATTGAGAAAGAAGGGACAATGTCCTGGGGTTTGGTAGATAATGGTTACCCAGACTGGACGGGGTGATCAGTTTAGATAGCACGAATCTCAAAGGAAGAGAGGGTGCTGAGTGACTGCAATAAAGGAAATGGAAACCTCAAGCAATGGGCTAGTATTCTGATTGTCTCACAGTGGACCAGCGAGACTGTGGTTATGAGTGCAACTAGTATAGAAAAGGACGGCCATGGATGCATCATCGTCAGGAGAGATGCTACATCTTAGTGAGTGAAGAGTGAGAAAGGATGATTAAACGTGAGAAATTTGTTAATTATGGAACAGGAACTCCAGAGGACACCATGGAAGGGGAAGACAGGCCTGGAGTTGGGATATAGGGTTGAGGTGGAATGGGAAATGATGGAATGTACAGCTGGATGGGTTGGGGCAGGGAGTATTTATAGGCAGTCTCAGGTTTCAATTCTGCAAAGGGAAGAGCAAGAAGAGAGTAGGACTAAGCTAACTACGATTGCAAGAACCCAAGAAGACTATCACTGGGTAGGGGGAGGTCCACTGAAGAAGGCAGGTGATTCAAAGGTTCTAGGTTATCCCTCAAGTTGCTGAACCTCGTTTCTGGCTGTCTGGCTGTGTACTGTAAGGGACTAGGAAGCCTGCCTCATGGCAGGCATAAGAAAGAAGAAGTATATCCTGAGGAGTCTGGGAGCTACATCAGGAGGCAGGAGATGCATTCACGAACAGAGACCCGGCCACTGTTTTGGCCTATGGTCCTCAGGAATCAGTCTGGAGGCAGGAAATGTCAGGTTGGGAGAGTAAGGAGGGGAATTATTTGTGACAGGACTCTAGAAGTTCTTAGGAGGAAGAAGGTTATGTGGCTAGTCTAGTACCAAGAACACTGGGGCAATTAAGAAAAGTTTCTCAGAGGATGTGGCATCTAAGCTGAATCATAGTAAAAGGTAAGGCTTTTGAAATGCAATTAAGGGACTACATTACATGTGCAGGGCATGGATTGAGGGAACACTGATACTGGAGATGGAGCGTTGAATTTTGGGGACAATTATTAGTCCCATTTGCCTGGAATGTGGAGTTCATGAAGAGAGTAGTAAGGCATAAGATCAGAAAGGTAGCTACACACTCACCCTGGTGGAGGGCCTTAAATGCCAAAAGAGAGTTTTATTTTTACTTCAAAGCCACAGAGAATTGAAATTTTCTAAAGAGAGGAGTAACATAGGTCTACTCCTACAGAGATACTATTTTTTTAAAATATGGATGATAAATTATTATGATTACAGGGATCCATAGTGATAATACCCAAAGATCTTTCTAAATTTATCATGAAAGATATTATTTAGTGGATGCTTGTGTTTCAGAAACTTCATCTGTATTGCAAGTATGTGCAAAATAACCTGTTTTGTGTCTCTTTCAAGACAGCATTTCAAAGCCACCAACTCTCATTCAAAGAAAGCTATAAGTGGGGTAGCTAGGTGGCACAGTGGATAGAGTATCAGTCCTGGAGTCAGAAAGACCTGAGCTCAAATCCAGCCTCAGACACATAACACGCACTAGCTGTGTAACCCTGGGTAAGTCACTTAACCCTATTGCCTAGCGAAAGAAAGAAAGAAAGAAAGAAAGAAAGAAAGAAAGAAAGAAAGAAAGAAAGAAAGAAAGAAAGAAAGAAAGAAAGAAAGAAAGAAAGAAAGCTATAAGAGCAAAGATATGATGCATAATTTTAATATTTTCTTTTTTTTTGTTTAAATTTTAAAAAAATTCATAGTCTATAAGACAAGGCTAACAAACTTGGAATTTCAATGGTCTATAAGAAATGTGTCAAACAGCCAGCAGGCAGCAACACTCTCAAGTAATCAGATTAAAACGCAATCTGGAAATATTTAACAAAAAGAACTCAAAAATGCAAGAGAACACAGATACCATTAGTGTGTGGTTTTCTAAGTCAACACGAGGGCTGTAGGGATCTTTATGTACAGTTTAGTGGCGTGTTTACATTTGAGCTTGACATCAATGTTCTAGCAAACAGTGACTTCTAGGGAATTCACTGAGGAAATTATCCTCACGCACTATATACAAGGGGATGTTGGAGCTAGCTTGAACTGGCTTGAGAGCCAATCATTAAGTATTCGGTCTGAGTATTTATACCCCAGAAATTAGCAAATGCTACAAATCAGTGCTTGATTGATTTTGTTGATTGTCTAGACTTAAGAAAATGATGGAGAAAATGTTAATACAGATTAAATTTAAAAATGTGTTGTGCTGATATTTTACCCCCCCAACCCTGAAAGCCAGTTGTTAAACATTTATGAATGCACCCTTGCATATACATTTCTACGTGTGTGCTTGTGTTATGCACACACATACATACGTATATGTGTATGCATGCATTACACCTTGTCTTCCTTGATAAAATATAAGCTCTTTGAGAGTAGAGATCTTCATGTACAGTATAGTGGCCCTTCTTTCAGACTAAGTTTGATACCACGGGTTTAGGGAAGTCTCTAGTGAGGAAATTACCTAGGACTGATCCAAGTTAGCAACTTCTCTATAAGGTCTGGCTATAAGGAGTGGCTAGAGCCCTAGGCCTGGAGTCAGAAAGACCCAAGTTCAAATCTGACATCAGACACTTAGTAACTATGTCACCCTGGGCAAGTCATTTAACCTTTGTCTGCCTCAGTTTCCCAAACTGTAAAATGAGGATAATAATAGTAATAATAGTAACTATCTTATGGTGAAGAACAAATGAGGTAATATTTGTAAAGTACTTAGCAGAGTGCCTCATATATAGGAGGCACAACATAAAATGCTGTTGTCATTGTTGTTACTGTTAACAGTACTGCCCCTCTCCAGAAGGATCCTGTTGCAGGAAGCTGACACTGGAAGAAGAGAAGGCAAGGCTACAGGAGTCTCAAGACCACACTACTAGGAAGTCTACATTCCTCTGACCTTATCAGTCTTATCAGATACTCACACAGACAGTTTCCTGCCTCCTCAATCAGGTACAAAATAACTAGCACACATAATATAAATTCTTACTCCTTTCATTTCTTGATTGGCTCTTGACTCTCCAGATTTCTTTTTCCACCACACCCAGCATGCCGTTGTTCCCCTGATAGGTCCTTCCTTCACTACGGCCCATTCCTCAGATTAGTAGCTTCTTCCCAGAATCTCTAGCTGAAGTAAGGACCCAGTTCCACCATGTTCGCTCCTTCATTATTCCGTGGGCTCTGCTCCTGACTCTTTAGGCTTTTTTCCCCACCTTGCCTCCTCTGCATGGGTACCTTCTTCCACCTTTTCTTCTTTTGTGTTGTCTTCTCTAACTTGGGAATAAGCTTCTTGAGAGCAGGGGCTCTCTTTTTGTTTTTATTTGTATCCTCAGCATTTAGCACAGTGCCTGGCAATAGTCAACACTGAATAAATGCTTGTTGATAACTTGACTTAACTCCCAACGTTTTCAAGGGGCACTAGGTATGAAATTAATCCTTTACCTTTCCAAATTTTAAACATTTCCATCATTAGGCCCAATTTCTGTTCACTTCTAGCAAATTAGAATAGGTCTAGAATCTAAGCTGATGTGAGAGATTTAGGAACATCATAAAGGTAAGCTTAAGCCGACCTTTCTAGGCTTATTACATGCAGTTTTTTCTCCCTCGATCTAATCCAACTGGCTAACTTGTAAGTCTGCCAATGCACTTCCTTCCCAACTTGACTCCTTAGCATTCCTTTCTGTTATTGTTGTTCAGTCACTTTTTTTAGTTGTCCAACTCTTTGTGGCCCCATTTAGGGTTTTCTTGGCATGAGATACTGGAGTGGTTTGCCATTTTCTTCTCCAGCCCATTGTACAGATGAGGAAACTAAGGCAAACAGGGTTAAGTGACTTGCCTGTGCAAGTCATACAGTTAGTGTCTGAGGCCACATTTGAACTCCAAGCCCAGCACTCTATCTACTGTGCCACCAAGATCCCCTCTTAGCATCTCCACCTTCCTTTGAATGAAGTAAAGTGCTGCCTAATACTGAAAGCTGATCCTGATCCTTGAAGTTACTATTAACCTCTCTCTGGAAATTACTTCATATCTATTTTGTATTTAATTTTCTAAGCACTTGTTTTTCTTTGAATAGAAAACATTATTACCTTCTTTAGACCAAGTAATATTTTGATTATGTTTTGGTATTCCCAGCACCTAGCATAGTGGCTTAGAGAGGGAGGACAGGATATCTGTAACCTTACTGGTATAGAACCCTGGGGTATTAACCAGGCATATATGTTTTTTGTTTTTTAAATATTCTGATAATTGTATTTCCATATAATTGGTTTCCTTTTTAATCCTATGTATTTTATTTTATGCATTTAAAAACATTCTGAAAAGTGACCTTTGACCAAAAAAAAAACCAAAACGCTAAGAATCCCAGGTATAAAGTTCTCACTGAACATTCTTAGACCCCTGAAGAATGGCACCTTCTTTGTAACTTTGAAGCTTAAAGATGTGTCCAGATTAGTGAGAGTCACACAGCTAGTACCTGTTAGAGGTGGGGACCTGAAGTCAAGTCTATGCCATGCCGCCTGGCATATAGGTGTGTTATATAAATGCTTTCTGAATAAATGAAAGGATCACATCTGAATGTACTTCTTTCATTTTATTGTATTATCCTTTGGATAATTTCACAATTCTTCCAGAACATCTTCATATATACTCATTACAAATGTACTATTGTTGAAATAAGTTTTGGAGGTGGTGCACTGAATAGGCTAGGCCGAGTTCAAATTTCACCTTACACACGCCCTAGCCATGTGACCCTAGGCAAGTCACTCAGCCTCTGCCTCAGTTTCCTCATCTTTAAAATGGGGCTAATAATAGCACTTACCTTCCAAAATTGTTGAGGTTCGAATGAGATAATCATTATAAAACACTTAGCACCTACAACATAATGGGCACTACATAAATGTATTATAATTATTTTTTATTTGGAAATTCTCAAATTTCAGACCCTACTTTTAAATCCATTCTTCCAAAAGGAAGCCACATTCAACCTACTCTCAAAACTCAATTCTTTGACATACTACTTTTAGCCAATAGATGGCACTGTACTCCATCTGAAATGGTCTTCAGGCAGTCATTTAAGTTGGCCATTCCTAGCTAAAATCACATACTTACCCAGTAAGACTATGGCTACTATTGTATCAAAAGGATGAGAGAGTCAGGGTGCAATCCCACAATATAAATCACTCTCAACTTTGCTTACCACAAAACCAAGTTCAGTTTAAGGCAGGGCAAGAGGGAAAAGAAAGAGCATCACGTTGGTTCCAATCCTCCTTCCTTCACCTCAAATGTATACACTGCTATAGCTCTATGGGCTATTAAGTCCCTCCACAGGTTTACAGTGGTAGAAACAGGGCCTTGTATTCTTGGATATGGGTAGAATGGCTCTTCTGTCCATGTATTTCCTAAACTGAGAAGCTGCTTTTGAAAGCATGGCCTTGAGTTAGAAACAAAGGAAAAAGAAGTACAGAAAAACACATGGTTGTGATTCTACATAGGTTGTAAGTTCTCCTCTTCTTCTCTGATTGGTCACATTCTCATTTGTACCCACATTAAAAACAAATAACAACAATAACAGCTAGCATTTATATGGAGGGAACCTTAAGCTTTGCAAAATACTATTTTTTTTTCCAGATGTATATTAACTCATTTGATCCATATAGCAATTCTTGTGAGGTAGGTGCATAATTATCCTCATTATGCTGATGAACAAACTGAGAGCTGAGAGATTAAATGACTTACGTATGGTCATACAGTTGGGAAGTATCTGAGGTCTTCCGGACTCCAAGTCCAGGGCCTTTATCCACTGTGTCATTTACATAGTGTTCTAAGGTTTGCAAAGCACTACAAATATTATCTCATTTTATTTTCAAAGCAACCCTAGGTAGAATGTCATTCTACAGCTGAGGAAAATAAGGCAGAGAGTGGCTAAGGGACTTATCCAAGGTCACAAACAGGTAGTAAGTCTCTTGCATTGGATTTCAACCTAGTTAGGCCTCCAGATCCAGCACTGCACACCTAGCTTATTCTCAGTGCCTACTGCGGCTGATGTAGCTAACACTGCTATTGGTATGATTGCATGGACCGGTGTTTTCTGAAAAAGAATTTTAAAAATGGAATACATACAGAGAGAAGTCTATAAAAGCAGGAAACACTGATATCAATTCTTCTCTTTTTTTTTGCATAAATGGTCAAGAACTGCTCTGACAACTTGCAATTCCAGGAAGAGCATTTTTCTTATATCGCTCTCAGACAGCCTTCACTACTACCACAGAGATTAAAAAGAAAAAGAAATCCAGTACCTTCTTATTGCAACTCACAAGAGAAAAATAATAAAGGAAAGAAAGTCGGAATGCTTTGTAGTAGTCACTGTGCAGATGGTTAGAATCAGCCTGGATATCTGCAGCTTTGCTCTGAAAACAGAGGACAACAATCCAATTCCTAGCACACACCCCTGTCACCGTTCACTGATAGAACACACAGCAATTTTATTCCTATCTCAATACTCCCATGGAACTTACTCAAGGAAACAAGTACTTATTAAATAAGCACCTACTATGTGCCAGGTGCTGTGCTTTACAAGTATTCTCTAATTTGATCCTTACAACAACACTGAGAGGCGCTATTACTGTTCCCATTTTACAGATTAGGAAACTAAGGAAGCAAAGGTTAAGTGACTTCCCCATGGTCATGCAGCTAAGTGTCTGAGGCAGGATTTGAACTGAGGTCTTGTAGATTCTAATTCTAATGCTCTCTCTCCAAGGAAAGTAGGAGAGTATTCTGGAATTCAGCAGATGATGACGTTAAGAATGAGGAGGGAGTAGTCTAATTGGATGGTGTAGACTTCTAAACAGAATCGACTCCTGTTAGCACTGATAGTCAACAAGCATTTACTGAGATTAATAGATTTTCTTTCTTACCTAGGTAATTTAATATGTAATTTAGGTAATATACATCACCTTTCAAAGTTTTCTTCTGAATATCTGCCCTTTAATGGGAGCACAATATTGCCCTTCAGGTGCACTCTGGCGGCCTTCCTACTCACCACGGCCTAGCTCTCCCATCTCAGAAAAATCTGCCTAGTGATGGTGAAAGTTGGTACAGGCCTGATGCTCTGAGCACCAGGCATTTTCAGGGCTCTGTGATCTAAGGCACTGTGACATGGTAGATAAGGAGCTGACCTCAGAGTTGGGAGGACCTGAGTTCAAATTCTATCTCTGACAACTATTGGCTTGGTACACGTTTCTACACCAAGTAATATGGCATAGCAGATGGAGAGTAGGCCTTATGTCCCTGACACATACTGGCTATGTGATTGAACAAGTCACATAACCTTTCAGTGTCCCAGGAATTAACCCTATACGCTGCAGAAGATGTGTTCCTCTGCATTGATGGAGAACATTTCTCAACCGGCACTCCCCACACGAAGAAAACCATAGGTCTGATAGAAAGAAAGAAAGAAAGAAAGAAAGAAAGAAAGAAAGAAAGAAAGAAAGAAAGAAAGAAAGAAAGAAAGAAAGAAAAAGAAAGAAAGAAGAAAAGAAAAATATACCTCTTAACTTTCCTATTCTCATCTACTTTTCATGACTCAAAATTCTACCTAATTACAGAGATAAATCCTAAAATGAGGGCTGAAAGCTGTCATGTTATCTCAAGAACATGTTTCTCCTAGATAGAACTAGCCCAAACAAGACTTAAGTACCCTATCTTTATTGCTCATCTAGTTTTTATTATATACTGTAATCGTGAATATACTAAGATGAAGGCAGCTTAGTAAGCTTATGTCTTCAGAACACCCTCAATGATAATATTCAGGCAGTTAAAGCTGAAAGGAAGGGCAAGGCCAAGAACACCAATTGTTCATTGTAATTTTCCACGTCAGAAAGGCATGGCAACTCAGATTTGGCTTTGTCCCACTTTTAAATTGTTATGTGGGTTTTAAGAATATTAGTGTGCTACATCAAATTTTCACCTCTTGTTTTGTTAAAGTTTTATTTTTATCTTTCCAATTAACTTACCTACCTACTAGTGAACGATTAACTAAACTGTTCAACAGAGGTAAAAGTCTATGAGTTCTTTTTCACATTTGTAGCTTATTTTTACATATACAGAAAGAAATATCTTACATCTAAATGAAGAGTTAGGGAAGTAAAAGTTTTAGTTATTTCAAAGTTGTTGGAATGCAGGAGTTAGGACACTTTACATGTATCTAAAAAACCCAGCATGGCTGCAAACCTTTTTTCTGGAAAAGGGACTTTTCTCTTAAAGTTTCTAAAGTCTGGAACAAAAGATATGAAATAGCTTTGAATGCATGGAATACATTTTGACTGGGAATGTAGAAAAACTCAATGTAGAGACAGCACTACAGACTTAGAGAAAAATCCTTCCGTAGACATTTCATGGCCTACTTATTTATGGAAATAATTAGTAAAATAGTTCCAAAATGAGGGAACTCCACATAAAGACTCAAATTGTTAGTAACACTGAAATAGATCACATCTAAGCAACCTATTAGATTGCAGCATACCTGCCATGAACAGTAGTGGATTTGATCACATCCCCTGGAAGAACCACAGAGAGCTCAATGTCTTTCTCTATCATGTTTTCCTTCTGCTCCATGATGAAATTAGAGGATTCTACCAACTCATACGAAGAAACATCAATGCATTTAGTCTCAGCTGGAGGAAGTGGTGCCTTGCCTTTAGTTTTTCTTCTAACAAAAAACAGAGAACAAAAAATATTAACTCATTTAATAAGCAATATTAATGTAGCATTAGATTAAGATATTTATTATTTGAACATTGATAAGAATTCAATATTATACTTTAGTATACTAAGTCAACAGCATCAATATGTTCATCTTTCACACAATGAGCTGCTCTGCCTCTCTCCCTCTCACCATACTCTGTGCCACACCCAACTAGAACATCTTGCTTTTGTTTTGCTAACATAACCAAATTCTTATTCATTTTTCAGATGCATTTCTTCCACAAAATCTTCTCTGACTACTTTAGTAATACTTTATTTAAATAAGATAATATTTGTAAAGGGTTCACTTAAGAAAGTGCCTGGAATATAATAGGCTCTATAAAAATGTTTATTCCCTCCCTCCCCCAACCCACCCTACCTTCTTGCCAGGTGGCTCAAGGCATAGAGTGATGGAGTTGAAGTGAGGAAGAGCTGGGTTTAAATCTAGCCTCAGACATTTCCTAACTGTGTAACCCTGGAAAACCTCTTTGTGTTTTCGTTTCCTCATTTGGAAAATGGGGAAAATAATAGCATCTACCTCCCAAGGTTATTGTGAAGATAAAATGAAATAATATCTATAAAGCAATTTTGCTTAAATTTCTATACAAGAATATATATAATATAATAACTAGCATATATAAATTTCTATTATTGTTGTTGTTGTTACTTATTATTCTTATTATCCAAATTCCCACTGTACTTAGAGAAGATCATATTGGGCATTTCTTATTTCACAGAGCTGTTGTGGGAAAAACATTTTGTAAAATGCTGGAGTGCTATTAAAATGTGAGTTATTATTATTAGTATAGTTAATAGCATATAGTTTCTTATGTGATATTTCCTATCTCCAGGTAGTCTGTCACTTTGGGTTTTTTTTTTTAGAGTAAGGAAGGGGAACTTCTGTACCTGCTATACACACAACTACCATTTAGCACAGCACTAGGAAAATAAGAAGCATTCATCAAATACTGATTGATAATGTCAAATTTTATAACAATGCAATTTTAAAATATTAAAGACAATTATTTAAATATTATTTTCCAACTCTATTTAATAGAATAATTTGTTAAACTTCTAGAGGAGTAAATGATTTTCTTCAATCCAACTCAAACGTTTATTAAACATCTGATATGTATGAAGCACTGTGCTAGATGCCATTGCTATAACAAAAAATAGATAGTTGCTGCTTTTCAAGAAGCTTACATTTTACTGGGGGAATACAACATGTACAAATAAGCATAACAAGATAGTTTAAAGATAACAAAGGCATTAGAACTGGAATTCCAAGTTGGAATACAGAGAGGTAAAGATAAGAAGGGAATGCCTTCCTGGCATCAGAGACAATTTGTTTGCTAAAAGCGACAAGAGAGATGATCTTCAAGCATCCTCTGATTATCATTACAAAGGAAACACAAAATAGGGAGATACAAGCTTGCAAAAGATGTCCACCATATGTTCTATTGAAAATCCAAAAAATAAGGATCCCTACAAATCAAGCTTACCACAGCCCAATGTGAATGACATTGGTGATAACTGTTGTCAAATCCCAGAACCTCAAACTGTCTCTTCAATAAGATCCATAATGACCCCAAAATGATTGGTGCAGTAATAAATGCAGAAAAAAGCAAGTGGATGAAGAATGTTCAAAATAAGACAAGCAGTTGTATTAGCAGTCCATTGAGTTAGTCTAATAATACATCTATCACAAGCAATGATCTCAGCTTAGAATTCAATATTAGGAGAGAAAAAAAACTAAGCTGGAATATATTTGGGAACTTGTATGCTGCTGATGATGATCCAAAGCTGCTCCCTGCTACCAAAGAATTTCTTTTAACACCAATATTCCTAACAGAGAGGCAGCTTAAAATGGCAGATAAGAGAACCAGGGGTAGAATAAAAAATTATCCAGTCCATTTCTTTTCTTTGACATATGCCCCAAGTCCATGAAATCATGGATACAGGCAGTTGTCTCCCCTACAATAAAATTCTAGTGATGACACACAGCTTTGACTCATGTAATACCACAGCCTCAGAAGAATGAAAGTTGCAGACTACCCAAAGGACAATGGAAAAGAACATCTGAGGCTGCAATATTTTGCAGCGGAAGAATGATACAGACAGTGGTGTCAAACCAGGGTAAAAAAACAGAGGCCACTAATCCACACATAAGGGTACTTGCAGGCCACATATTGACTTAGTTTTTTTTTTTAATTACATCATTTAATTTTTAAAATTAATTTATTTTAATTTTCAACAATCACTTCCATAAGCTTTTGAGTTTTAAATTTTTCTCCCTTTCCCTCCACACTTCCCTCCCCAAGACAGCATGCAATCTGATATAGGCTCTACATATACATTCCTATTAAACATATTTTCACATTAGTCATGTTGTAAGGAAGAATTAGAACCAATAGGAGGAACCATCAGAAAGAGGAAAAAAAACAAAGCAGAAGAAAAAAAAGGGCAAATAGTATGCTTCAATCTGCATTCACACTCCATAGTTCTTTCTCTGGATGCGGACAGCATTTTCCATCATGAGTCTTTTGGAGATGTCTTAGATCTTTGCGTTGCTGAGAAGAGCTAAGTCTAGCAAAGTCAGTCATCCCACAATGATGCTGTCAGTGTGTACAACACTCTCCTGGTTCTACTCAATTCACATGGCATCAGTCCATACAAGTCTTTCCAGGTTTTTCTGAAGTCTGCCTGCTCATCATTTCTTATAAGACAATAGTATTCCATCACATTCACATACCACAATTTGTTCATCCATTTCCCAATTGATGGGCATCCCCTCAATTTCCAATTCTTTGCCATCACAGAAAGAGCTGCTATAAATATTTTTGCACATGTCGTTGACTTAGTTTTAAAATGTTACGGTATTATGTATGGTTTATTGTATTTTTATGTATTTTGTTAAACATTTCCCAATTACAGTTTAAATTCATTCAAGAGCATGTTGTGAGTCCCATGCAGTCACTGGATCCTATGTCTGACACCTCTAGTGTTAAAGATGCCACCAAGGAAGAAAAGGTGAGTCAGTCATGTACTGAGAGTGAGGAATAGCAATTGCAATGCTGCATGGCCCTTCCAGCATTCCACAGAACACTCGTTTGCCATCAGAATATGATGTAGATACTCTATGTTGTATTTATGAAAGGGCATAGATGAAGATTGCCCAGAATGAGAAGACACAGATGGGCTGTGATCTATCCTAATGGAGGGAAATATTTTTATTGATGAGAGTACAGATCCATGGAATATGCTCATTCAGTAGACTTTCTTCATGTTTTCCATAGCTCACTCAGGGTCCAACTCTAGGCATTATACTTTCAGTTTTCAAGACTCAGTAAAATGATAAGATTTCTTTTTTGTTTGTGTTCAATCATTTCAGTTATGTCCCACTTTACAATCCCATTTCAGGTTTTTTTTTTGGCAAAGATACTGGAATAATCTGCCATCTCCTTCTCCAGCTCATTTTACAGATGAGGACACTGAGGTAAACAGGGTTAAGTGACTTGCCTATGGTCACACAGGCTGGATTTGAATTCAAGAAGATGAATCTTCCTGATTCCAGGCCCAGTGCTGTATACACTGTGCTTCCTAGTTGGCCTACACATTATATACCTGCTTGCTTATCTTGCTAGCAAAGGCGTAGCATTGAATTTTTTTTTCACTATGACACTTCCCTATGTTTTCCATTCATTCAACTAAAACTGACATTTTAACCTGTTCAAGTCAATTTAATGACTTGGTGGTCAATCAAATGAATTGTGGAAAATGGTAGCTTTCACTTCAAATAACCCTGTTATTTATGATTTTGGGCCTAAAATTTAATTATACACCAAATAGAAATTTTGAAAATTTGTCCTTTAGTCTGAATAAATATTATTTTGAATGCAAATGTTAGTGGTTTTCACTCGAGGTATCATTTTGCAACTCATAAAAGAACAAGAAATACACACAAAAGCTCCTTGTCTAAGGAGAACTTCATTCCAATGTCTACTCTTTCATTCTTTTAGAATTAAATTCAAAGCCAAATGTTTCAACTTAACAGAATCAATGATCTCGTGTGGTTGTCAGCACTGTATTTCCCAAAATGAAAACAGACTATCAGATACTAGGTACAGCATTAGCAACATGTCTAATTTTCAGAGTACATTCATTTGTTTATAGAAAAAAGTCATATCTTGGTACAAATATCACACCTTAGAACCAATATGTGGCAACTAAAATATTTTTTGATAATGCTCAAGAAATGTGTTATTTTCATTTAACCTATTTCAAAACCAAATCTTTAAAACACTGTAGGAAAACAAAGTCAATACAGTTAAAAAGGAAGCATTTAACTGGGAAATCTTTGAAGCAAACTTCTCTGATAAAAGCCTGATATTCAAGGGTTTTTGAAAACTGATACAAATAGAGGATGTCCTCAAACTCTTTTCTGTTTTCTTTTTCTTTTTTTTTTTTTGAGGCAATTGGGGTTAAGTGACTTGCCCTGAGCCACAGAGCTAGTAAGTGTTATATGTCTGAGGCCACATTCGAATTCAGGACCTCCTGAATCCAGGGCCGGAGAACTATCTACTGCACCACCTAGCTGCGCCTTCAAACTCTTAGTGTCACACTAAGACACCTTATATTTAAGAACAATAATAATTCTCAATAGATAAATGGCTAAAGGCTATGAAGAAGTAGTTTTAAAAAATGTAAAAAGAAAAAAAAACCTGAAAAAAATGCCATTAATTTAATCTTGTAAAAGTTAAACCTAAGCTTGGGGCAATTTAAGCAAAAGTGATCCTGTGGAAATAGTTAAAAATGGTCACATAAAAGATACTAGATTATGTTTGAAGGGGATTCCAGGGCAAAGAATGCATGGGGGAATTTCAGAATGCTTTAGGGAAATAGGGATAAGATTTTATCTCCTAAACTGTGGTGTGCAGGCTAGATTCTGCAAGATAAAAAGTTCTAAATCCTGAGATTAGCTGCCAGTTAAGGGATTCTCCAGTTTGGACTAACAATGACTGACATCCAAAAAAACCAGACTAGTTCTCATTTTTATGCCCATTCCTGGGGGGGATACAGAGAGGAGGGGAAGCACTAATCTAATAGCAAAATACAGTATTAAAGTAAGCCAGAATTCTCTCTAAGGGCTATGTCAGAGGAATGACAACTGTAACAGGAAATAATCGTGCCAGAAGGCCTCTGAACACGGGCCTGCTCTGTTCAGTCTTTAACAGCTTAACTGAAGGATGATTAATTTTTTTGGACATATCAACTCTCAAAGTCCATTTACTAGGCTATAAAAGAGTTTGAAATGTCTGTTGGTGGATAGAGTACCCAAATTAACAAAATTACAGATCTGTGAGAAACTGAGATAAACTTAGGGGTGGGAAGAATAGGATATTTTTTCCTTATTTCTTTAAAAGAAAAACTTCTTGCAAAACATATTGGAGGGAGTAGGTTGAAAAAAGGTCCATTACCTTAAAAGGAGACATCTGGTTACCCTCATACCCAGTTTATTTTAAAGGCTGGCTTTTGCTCTTACCACTCCATAGAATTAGCCTTCTGAAGTCATTAATGATCACCTACTCCCAAAATCCAATTGATGTTTTTCATCCCTCATTCTTCCTCACCTTCTTGGGGGCAGCTAGGTGGCACAGTAGATAGAGCACTGGTTCTGGAGTCAAGAGGACCTGAATTCAAATACAGACTCAGACACGTATTAACTGTGTGACCCTGGATAAGTCACTTAACCCCAACTGCCTAAAAAAAAAAATAAAGAAGGGGGGGGAAATCTTTCTTGCCTTGATCTTTTTTGGTTGGCCCCTTTTGTTCCTCCTGTCTCCAAAGTGCTTATTTTTCTGGAGGTTCCCCCCCACCCACCTCCCCACCCCAGCCTTTGGTCTTTTCCATGTTTTCTTTCTAGTGACTTACTGACAATTTCAACTCTTACTCCTCTGTAAAATAACTCTCAAACCCATTTCCAGCCCCCCCCTTCTCTCTCTCTCTCTCCCCTCCTTCCCTTCAAGTCCCACAATTGCACAGGCCTGCTTGTTCATTTTTCCCCTCATATTTCCTACCAACACCTTAAACTCGATGTCTAAAGCATAACTCACCATTTAATGGTAACGCCATTTTTCTAGTCCAGTGGCCTAGAAAACTTCATATTTTTTTGACTCTCCTTTTTCTCGATACACAATTAGTTGTCAAGTCCTGTCAATGTCAACTTCACAGTTAACCTTCCTTTGCATTTCCTTATCTCTTTCATCTAGATTGCTACAATTATCTTCTAATAGATTTTCTTGACTCTAGGCTCTAGGCTCTCTCCATCTATTCCATCCCACAAGCTCCCTAGATTAAGGTTCTTGATGTACATACAGTCTTTACTACATTACTCCCCTGCTCAAAACCTTTCGATTATTCCCCAGTACCTAGCTAAAAAAGACTAAATTGTAAGCCCGGAATTCATAGCACATTTTCATCTTGCCACCGATCTAGACTTCCATCATTCTCTACAATTATTCTCATGAGAATTCTGCATTTCAGCCAGACTTTTTTGTTTTAAAATTATTTCTAAGTTAAATTTTATTTTATTTTCACAAAGATCTGCCTTCTCTCCCTCTCACTTTTCCTTTCCCCTCCTCTTCATTAAGAAAAATAAAACTCATTTCAAGTATGTATAGTCAAGCAAAGCAAATTGCCACTTTGGCCATGTCCACAAAATACATATCTCATACACACTCCAAGTCCTTCACTTCTCCAGTAGGAGGTACATACCATGTTTCAATATGAGTCCTCTGGAATTGTGGTTGGTCATTTTTTGGACAAGATTTCTTTAGTCTTTCTAAGTTGTTTCTGATCACTTCCTCTGTATCAGCTCACAAAAGTCTTCTTAGGTTTCTCCAAAACCATCTTTTTCAATATTTCTTACAGCACAATAGTATTGCACCATATTCATAGGCCATAACTTGTTCAGCCATTCCCCAACTTAATGTCATCCCCCTCTGTTTTCCAGTTCTTTGTCACAACAAAGAGAACTGCTATAAATAGTTTTATACATATGGGTCGAACTTTTCCTCTTACTGTGATCTCTTTGGGGTATAAATTTTGTACTGGCATTACTAGGTCAAGGTTAAGTGCAGTTTAAATAGCTTTTTTTTTAGGCACACAAATTGCTTTCCAAAATGTCTGGATCGGTTCCCATTTCTACCAACAGTCTATTAAATGTACCTGTTTTTCCAGAGTCCCTTCAGCATTTATCATTTCATTTTTTTTTTTGTCATGTCATACTTGCTAATCTGATGGGGGTGAGGTGGAACCTCAGAGTTCAGACTTTTCTACTTAGTATTTTTCAAACCTTATTACATCCTTCATATTGTTCCCTCCCTCTCCTTGCATTTTTGACTATTAAAAATGAAACTATCCTTCAATGCCACATCTCAGTTTCTTTTCTTTCCTCCTACCCTTTTTAAAATAAAATTTTGATCTTTTATTTTTATATCCCTCTACCTGAGAGCCATCCTATTTAAGAATTTTTTAAAAAAAAGAATAAAAAGAGTAACAAAACCAGCAAAACTGATAATATATAAAAAAAATTGACAACATATGTAGTGTTTCCCAGCCATGGACCCTCCCCCGCCTTGTGTATGTGGGATCCATGTTTGGGGAACAAATTATTTTATTTACATTTTTGTAATCTATATACATATATATTTATACACACACATATATGCATACATATTGCCTTCTCGACTCTACTTACTTCCTTTTGCAAAATTTACATAAGTCTTTTGATGCTTCTCTTTATTCATTGTATTGATTATTTCTTATAGTACACCTATGTACCACAATTTATGCCCCAATCAATAAGCACGTATTTTGTTTCCATTCTTTGCTACCACAAAAAATTGTACTATAAATATTTTAGTGTATATGGGGGCCTTTTTTTTTTAAATCAATCAACTCATTGGAAATATATGTCTGTCAGTAGAATCTCTCGGTCAAAGGGTATGGACATTGTAATCATTTTATTTGCCTGATTCCAAATTGCTTTCCAAAATGGCTGTACTAATTCAGAATTCCACCAACAATACATCAGAGACCCTATATTCCAACAACCCCTCCAATACTGATTTCTTAACTTTTGTCACCTTGTACAATTTACTGGAGTAAGGTGAAACCTCAGGGTAATTTTACTTTGCCTTTCTCTTATTATTGGTGATTTGGAGCATTCTTTCATGCAGTTCATTAACAATTTGCGACTCTTCTGAGAACTGCTTATTTAAAATAGTTGACCACTTAAATACTGCCTCCTAACCAATTCTAAAAACATTTTATATTAACCAATTAATAAGCATCTTATTAAGATGCTTATTAACTACTTGCTAATAAGTACGGTGCAAGGCAATGTGGATACAGATATGAAGAATGAAATAATATCTACTCTCAAAGAGCTTACATTTTAACAGAATTGTAGGATCTGTGCAATACTTACATATTGCTTTGTAGTTATTTTTATAGGTGTCATCTACACTGGCTAAGCTCTGAAGTTTTTTAAGGGCAGGGACTCCCTAAGTCAGCTATCAAAGATCCTCCACAATCTGAACCCAATCTATCTTCTCAACCTTATTACCTATAGTACTTAAGAGAAACTTATTTTAGTCAAATTGTCTGCTCATTTCTCCCCAAAACAAAAGCAGAGTATGCTTACATTCCTACGTTCTTTGTCTTTCCTTATTCATTATCCAAACCCTGAGGATTCGGCTACTATCCCAGCATTTCTTCTTGTCTGATTCCCATCCAACCTTGAAGGCCCTAGGTCAAATCGCACCTCTTTTCCTGCTTAACTATTTAATAAATACTAGTCTTTGAGCATATGACTAACCATACTAGATTAGACTTTTACTATAAAGTACTCATTTTCCCTGAGAGGCCATGACTTGACTTGCACTGTATCCTAATCCATGTAAATGAGCTGTGCAAGCTGGAACAGGGCTCTGCTGTACTTCATCAGGCCTTATTAACCTCATACTTGGTACTTCTTAAATTAAAATGGGCAGTTTTGTTGACTAAAAAAACCAAATCCACTCTAATTTGAAACACGCATCTGAATAGTAATTTATTGATTTGTATTTTCTGTAACTTGAAAGTCACTAACAAGACAATAGATGGAAGACTAAAATACCCCCATTTACATGTTACCTTTTTAGAGTAATCATGAAAAATATAATTATGTTTTCATTTTAAAGAGAAAAATAACCAGCTAGTCATCTAATCAACAAATCTCATGCATTTCCCTCCAGTGCAAAGCTGTTGCTAAAGTGACTTCATGTAAGATAGATTCTGTTCTACTATTTAAATCAAGTATGTTTCAAAGGGAAAAAATCCTCACCCTATCCCTAAAGCCAAGATCTAACAGTTCTAGTTAAAAAATCTTTCCTCACATGTATCTCACCCCAATTCTTCTCTATTTCTACTGTCACCAGCCAAGTATAGGCCTTTATTCCAAAGTACCTTGACCTATAAATGGCCTCTTAAAACCTTCCCAATTCCATGTGTTATTCTACCAACCACCTTTCACACAGTTACTAGATATTTTCCATGTCAATAAATCAAATTAACATGTACTTCTTAAGTGTTAAATACATATAAGGGCAATGTGTTAAGTGCTGGGGATACAAGAATTGAAATAACGCCTACTCAAAACGAACTCCCAAGGAGGAAGATGAATACATATAAAAATGTCTACAGTGTACATAGTAAAGTAATAAAATACAAAGTTTTTGCTATACTTCAAGAGACTTGCAGTTCTGTGCCCAAATTCCAGTTTGGGGTTTTATCTTCCCACATACATGTACATTAGTCAGAAAACCCCCTAGACAACACAGGCTTTATTCGATGTCTCCTGCATACCCACTATAAAGTGCCAACCTTCCTTTGTGAACTACATCAAATACACAACACATCAACACCTCAAGTCTTTCAAAGGAGTTGTGTGGGGCTCAAGGAGAATGAGTAACCTGCTTCACGTATTACAGTTGAGATAGGGTTTGAAACCTGGTTTTCCTATCATATGCATCATTCCACTATGCCAGGTTATTACATCTAAGATTAAATGAAAGATACAAGTAACACATAAGCTTAGCAGTAGGTTCATTTGTAGCTCTAATACCTTTTATACAGAATATCTTTTACCCTCAGAGTTTTTAAGCTTCTCTGCACTGAGACTCTGATTTGGGGAACAGTCAGACATAAGACTTCAGTGGGATAGAATCCTCCACTGCCTCTTTTTAAAATTTTACTTATTTTTAATTTATGAAATAAAACAAGCATTTCCATAACAGTAAAATAATAA
The DNA here is from genome assembly GCF_003287225.1 of Phascolarctos cinereus. Taxonomy (NCBI): domain Eukaryota; kingdom Metazoa; phylum Chordata; class Mammalia; order Diprotodontia; family Phascolarctidae; genus Phascolarctos; species Phascolarctos cinereus. Next base: position 225,336,675 of record NW_027556098.1, on the reverse strand, counting down.
AAAGATGATTGCACATGAAGCTGCAAATCTATCATGTACAACTTGTTATTCCTTTTAAAAATATAAAGTTATTATATGACATTTTTTCTTCCCTCCCCCCTTGCCCTAGAGATGGCTACCATTAGACACAAATACGTGTGTGTGTGTGTGTGTCTGTGTGTGTGTGTGTGTGTGTGTGTGTAAAAAACATTCTATACATACATCTATTTATCAGTTCTTTCTCTGGATGCAGACAACATCTTTGTAGATCCTTTGTAGTTAATCTGGGTATTTATAATAGTCAAAATGACTTCGTTGCTCAAAGTTGTTCTTAAAACAATATTGCCGTTACCGTACACAACATTCTCTTGGTTCTGCTCATTTCACTCTTCATTACTTTGTGCAAATCTATCCATGTTTTCCGAAAATCAACGAGCTCATCATTTCTTATAGCACAGTAGTATTCCATCACAATCACACTGCCTCTTCCCTTTCATATAATTAGTAATCTGACATTCATATATCGCTTCAAGGTTTATGAAAAGATCCTTATAACAAACTCATGAGAAATGTATCGCAAGTATTATCATCGTTATAATTCTCAAGGCATAAGACTGAAGTAAAGCTTAGAAAAGGACTGACAGAGAGCTTGGATGAGCATACTTGGGTTCAGGATTTCAGGATGTAAGAGTAAAGGCATCTTAATAGTATGCTCAATAAGCTCACTGCCTTTATATTATGAACATATTCTTGAAGACACAGAAGACACTGTGGAGTATTAGATAGAGAGCATTCAGTTCCCACCTCTAACATACTCTGGCTATGCAACTCTGAAATATTACTTCACTAAGTTTCAGGGAAAGTGGTGACCCGCATCCATAAAAGGAATTTCCTGACCTAGGAGTTACTTAGGCTGATCCTAACTCTATTATTACGAGCATGTTAGCTCAAGGATACAGGGGGAGATAGGCCAAGGAGTAGGGAGGAGAAAGTCATGGTTTATAGATATGACAAAAATAAGGGTCTTGAACCATCAATTCTCCCCATTTTACAGTTTAAGAAACTGAGGTTCAGGGATGAAGCAGTTTGTCATGGTCACACAGCTATTAAGTATAAGAGGGAAGGATCTGAGTCTAGGTCTTTGCTCACTTCAGGTCCCATATGCTATTTACTACATTAGGCTGCCTCATTTTCTTGGAATGCAGATCGGACTTTGTGAAAGAGAGAAAGGAGTAGATTCCCCTTTTTTTCCCCCAACAGTCAATTTCCTATCTGCTTCCACTCTCTTGCCCTTCACTCGCTAATAAGAAATAGGGTCACTTTAATGTAGAAGTTTTTTAGCAAACCTGGAATCTCCCTTCTGACATCAGCTTGTACTTCCCACTCACTCTTTTAAGATTTTTTTGAGAAATTTCTCTGAATAATTGGTGTTCTACCAACTCCACTCAATGGCCACAACTCCTATAAATTGAGTTCCTTCTTTGCATCCAGTTATAAATGATTTCTAGAAGATCTGCGACATAGCCTTGACAATTCCTTAAAGTATTAGGTTTTCTAATGGCAAATATCCCCTACTTTACTTTATTTCCATACAGTGACATAACAGCTAATAGCATTAGTTCATTATTCACATTGGTGAAATAAGGTAATATCAGTATGTTATTATTATTATTTTGTAATTCCTACCCATCAAATCAGTTGCCAATTCCTATGGATTCTATTTGTGTAATCAACTCTACCTTAGCATTCCCACTGTGCCCACCCGTGCCTCCTTACCTCTTGTTTAGATTATAAAATAGCCTAAAGGTCACCTGCCTCAAGTCTCCTTCTCTCTCCAATCTAATAAACATATTTCAACCACAGCTTTCTTCCTAAAGCAAAGCTCTGATCATATCACTGGGTTATTTTGTTTTGTTTTATTTTGAAACCCTCACTGGTTTCCAGTGACCTACACATCAAAACCTAATCCCTCCACCTGGCATTCTTCAAGATCCTCTAAAATCTGGTTCTGCTCAATCTTTCCACCCTCTCTTGCTTTCTTGCACATGTTTTGTGTTCTGGTCAAAAATGGACTTCTCCACAATCCTGATACTCTCCAACTCTTAAACATGTCACGTCTTGTTTTCTTCCACTCATACAAGTACCTCTGAGATGTATTCCTTCCATATCCTTTTCCTGACTTCAATTTCTACCTCTTAAAACCCTGCCTATCTTTCAAGGTCCAATTTAAATTTGTCCTTAAAAGAATCAGGTTTTACTGGAAAAGAGTATGGCAGAAACTAGGCATAGACCCAAATCTCACACCACATACCAAAATAAAGTCAAAATGGGTTCAGAACTTAGATATAAAGGCTGACACCATAAGTAAACTGGGAGAACAAGGAATAGTTTACCTATCAGATCTATGGAGAACAGAAGAATTCATGACCAAACAGGAGATAGAGAACATTATGAAAAGCAAAATGGATAATTTTGATTACATTAAATTGAAAAGTTTTTGCACAAACAAAGCCAATGCAACTAAGATTAGAAGGAAGGTAGAAAATTGGGAAAGAATTTTTACAGTCTTTTCTGATAAAGGCCTCATTTCTAAAATATATAGAGAATTAAGACACAAGGCATTCCCCAATCGATAAATGGTCAAAGGATATGAACAGGCAGTTCTCAGATGAAGAAATTAAAGCCATCTATAGTCATATGAAAAAATGCTCTAAATCATTATTGATTAGAGAAATGCAAATCAAAACAACTCTGAGGTACTACATCACACCTATCAGATTTGCCAACATGACAAAACAGGAAAATGATAAATGTTGGAGAGGATGTGGGAAAATTGGAACGCTAATACATTGTTGGTGGAGTTGTGAAATGATCCAACCATTTTGGAGAACAATTTGGAACTATGCCCAAAGGGCTACAAAAATGTGCATACCCTTTGAGCCAGCAATAGCACTTCTAGGGCTATATCCCAAAGAGATCAAACAAATGGGAAAAGGACCCACATGTACAAAAATATTCATAGCAGCTCTTTTTGTGGTGGCAAAGAATTGGAAATTGAGAGGATGCCCATCAATTGGGGAATGGCTGAGCAAGTTGTGGTATATGAATGTAATGGAATACTATTGTTCTATAAGAAATGATGAACAGGCTGACTTCAGAAAAACCTGGGAAGACTTATATGGCCTGATGCTGAGTGAAGTGAGCAGAACCAAGAGGACTTTGTATACAATAGCAGCCACGTTATGCAATGACTAAGAATGTTAAACTGAACCCTTCTGAGCATTACTAGGATCTAAGACATCTCCAGAGGCCTCAGGATGGAAAATGCTGTCCACATCCAAAGAAAGAACTATGGAAGTCGAATCGCTTTCACTTATTTTTACCTTCAGTTGAGTTTTGTTTCATCTTTCATCTCCTATTGGTTTTAATTTTTACTTACAACTTCACTAATGTGAAAATATGTTTAATGGGTATGTAAATGTAAAGCATGTGTTAGATTGTGCGCCGTCTTGGGGAGGGTGGCGGGGGGAGAAAAAGGGAGAAAAAATTTTCAACTCAAAAGCATATGGAACAAAAAAATTAAAAAAAAAAAGAATCAGGTTTTAATCCTTGCCCTGTCATTTACCACTGCTACGTCAATGGGCAAGAATATTTCTTGGGGATTCAGTTTTTGCATCTGTGAAATTCAGGGATTGGAACTGAGAACCTATTACGTTCACTGCTAAAAGCCAACCCCGATCCTCTAAGCTGGTAGTGATTGTTGCCTTATACAGTCAAAACTGTCTCCATACTTGTCTTATGGACTGGTACTCTAGCCTGTGTTATAATAGTTTACACATATCTTTACAGCTCCTGTCCTGCAAACTCCTTGAAGGCAGGGAAATATCTTACTGAACTTTGTTATCTTCCTTAGCACCAGCACAGGGGTTATACACAATAGGTAAGTACAGTATGTACTTAATGTTTGTTTTATGGTAGTGCTATCTAATTTTGTTTCTGCTAAATAAATAAAATTATTTTGTATTTCCTGAGCATAAGAAAGCATCATAAGAAAGTACCCTGTATAAAGTACTCTGGTGACAGGGAAAATCAATTTGAAATTAATTAGATAAAGATGTAGGCAGGTGGCACAGTAGATGGAATGCAGAAGACCTGCGTTTGGCATTAGACATCAGCTATGTGACTCTAGCAAATCACTTAATCGCTGTCTGCCTCAGTTTCCTCATCTGTAAAATGGGGATAATACCAGCAACTACCTCCCAGGGTTGTTATAGGGATAAAATAGGGCATTTGTAAAGTGACTTACAAACCTTAAATTGTTATATGAATGCTACTTATTGTTAAGTGACTTTCCTAAGTCATACTGCTAATAAGTGTCTGAGGTAGAATTTGAACCCAGGTGTTTTTCTGACTCCAAGTCCTGTTCCTCTTTTACTCCATGACGCTGCCACTCAAATAGAAATCATAAAATTTTAGATCTTAAAGGAACCTAGCTCTTAAGAGATCAACTAAGTTGGAATCTGCCAGAAGCAGCTAAAGGCACATTGCTCTTTAAGCACATATCTGACGTTCTTTTGGCCAAAAATAAATGAGTCTCTACCTGTGTGTTGACTCACCTCATTAATTACAAACCATATATCCCTAGCCTTGGAGGGGAGAAGAGCTCAAGCCCAAAGTTCTTTTTCCCCACAGTTCCTCCTCATACCATCCAAAACAAATTCCCAGGAGGGTGGTCTTACTGGTGCTTTCTTTTCTGAGATGTTATCTCCATTTGGCAGCTCCTCCCTCAAATCTTATTACTGTTGTCATATTCCTTTCTCTTTTTCTCTCCACCTCCCTCCCACCCCTCCACTCGAGCCCCTAGCTTCCTTTTTAGTGCTAGGATCTCCCTGTTTTCCAAGATGAAAAATTTGTGAAAAATTATGGGCATCGTTGAGGGCCTTTTCTAGATTTTCCTAGCCCAGTCATCCATTAGAACAAGGGCCTTCTGGAGACAAATTACTATTTTGATCCGTGCATTTATTTGTATAAAGTATGTTAAAGTATACACCAGCAGAAATAAGGTGGTATATAATCTATGGCATCAACTATATACACATATGCATATATAGATACATCTCCTTAAATATATATGCATGAGTACGTGTATGTATATATATATATATATATATACACCACATACACACACACACACACACACACACACACACACACACACACACACACACAGAGGCATAAATGTCTCCACGTCAGAAGCTACGTAAGTTGAAACCTAAAATATTTACCCTTTCAGAAGTATGGAGTTTAAAAGTCTTATTTTTAAGTAAGAAAACAAATGAATCCTATTTATATGATACACTTCCTCCCTCTCTTTTCTCTAGAGTGGCACAGAGACACCAAGTTTAAGTAAAGGATTTTCAAGGGAAAAAGTAAAATATGACTTTAAAATTACTATTACAATATAAACCAAAGAATAAAGATAAAGGAGTACACATACATAAATACAGACAACTGAATAAAAACTTAAATACAAAGATATTTTATATATATATATATATATATATATATATATATATATATATATATATATGTACACACACACACACACACATATATAGGGAGGTGTATAAAAATCGTAAAATAAAATATTTTATCTTAAAAGATTAATGACTTCTGGTGGAGGTTAAGAGCTTTATCCTAAGGCCCAAGCTAGTGAAATGAACCCAGGTCTTTCAATTCCTAGTTGGTGGGTCTTTCCACTCTTCTACTCCTGCCTATTTTTTCTGTACTCCAGGGGCTTTATCAGTGAAGCCTGTCCCATCAAACAATCACCTTTATGGTCGCAGGAGAGAAGAGTACTCTCTAGGTTAATGATACACACATTTTCTTGCCTCTGGATAGGTACATACTTAAAACTACTTTAGAAAGAAGTCATCAACACTTTTATAGACACAATATAGAAATATTTGGGGAAGCTAGACACTCTTCACAGTATGAATCATACATGATAATTAACACTGTATGCATCATATTGAATCAAATACTTAATAACCTCCTCCCTCAGTCTCTACTTACTTTCTGATCTTTTCCTCCTCCTTGCCAACCACCTTCCCCACCCAGGACACACTTTCAGGCCCAACTCTTCTGATTAGTGGTGACACCCTCTAGGAGCACCATTTCTGGAAAGGTCACATGACTCCAGAATTTTTTCTTCTCTAAACTATCTCACATTTCCCCTACCTCCTTCCAGCTGCCCTTTATATGTCTCACCCCATTAGAATCTTCCTTATTCCCCACCAATTAATAAATCATTTGTTAGAAGCATAGAGAACATCACTACCTAGAGTGAACATAACATATTCAGGAAATCACTGCTTACAGATAATATGAATTCAGAAACTTTTTTGTTATAGTTATTTTATGTGTAGAGAAATGTGTTCTTTCCCAGACTATTGTTCTAAAGAGATTCTGACACTTATTTCCATAACACAAAAACATAAACCAAGAAAAGTTCTTAAAAATTCTCCTTAAAACAAGTTTCAAATTACACTGCAACATAATTCCTTAGGCACTTCACCAGAATTTCTAAAAGATCGAGTAAGAGAATAATATGGTACAACACTGGCACTGAAATGAAAATATAGTGTAGTGCATGTAAAAATTTTTTTACTAGGTGTCTCCATATCAGAAGCTACATAAGTTGAAACTTAAAATATTTACTCTTCAAGATGTATAAAGTTTCAAAGTATCATTTTTAAGTAAGAAAACAAATGAATCCTATTTATATGATACACTTCCTCCCTCTCTTTTCTCTAGAGTGGCACAGAGACACCAAGTTTAAGTAAAGGATTTTCAAGGGAAAAAGTAAAATATGACTTTAAAATTACTATTACAATGCAAACCAAAGCATAAAGATAAAGGGGCACATTGTAAATACAAACATACAAAATAAATAGTGGGAATGAAGACATCAACAAAGCAAATATTTCTGTTAGGCACAAATTAACCTTAAACTTCAATAACTGTGTAATAATATTGTCTAGAAAAAGCACTGGACTAGAATACAGAGACCTGGATTCAAATCCCAGATCTGACCTTAGCTGTGTGACAGCATACCAATAAATCACAACTTCTCTGAGCCTCTATTGTCTCATTTTATAATGGGCATATTATTGTTATTTACACAGCCCCACAAGGTAGTCGTGAGAAAAGCTTTTTGTAAAATGCTATAGAAATGAGTTATTATTATTGTGAGAACTTTTAAGCCACAGATTGTGCGAACTACACTCTAAAGAGATAACACTACACATTTTCAAATATTTCCTTATAAGTTCCCATTAAATAAAATCTTTAAGCTCCCTTTCCATAAAAGAAAAACATTCACAGGGAGGAGTAATCTGTCTTTATCAATTAGCAGTCTAATATATCTACATGCATCTAATATTCCCAGAATGCTATCATTCCCCTTTTGTTAAACACTCTGACTAGCTGAAAGGAGCCCTTAGAAATATTTCAGGAGTGTTTGAGAATTTGAGGTCTAACAGCAAAGATGTTAAATAACTTTTTATACAAATGTGGTATTTCTAATAATAAATTTGTATCATCTCAAAAGACAGAGAGGCTCTAACTACATGGTATTTCATTAACAGATTATTTCCTACTGTTACATGCATCATGATCATTAACCAAATAAATCTTTTGGGATTCCTTTGTTCAGTTATCTGGCAGCTTCTGCATCAGATAAGCAAGCTGGATCACTGTCATGACATATTAAATGCATAAATCCTTATATACAAAACAAATCTGACAAGGAACAACAGAGAGGGTAGAGTGAATATGTGGAACTAGGGATGTGATGGAGGGAGGGGCTGTGGAACCCATTCTATAAAGCTATCAATTAGTCAATTAGCATTAATTAAGCAGCTACTGTGTGGCAGGCATCATGGTAAAAACTGGAGGTACAAAAAAGGCAGAAAAAAAAATCCTTGCCTTCACGGTTCTTATAGTCTCATGGTGTAGACAACATGCAAACAACCATGTACAAACAATATATGTAAGATAAATTGGTGGGAATGGGGCAGTCTGAGAAGGAAGACACTAAGATTAAAGAGGACTGAGAAAGACTTCTTGCAGAAGGTAGGACTTCAGCAGGGATTTGAAGGAAGCCAATGAAGCCAGAAGGATGACACGAGAAAGGAGATTCCAGGTGTGAGTGACAGACAGTGAAAATGCTTGGAATCAGGAGATGAGGATTTACTTCATAAGAACAAAGGACATATGCATGCAAATATAAATCACAGATTTTGTTTAGGGCTCACCCTGGCCGTAACATATAATGTCATTTCAAATATCACCTAGGTTGCCCATCTCAGTAACCCTTACTGTTTTCTATGGACAATATAACCTGAACTCACAAGATCAGAATGAGACATACCATCCTTGGACTTGGCCAATGTGTGGAGTAGAGACATGCTTTGCTTGACTGTGCCTGTTTGTTAAAAAGATTTTGTTTTTCTTCTTTTTTTCCCAATTGGGAGGCTGAAGAGGAGGTCTGAAGGATAACTCCCCTCCAAAAAAGGAAAGAAAAAAGGGTCACTGAAGCACTTTTTAAAAAAAAAAACTGCAGAGAGGTGAAGAGAAGGAAAGCTTTGAAACTAAGACTGAATTAATTATATATTTAAAAAGAAAAGCAAGATTTGTGGTTTCCTATACCATCCTCATCCTCTGCTCTACTTTGGATATAGAAATACTTATTCTATTTGCTGTTAAATTCAGAATTAAAAAATAATAGAAATTACTGAGACAGACTAGGGGAAGGGATATTCAGAATGCATGACATCTTGGGGTGGGGGAAGGGGGGAGATGGGGTGAAAATTTGGAACTCAAAAACTTGTATGGGGTGAAAATTTGGAACTCAAAAACTTGTGGAAGTGAATGTTGAAAACTAAAAATAAACAAATTTATATTTAAAAAAAGATAATTTGATTGGCATAGCAAAAAAAAAAAGAAATTACTGACAGAACAGCCAATCTCTGCTTGACATTTATATAGCACTTAAAAGCTTGCAAAGTACTTAAGATACATTATCTCAATTAAACCTCACAATCCTGTGAGTAGGTAGATGTTTTTTTCTTTGTTCAGACATGTTATTTCATTGGTACAGGAAACTCCCTGAAAACTTCATCTACCAACACAGATCAGCAACTAATGGGAAGTTAAGTGTCATGCCTAGGGTCCAACAGACAATATGTGTCAGAAGCAGGGTATTATTGGTTTTGAGATTGCCTGTCTATCCACTAATCTACTCCACCCAAACAGGTAGGTACACTACAGGTATTATCTCCATTTTTCAGATGAGAAAACAGGTTCAGAGACAGTTAAGTGACTTGCTTATGGTCCCAATGCTAATGAATGAGCCAGATGAGACTTGAATCAAGGTCTTTTCTAACTCTAACATTCTATTTTCTATACAATCCCTAGGTAACAATCCTAACAGATCAGCAGCTAATACTGGGGTTCTGCAACAAAGTATAAATAGTATGGCTTCTATACAGTCAGTTATCTAGTCAGTCAGTCAATATTAGGAAAATCATTTTAGTGGCTCAATGGAGGATGGATTGAAGTGGGGAGAAACTTGAGGCTGGCAGACAGACCCACCAGCAGCTATTGCAATATTCAATGCATGAGGTGATAAGGACCTGCACCAGAGGGGCGGCAGTGTCAGATGAGAGAAGGGGGTCTACACATGGGATGTGGAGCTGAAACAGACAGACTTTGGCAACAGACTGAATAAGAGTTAGTCTGGAATCCAGGATTACTATTAGGTTGTGAACCTGGGGGAGTGGGAAGATGGTGTTGCCATCTACAGTAAAATGGAAGGAGAAAGGGGGGGAAAGTTTAGGAGAAAAGATAATGAGTTCTGTTTTGGACATTGCCAGTTTATAATGTCTACTGGACACCCCAGGCAGAGATGTCTGAAAAGCAGTTGGAGAAGCAAGACTAGAGGTCAGCAGGGAGGTTAGGGAAGGATAGAACCATCAGCACAGAAATGCTAATTAAATCCAGGGGAGCTTAGTTTGGCTGACTCAGTCACTGGGGTTGTTTTTAGTTAAATCCAGCTGATGCCCTTCCAGAAGTTTTCACTCATAATTTACACCACATTTAATACTATATCAACATACTGGGTGTGGATTAAAAAGTTTTAAGCTCATTTTTTCTTTCAGATGTAGTGTATTCAATCAATCAACAGACTGCCAGACACTGTGTTAGGTGCTAGGTATATAAATAAGAAGGAAACAATCCCTACTCTCAAGGCTCCTCAGTTAAGCAGATTTTAAACCAAACTGCCAAAGAACCTTTTATATGAGGTTATGTCTGACAGAGTGTAAGCCCCTTAAGATTTGGGATTGTTTAATTTTGTTTTCATCTTTTTCTCCCAGGGATTTGGCATTTATAAATGTTTGTTGACTAATTCATGGTGACTGAAGGTTACCAAAGGATAGAGAACTGGAAAAGTCCTTAGAGACAGTTAACTCAATTCCCTTATTTTACACCTGAGGAAACTAAGTCCTAGAGAAGATCCGTTACTTGCCCAACATCACCTAGGTAGTAAGTAACAGTACTGAGATACAAAGACAGGTCCTCTGATACCTTCCAAATCTTGTGCTATTTATCTTGTGCCTTACTGACTTCACTAAATGATGATAACTATGCTCAAGAGGATAATGACCCCAGGGCCTCTGGAACACAGGTTTCATCCATTCCTCCTCCTCCCATAATCAACCTTACCTTTCTCCTGAAGCAAAACTGATCTCTTCCTCTGTGCTCCCAAACTTAATACCTTCCCTGTAGCATTTATCACAGTTGGCCTGGAATTGTAGTAATTTAAGGATATGTCCTTTCCCGTCTACATAACTGTACATTTCTTACGATCCAGAATGGTTCCTCTCTCTACCTCCCACAGGGCTTAGAATGGTACCTTGCAAATACTAAATGATAGTTTTGTTTTATTAAATATGCTTCCTAATTATAAGATAAAAAGGACACATACATTTTAACAAATGATTTTGTAATTAGAGAGCTTCATAATACAATTTCTCACAATCATCACACAACTAGACTACTGAAATATACCAATTGTAAGTTTCAAATCCAAGATAAGCATATTTTGAAAATGTAACTGAATAAAATATGAAAGTAAGACAGTAGAAGAAAGAGCACTAGACAGAGTAAGATGGCCTAGGTTTGTCACTGGCCTCCCATTAAATATCGGAGTGAATGTGGCTTCATCCTTAATTTGTTATCTAACTAGATGGTAGAATCATAGGTTGAGAACTAGAAGGAAACTTAGATGTCCACCCTCTCAATTTAGATGTGAGAACTGTTGCCCAAAGCACAGGTGATAAACAATTGAGCCAAGATTCCAATCAAGGTCCTTTAACTCAAAATGTGACTGCTTTCCTCCCAAGCTCTAAACATGCAATTAATTCTATGGTTGCATGGCTGGCACAGTAATATCTTTAGAGTGTGATCTACTTTGGACAGCAAATAAGGCAGTTTTTAAAGCTAAAGATTGATCCTACTATCTATGTGAAAAGAAAAGGAAGATAGAAGACCTGATATATTGCATAATCTTTTTTCTGTTCTAACAGGTGGATGCAAATGTTCATCCTATTTAATGCTTAATTTTAGAATAAAAATTTAAAAATTAATTTTAAAATGTATTTACTTTAAAAGGGTATTTTTAAACTGCTTCTTGCCCCCTTTATACTGAAATATCTTTAATCAATCAATAAGCATTTATTAAGGACCTACTTTGTCTCTGATTTATAACCGATCTAATGTGCATTTAAGACAGCATCACTACAACATACAGCATCACTCATGACAATATTTTTTAACCTAGCAAAATTTAGCACTAATATTTTCTGAAGCATCACATTAGAAGGAACCAGACTCAAGAAAACCACTAGACACAGGAATACTAACATCTCCTATTTGGGAAAGCTTCCTTTCTTGAATTAAAACTTTATACTGATTCCCTCAGAACATCAACAATCTGTCACATAAAGAAAAGTACTTAATCATTTGTTTGGTCTTTTGTTATCTCTCTCTCTTTCTGTCTGTCTGTCTGTCTGTCTGTCTGTCTCTCTCTCTCTCTCTCTCTCTCTCTCTCTGTCTCTCTCTCTCTCCCTCTCGATATAATATATATATATATATATACACACACATACACACACACACATACACACATTTAGATAGATAGATAGATAGATATAGATAGATAGACAGATAGATATAGTAGCTTTCCTTCCCCATCCTTACAGTCCCAAGAGAAAGTTTAATTTATATTAAGCTTAGAAATATTCTAAAATCCATTGGCTCTTTTTTTGGCCTAGAAACAACAGAAGGAAATGACAAAGAAATACACAGCATTCACAAAGATAAGAGAATATGCCTGAGGAAATAGGTGGGCCTAAAAACAAAGATGTATATGCTATGCCAAGTAACCCTGCTCAAGAAAGCACCATATTCAATTCTTAGCAAGAGGCTTTGTTCAGAAATAGCTACTGAATGTTCAAAACATTTTTATTATCTGTCTTTCATATATTTTGGTATATTATTATAAATTAATAATTTCCAATAAACAGAAGTTTAAAAAATTACTTATTTGTCCTTAAAATAAAAATTAACTAGAAATATTTAAAATACTTGTGATAGCAATCTTGTAAAAAAAAATCCACTAAGTACTCTACCTGGCCCATGGAATTTCATAGGTAATATTCATGTTGATCATCTTTATACTTTTAGCCTATATTTTGAGTGAGAAGGCATTTCAGTGATCACAGAGCCAACCTCCTACTCAGATGAGGAAATTGGGATCCAAAGAATTAATAGTCACACAGGTGACAAATAGAAGCCCAAGGATTCAAATCTTAATCCTTTGACTTTACACCCAGTGTTTTTTTCCCACTGTTTTCTACCACATTTCAAACTAGAGTTCCTTCACAAACTTAAGATTAGTTGAGGTTTCAGTGCTAAGCTAAGTCCAGAACCTAATTTTCCTCCTTTATTTCTGTTAAATTCTTGATTTATGAATTGCTCTCTCCTCACAGCATACACCCAATATCTCTACAATTCAACTCTACACAAACAGAAATACAATCATTCTAGTTGAAAATATGAATTAAGTTAAATTTCTTTAGATTTAGGAACAGGCTAGAACCAGCAGGCAATAAATGGCAATCAGCATCACTGGAGGAAATAGCCATATGTATGTGATCACAGATCCATTTGAGTATTTCATGACTATATGCATATGTCCAATAATTAGTCAATTTTACATGTTTAACAATTTCTCTTAAATGTGAAGCCTAAGGAATCTTATTGTTTCAAACATCAGCACAAATGCTAAATCTCATATGCAATCCATTAAATATTCCAACTTTTTTTCCCCTTTTAATTTGTGATCTAGAGTTTCTGTTGGAAGAAAAAAAGAAAATTCAAACCTGACTTCAATTCATTCATCACAGAAGCACCTTCTACAAAAGTATTTGAAGTGTCCAATTTATTATATATATTTACAATATGCTTTGAGTATGACAATTCTTTTCTTGGGGAAATATTCAAGACATATGTAATGGAGTTCAAATTCAGGACAGCACTTTAGTTGCTAAGTAGTCTAACAATACTGTCAACTCTTAATTATTCAGAAATGACTTGGAGTTTCCACTGCACCACAATACAGATATGGTCAAGTGAGGAACATGGTCAGAGCTGTCACAGAATTAGATGTGGTTTGTGTTTATGTGCATAAGTATAAATCTCTACTCTAATGCAGTCTGTATTAAGGATTCAAATAATTAATTTTTTTTTAATTATCTAAACCTTTCTTTCATCCACTGGAACAGGAATGATAAAAGGACATACTTTCAAACAAATCATTATCAGTACATTCAAGACCTTAGGTATATAGTCATTTGGATGTTCTTCTCAAATTGCACATTATGGCTCCTAACCAATACAATTTCAAGGGTCAACAATCATTGTTTAAAATCTCTCAAGAAAGACCATAAGTAGATTAAATACACAAATATATTCTTTTTACAATATCTAAGTTGAATTGATTTAACAATGTACCTACTACCTATGGCTTCCAAACGCAGGTTTTATTGTTTGTTTTTTTTATATTACATGCTCAAATGGTTAAGTTCCTCTTCTTACCTCCAAGGTTTCTTTTTTCCCCCCTTCATTTATCAAACCTAGTGATTTTCTTCCAAAAGACATATGAATCAGAGGCAGAAAACAAGACATTCCAGATCCACCCCCTTCTCTTTCTCACTAATGACATCATTAAGCCTGTCTATTTATAATTTCACCATCTGAACTCACAACCCACACGGATCACTGGATTTGTACAGTTGTTAATCCTGACAGTGTCTGATTAAAGTAATTAAAGTAAGCAGGAGTAACTTATGTCTGCTTTTGCTAATTCTGAAATTAAATATTTAGATAACCATTAAAACTAAATTTTATTTCTTTTATATTGCTATAACAAACTGATTTAAAATGTAGTTTCAGAATACGTCACAAGGCTATACTTTTACAGATACATTGACCATTGCTGTTTTGGCCCCGCCCTATCAGGTTTTCATTATCTTCCCACTTCTAAAGAAACCTCTTCTTTTTGCTAAATACTAGTCAGCTATGCAATAATGAATACTTAGATCAGTGCTCCAAGAGCTGAATTCCCTGGAAATCTGGTGTTCCCCACAATATGAAAATGGATTCCATGAGAAAAAATGCCAAATTTCACCAAAAATACCAATATTTTCTCTATTTGTCTCCTTTCTTCTTGAGGTGCAAGAACCTCCAATCGAAATAAACTGAGGTTTTAACTAAGGCAATCTTTTCAGTACCCACAACTATTTCACTCAAATAACATTAGCATCTAGGAAGGCATTTATTTTCACTATAATTTCAGGTTTCATCTGACATTTATATCAAACCGGGCATATACTTAAGAGGTAGCATTGGTATGATTTGTAATAGAATGGAATCTCTACTATACAACACTGCATAAATAGAAATACCATAATGCTAACTGGAGAGACAAGTCATGTTATGTGTTCTTCAGATTCAGCCAGTTAGCAAAGTAGGATGTATCATTCTCAGTGAAGTTCTGAAATCAAGGGCAAGGCAAGGCAAACGTTTTATTGCCTGTTCCCCTATACAAAGTGATCTCCTGAAACTATGCTTAATGCTTATCTGCTCCAATCAAAAGCTATTCATGTTTTTAAAAATATTAAAGGACCTCTGAATAAATTCTGCTTTTAAAATGTATTTAGGAGAATAACTTAGGGTACTATGTCTTAATGAAAGCAAGGTAAGATAGAAAGAGAGCTGAAGTAAGTCCAAGGTTGCCAGACCATCTTCACCATCGTCCAGTCAATGATGCCGGATATGTTACTAAACTCCTATAAATCTCAGTTTCTTCGTCTGAGACATATGGATAACAGGAGCACAATGCTCCCTGTCAGAGGGTTCTTACAATGATAAGCAGCTCCTTCCAATTCCAAAATTATTCTAATAAGTCTTAAAATTCTATGAAATGCATAAAAGTTAAAAGCACACTTTAAGTGGAAAAGTTCCAAACAAGAGTACTGTATTTATAAACATTGTTGCTGCCCTTTATACAGAGCTGTACCATGGCTATACCTCTGAAAGCTTCTTAAAATAGTTTCTGAAAGAAGTCTGATAACATTAGTTCCATTTGGGGGGGAGGAGGTTGTTGGTTTTGGATATAATTCAGAAGACAAGGAGGACATTTAGAAATAGTCTTTTACCCTCCCCAACAATACAAATGAAGTTTGGGCAGTGCATGACTTTTCTATGTCATAAAGGAACAATGGGTAACAAACAATTCAGTCTCAAACATATTAATTCAAAGAGGTGGAGATTCTTCCTCTTTCTTTCTGCTACTGTAAGAATGTTAACCAAAAATAAAGGAGATTACATAGAACCTCCTTAAATACCAAAAACACAATAGCAGATTTTTCTAGTTTTTTTTTCCTAGAGTAGAACTAATAATAACAATGTGCAAATTTCCCCTGTGATTTAAAATTCTCCATTTAAAAACATACATACTAGGAAGAAAATAAAAAACAAATTATGAAATGATACTTTATAAATCTTATTAACTATAAATATATCTATCTATATACATATATATTATTCTATATATATACTTACAGTATTACCTTAAAGCCTTCATAAAAAAGGTATCATTCACTTGGACACTCCCTGCATCTGAGACTGCAAGACCAACTGCCTGCTTCTGTTAACACTCATGATAAACAGTAGCATAAGTAAGTACCAGGCACTTCCTGACACTAGCAAATATCTTTTTTTTTAAAGGAATTTACTGATCTCACAAAATTCTTCTTGGAAGTAGTACTTTCACAGCATTTTTTTTAAAAAGGTAAAGTATTTCCTATAGTAATCCTTAAAAAAAACACTTCTTCCAGATAGATTATTTGAATTGCATAGAAGACATAATTTTATTGCTTCTATGGTCTTATTCTACTTCACGTATGCTTCTAGAATATCAGTTTGTATACCTTTATAATTCTAACATCTACCCAGAAAATGGAATTTTTAAAATAAGTACCAGAAAATGTATACAGCATTTAAGATTAATTACATGCCATAGGGAGAAAATATTCTAAAAATTAATTGGATTGTAATAAAAGAATAGATACCGGTTTAAATTATGACTCTTTTTGCTACCTTTATAACTTCCAGCAAGTCACTTTACCTTTTAGGGCCTCAGTTTTCTTATTTGTCAAATGAAATTGTTGAAACCAAATAGGCATACCTTACAAGAAAGCACTCTATTTAAAGCTTGAAAAAAAATAAAGGAAATAGGATCAATTGTTGACATTTTTAAAAAAGCCAAGAACAAAAATCCTTTCTGTTTTAACTGTTATTTTGTAGCCTCTATCTTCAAGCAAAAAGCAGAAGCAGAATGATGTAGTATAGTGCTTCTCTAAGTTTTTTGATCTCAGGATACATTTATACTCTTAATTAATGAGGATCTCAAAGAGTTTTTATGTGGATTATATATGTTAATTTTTACTGTATTAGAAATTAAAATGGATACATCTTAAAATATGTATATGATAAACTCATTGTGAAAAATAACTTTTCTAAAACAACAAAATTTAGTGAGAAGAGATATATTTACATATTTCTGCAAATCTCTTTGATGTCTGACTTAATACCTGAACAGCTGGATTCTTATATTCTTATATCTGCTTTTGCATTTAATGTTTCAATGTATTTGGTTGGAATGTATAAAGAAAATCCTGTCTTACACCGATATACAGTTGCAAAAGAAAGAAGTATTTTAAGAATCAAATATATTCTTAGTATTATTATGAAATTAGTTTTGATTTCAGGGAACCCCAGGGAGTCCAGAGACCACTCTTTGAGAACCACTGGTACAACAGAGGGCCAGATTTGGCTTATGATGAATATTTGAGGTATAATGGTGGTCAAGTCACTTAAACTTCCAGTGCCCCAGGGCAATATTCTAAGACTACAAATTGACAGACAGTTGCCTATCTCCACTGGTAAAGGAAGTTCCCTTCCTGAAGCACAGCACAGTGCGTGGCACATAGTAGGTGCTTAATAAATGTTTACAGACCAACTTTAACTCCTTATATAAATGAAATTAAAAGTCCATACTGTTACCCCACCTCAGCCCAAACCCTCACTCCCAAAATCTACTAAGTAGTTAGGACCCAACCAGTTTCTTCCATAATCGTAGTACTGCAACCCTCATTGCAACAGAATAAGGCTAGATCCAGAGCTAACATCCCATGGGTACACCTCATTGCCTTCTCAGCTCTGGATAAATATTAAATCAAGCAGTATCAAATCTACAGAGTTGGCCTTTACAGGAAATGCTGATGGAATGTAACTGGCACAAATATTATGACTACTGGTACAACAATTCCAACCAGAAGAGAAACCAAGTCAAAAATCCCAATAAATACAGCACTATTTTAACCACAGGTACACTCCAGAACACACTCATTCATACTGATACTTTATAAAATATGCATTTTTCTCTACCAGTAAAAGGATATTTGCTTTCATATAGCTACAGTCTGGGTGAAAATAAGAACTCTTGCTAAGCAATATAAAACATGTTCAGTTTGTTTTTGATGATCTTATTTCTTATGAAGGTCACATTTTCCATTGACATAAAGGTTTTAAATATTCAGCTAATGTCTTCTAAGCACAATAGGGTGAGAGTGGGGGGGGGCCGGCTGAGCACGAATCTCTGGTTACTCCATAGATCCATAGCCTGAATTATCATCCAAATTAAAGTATTAAGAGTTAATAGATAGACAGCTACAAAGATGGAAAAAGTGTTTATATATATGTATGTATATATAAAATTGGTTTTCCTGTAACTTACTTATTGAATTGAAAATTAAATAATAAGCCTTTTTAATATTAATAGGATGTTATAGGTTTATTGGATGAAGATATCATATCACAAAGACCATTCCAGAGAGGAATACAGATTAACTCCAGATATTAAAAAAAAATACTAGAAACAATGCAAATTGCTAACTAGTGTTTTAAGTAGCTTTACTCCACACAAAAATACCACGAACAAAGAACAAAAATTTGTCATCACTTGACAGTTCTAAAGGATAGCTTAAATAGGAATCAAATAGTGACACAGAAGTAAAAATATTCACTATCTCTCTCATTTCTCTCTTCAACAGGACTTCACTGCATTAATTGGCTGGGCAAAACTTTACACACTACTATATTTTCCAATCTTCTGTTTTCCCATAGGATTAAGAATCAGAATGTCTTTTTTTTCCTCTTTAGCTTGAGGAACAATGTTTGATGATCTCTCTTCCAATACTGGGAGTTACTACCATTCATATCTGTACAATTGACTCCCCCTTAAAAGAAAAATCAAGATGTATTCTACAGAGATTTGAATCAAACTTAATAAAAACAGGATTTTTTCTTAATAGCTCTTAATGAGCTGATCCACCCTATCTGTGCCACTTCCCAGAGGCACATAGCCTATTACATTACTGCTTTGCACAACCTCACACACACATGTTCAGACAGGTGTGTTTGGTTAGAGGAGGAAAAAGATCTCATATGAACCCTCTATACAACCAAGGTTCTTCACTCTCCTAATTAAAGACTGAGAGAGGTTAGCACTCTCCTTTAGATCTTTCCAAACTAGATATGGTCCCAATGTTTCCTTCTAGGATGAAGAATTATATTTGAAGAGAGAGAAGATGAGCTAGAGAATTAGGAAGGGAAAGGAGAAAATAAAAGATCTATCAGCAGGACACATAAGTTGGGCCACACCTTAATTGCTCCCCAGGTGAATTTTTATTTAGTATTTGAGGTACAGAAGTATGAAGGCTTGTTTGATGCCTTTATAAATTAAAAGGTAAAATAATTAAAAGCCCTTCACTCCTGGTTACTTCTAATCTTTTTCTGTTTTTATTTTCATGGCAGGTTACTTTTTTAAGAATCTAGTATATTACTCCACCCTTCTTTCTACTTCAAGATTTCTCAGTCAACAACAGTCAACAAGGATTTATGATGCACTTATTATATGCCAGGCACCATGCTAAGCACCAGAAATAAAAATGCAGAATACATTCTAATGAGAGAAGGCAATACATGAAAAGGGAGCAGAAAAAAGAGGGAGAAGGAAAGAAAGTCTAGACTAGTGATATGGTAGAGAAAGTCCTGTAGGTCATTAGTGCAGCTTGGACAGTGAGCAAGATCCAACATTTCTCTAGTTACTAAACCTCTCTGAAAGCTGTTTCTACAAAATACCAAAAGAGCAGGGAAATTCAGCAAGGAAAAATTTGAATGTACCAGTTCATTCAACTGGGTTTCAATTAATCAAAAATAATCTATCCTTCAATTCTACGTCAAGACAGCCTTAAAGACAAAACGTCTTTTGAATGTGGACTTTGTGAAGTCCAAGGCTTGCAGGTGGCTGAAAACAGAATGATGAGGTATATATGAAGCACCTGAATCTTATTTTCATTGTCCTTTCCCTTAGGAATTCATTCAACCACTTTATTGAGATTCAATAACTTGTGGACAGTGAGTATTCCTTATTAATTCTGCCACAAACATTCTATTTGAATTCTGTCTTAAGACATGTTTTTAAGCTTCTGGGCTTATTTATAAAGCAATTGATAGAATGTACATGGGGCAATGTTTCCAATGACTTGGGGATATTATGTGCTTAGTATGAGTGGGCAGGAGAGGGCAAACAGACACTGGACATGCTGTGTTTCCAAAGGAGACATGCTGTCGCCTTGTGAGGTTTCTGGACAAGCTATTAATATTCTGAGTCAATAATTTGCTCTCCCATTTACTCCACCTGGAGAACAGAACACCCTTTAAAAATAATTTTGCCTTCAAATTGCACATTTATTCCTGGATATTTCTTGCTCAGCTTTGGGAAAAGAAAATGAAAAGCTTTAAGATTTCTGCAGCAAAAAGGAATATTTTCCCCCCTGTTGTGGTATTCTGGATTAAGTAATCTGTTATTAATAATGAAGGAAAAACCCACACAATAACTCAAAACCCAACATTTAAAAATATTATCCATCATAGCTGAAAGCTTTTCGTTTACATTTTGTATTTTTTTATTTTCACAGACTATAAAAGCAAGAAAAACCTTCAAGTAAGGTCTCATCTTGCAGTTAATGAATGATTAAATAAAGGCCTGAGAAAATATCTGGGTTTTTTTTACTTTACTGTTGCTTGTTTATAATTACCCTTATTTTACTGTTGCTTATTCATAATTCTATGCATTTTATTCACATTCCTGGTGAAAGTATTCATGTTTTAAATGGTAATCTAAGGATATTGCTAGTTTATCTGTGTGTGTATATAAAATATGCTTAAATTTCTTAATTCTTAATCTTACACTTAATAATTGAGTTATTAAAATAACATAATTAATTAATAATTCTTATGCTTATATTTGATATTCTAATGATTTCAACTTTTAAACAAAAAAAATCATCTGATGTACATTAGTCTAGCAAGATAAAGAAAAAAAAAGTTATTGCCACATGTACCCTTTTAACCGAGTAAAGAAAGTCTATTCTACTGTTCTGTGCCAACTACAATATGATTAGTAGTCCCTCTAATAAATCAATCATCTACCATTCATTAAGCACTTACTCTGTGTCTGGCACAGTGCTAAATTCTGGGGATAAATAAAGGGCAAAAACAGACTCTTCCCTCAAGAAGTTTACATTCTACTGAAGAATGATCGATAGATAGATAGGTAGAAATAGGTATTTACAAGAGACATAGACAAAGAAGTAATATCACTGGAGAAGGGATTAGCAGCTGGGAGGATATGGTAAATAGCAAAGGTCTTCTGTAAAAGATGGAGCTTTACAGCTGATAAGTGACTGGCACATAGTAAGCATTTAAATGTTTACTGACTGATTGGCAACCACGTATGGTCTAATAGATGAATTCTTCACAATAGTGTCTTTCGGCTATAGTCCAGAGACAGACTCCACCATCTGAGAAAGTCTGGCTAAATTCAAACATGAAAATCACTAGGTTTTCTGCAATGCAATGTGTTCCCCCCCCCCAATAATTCCTAAAAACTATTTACTAAGTTTTAAAGGATTTGTAACACTTCAGTGGAGAGCCAAACTCCTGCCTTTGGTCAGGTCTTGAATGTACTCCCATTTCAACTCTGCCTCTGAAAAACATTAGTTTCTTGAAAAAGTCAGCTTAAATGCCATCATCTAATGTGAGTCCTCCCATACACATCAGCTGCAGCGAGTGCCCTGCTCCAAGAATTTCATTTTTAATTTATTTATATGCGCACATGTTTTCTCTCCCTGTAGACTGTAAGTTCCTTGAGGGCACAGACTGTTTCATTTTTGGTTTTGTGTTTTTATTAACCTAGCATAGTTCCTGACATATAACAAGGGCTTTAAATAAATGCTTGCTGACCTAATGAGCAACCCACAAAAACAAAGACCCTCAAATCATCAGAGAAAGAGACTCTTTAGGAATACATTAAACTCAATTCAGAATGCATCTTGGCACCATGCATAGGTGCTTGGGGTACAGAGATACAACTGACCTCAAAGAATTTTTTCTGTGAGGAAGAGGTGAGATGCATGTATTTACATAATTAAAAACAAAGTAAATGTGGCAGGAGGTAAGAGCAGTTAACACCTGGGGAGAACAGGAATGAAGCAAGCAAAAGACGGTTACTAGCCTGACCTTTTTGAAGGGACCTAGGGATTATAAGAGTAAGAAGCAAGACAGAAGAGCACTCCAGAAATGAAAGACAGCTTGTAGGAAAGCATGAAGACAGGAGATAGAATGCTTTGTACCATCAGGAGAAAGTAGGAGAGCATGGATTTGAAAGTGCAAAGAGGAGTAGGCTAAGATAAATCTAGACATGTTGGAGGCATAACATGTTCAGTATCCTACAATATGAATTATCCTCTAAGACTACAGGTTCCCAGGACTCTACTCTTTCCTCTCACCCACCCAACCTCCACATCCAATCAGTTGTCAGACCTTGTCCATTCCACAAGAATATCTCATGTCTGTCCCTTACTCTCTACTTACACCACTGCATAGCCCAAGCTCTTTTATGCATTTTGCTTGAAGAATGAACTAGCCTCCTAACAGTTCTCTCTGCATCACTCTCTCTCGTCTAATATGTCTTCAACAGTAATACCAAATCAATATTCCTACAGCACAGATTTTACAAAGAGGTAAAGGTAGCTAAGTGGTACAGAAGATAAAGTACTGAACTTGGGAGCCAGGAAGACGTTAATTCAAATCATATTTCAGGCACTTAGCTGTGTGACCCTGGGGACAAGTAATTTAACTTTTTTTCTGCCTCTGTTTCCCCATTTCTAAAAGGAAATAATAACAGCACCTAAGAAGAGATAACATGCAAAGTATTTTGCAAACCTTAAAACACTATGTAAATGGGATGGGGGTGGGGAAGACAGACAGACAGTGAGAAGGAGGGAGAGGGGAGAGGGAAGAGGGATCGAGAGACACAACTTCAATCGTTGTGCATGAACTTTAAAGAGAAATGCCCTTTGAAATCTTGTTCTGGTCTATCCATCCCTGTCCCGGATTCCTGAAATGTTCTCCCTCCTCATCACTGCCTCTTTTTTTTTTTTGGTGAGGCAATCGGGGTCAAGTGACTTGCCCAGGGTCACACAGCTAGTGTCATGTGTCTAAAGCCAGATTTTAACTCAGGTCCTCTTGACTCCAAGGCCGGAGGTCTATCTAGTGCACCACCTAGCTGCTCCCATCACTGCCTCTTAAGAGCTCTACTTCACTTCAAGATTTAGAACAAGGGCCAGCATCTTCAAAATACCTTCAAGATGCTAAGATCCCCTCACTCATTGGTGCTTAGAGCTGAAGTTTCCACCTCGGACCTTGCATTGTCGCTCTCTCCCCTGTCCCCACCACCCCCAGGTAGCAGCACGACTGATTACAGAGACTTCACTATGTTTAGCCTGTGATCCTCACATGCTGCTTGCTATTCCCTAGGCCTTCTTTATGCCAAGCTACCAGGTGAAAGACCTTGCCCACCTCTAGAAACAATAATCAAACCTGTACCAAAATAGGAGCTCTTAAACCAGAGTGGGGGATGGGTGACATGGAAAGATTTTAGGGGGGCTGTGAATTTGGAGAGGAAACATATCTTTTTACCCGCTAACATCTAAATGTTAGATTTAACATTTCCTTCAATTCTGAATGTAGGCAGAAAATATTCTGAGGAGTCTATAGGCTTCACAAGACTGCCAGAGGGGTCCATATCTAAAGGATATGTCATTCACTATCCTCATGACTTCCTTGACAAAACACCCCTCATTGACCACCACTACCCCAATATAGTTTCTCTTTCCACTCACTAGAACACAAATTTCTTTGGAATAGAGCCTGGTTTTGTATTTGTCCTCCTAAGGCTTAGCACAATGCCTGTAACATAGTAAGTACTTAATAAATGCTTTTCATTCATTCATACATACATGCATCCTCTACCTTTTATGCCTATAGTAGAATGTAAGCTTCTTGAAGACAAGGGCCTTTAATTTTGAAAAGGCTGATTGTGTTTCTTCTGGTTGACATTTGAAAACAAGATTCTGGATTTTTAAAAATTTTTTTGCCCCATTTTCTTCTAATATATATCTTTGATAACCAGGAAGGTAGTTCAATCCTAAAATCTTATCTACTCTAATGAGAAATTGTCATCCTGTTCCATGCTTGAGGCCTGAGGAAGAATCTGGCTAAAACTTCTGCATGTCAAATAATGTCAACTTATCTTCACCAACCTACAGATCTGGAGATAAGAGAATTAGAGGCAGGATCTAGCTGGAGAAGTTAGAGAGAACTTCAACTAGGAGAACAATATAAGCACAATGATTACAATAATGTAAATGAAAATAACACTAAAAGAAAGCCAAACGAAAAGTAACTGTAATGACCAATCTTGGTTCACAGAGTAATAGTTCAAACAATCAATCGACATTTATTCTCAACTTTGCTCCAGGAACTGGGGATACAAGTACAAAAGTGAAAACCTAGGGTCCAGGCAGATCCGCAGATCAAGACAGAGTCCACAGAAGCCAGGGCAGGAAAAGAATATTGCAAAAGTGAAGGGAGTAGATGTTATAAAAGTTAGCATATGCATTTAAAGAAAGAAGTAGCCCCCAGGCAAAAATTATAAAAGAAAAAGGTTATTCTGGCAGCTACGGGTACTAAAGGCCCAAGAGAGGAAAAAAAAATATATATATATATATGTGCATCCTAAAATCTAATCTATTCTAATAAGAAGGGATTGTCTCTCATCCCTGTTTTTTGTTTTTGTTTTTTTTTTAAAGGCAATTGGGGTTAAGTGACTTGCTCAGGGTCACCCAGCTAGTAAGTGTCAAATGTTTGGTCTGAGGCCAGATTTCAACTCAGGGCCTCCTGACCCCAGGACCGGTCCCCTATTCACTGAGCCACCTAGCTGCCCCTGTACCATTCCTTTTGCTCTTAGGTCTCTCTATATCAATTTTATGTATCAATTTGGTCTTCCTAACAAAATTATGAACTTCCTATGGGCTGGACTTGATGAAGTCTGAGGTCCCTTTTGGCTTTAAATCCATTAAACTCTGAGAGCTGACTGTTGTTTACACTTTCTTCTCTAAATACTGTCTATGTTTGTCTATGATTGTGGCGCACTGCTCCCTACCTTTCCTCTTTGTATCTTCCCCCAACTTTCTGTTTTCTTCTACAGTGCCATCTCTTCTATCTTATATAATGAATGTTGTTTTTGAATCACAAATGGGCTTAAAAAAATCTGTTTATCTAACAGTCAAGCAATAAAAAAACTATCAGATTCAAAATGTTGACTATAGGAAATCAGGAGAATGATGCTTTGTATTATTTGAAAAGAAATTTGAATATTTTGAAAAGGTTGATTATTTTCCTTCATGTTTCTTCTGGTTGACATTTGAAATCAGAACCCTGGAGTTTAGGGGGTTTAGGGTTTTTTTGCCTCACTTTCTTTAATCTGATAATGGGGGGAGGGGGTTCAAAGATCCTAAAATCTAATCTATTCTAATAAGAAGGGATTGTCTCTCATCCCTAATGCAGTTGGCACAGTTAGCACTGGGAAGGGACTTTAGAGGTCATCCAGCTCAACCCTAACATTTTACAAATGAGTAAGTAGAAGCCAGAGAGAGGCTAAGTTACCTACTGATGTTACACAAGGAGTAAGTGGTGGAGTCAGAAATGGAGCTAATATCCTCTGATTCCAAAACTGGCCCTCCTTCCACTATGCTCTACTCCGCCTTCCCCTCTATTTTC
Organism: Phascolarctos cinereus; assembly: GCF_003287225.1. Taxonomy (NCBI): domain Eukaryota; kingdom Metazoa; phylum Chordata; class Mammalia; order Diprotodontia; family Phascolarctidae; genus Phascolarctos; species Phascolarctos cinereus. The sequence continues at coordinate 225,310,758 of NW_027556098.1, read as the reverse complement.
TGATTAATCAGAATTGACTGTAGTTTACGCTTCCTTCTCTAAACACTGTCTAGGTTCATTTACCTACTCAGACACTCTATCAGTTTAACAGTAGAAGGACCAGTCATGTCAACTGATGGTTTTTTCCTTGAAATGGACCTCTTCATCCTATTTTCTTTCTATAAAGAATGCAGAAAAATGCACTGCACCAACTGATGCAACTTGGTTCACTTGAGGTAATCTTAAATTCCAATCCTAGTATTAACAATTCTGATCTTCAGGTTTCTCATTGTAAAAAAAAAAGCTGGACTACATGAAATACTAGGGTTCCTTTCAGTTCTAACAAAATGCGATTCCATGAAATGAGAGATATAAAAAAAAGTTTTAAAAAGAACAAAACAGAATACCCTCGCAGAGGGATACATTCTCAAGAGGTCTCTGTACTATACCCAAAATAAGGACTTCCAAAGAAGAAGGAAAAAAAAAGACCAAGGTTGGAGGGAATGGAAAGCAAAGTGGTGCAGAAGATAGAACACTGGGTCTAGAAGCCAGGAAGACAGAAGTTCAAATTCAGCCTTAGACACTTACTGGCTGTGCAGCGTTGGCCAAGTCACACAGCCTATTTTCATCATTTTCCTCATCTGTAAAATGGAGATAATAATAACAACACCTACCTACCAGGATTCTTGTGAGGATCAAATGAGGATAATATTGGTAATGTGCTTACACAGGGCCTGGCACATAGTATGTCCTATGTAAGTGCTAGCTATTATTAGTTTAATTAACAGGAAACTACACAAAATGACTTTCACACTAGTACAGAGCTTCAAGTCAGTGACAAAACAGCTAGCAGTAGTTGCTATGGTAAGCAAAAAAAAGAGCTTTCTCTGGTTGACTACATCAGCATGCATTCCCACTCCTTCAGAGTGTGTGTGTGTGTGTGTGTGTGTGTGTGTATTGGGAGGGGGGAATGGAAGGCGGCAGTGGTGGAGGAAGCCAGAGGATGGGGGGGGGGAAGGAGATTTGCTGACGTTTGAGCCAGAGAAAGAAAAAATGCCCTTTCACCTGAGCCACAGTCTTCCAAAGAAAAGAGAGTTACCCTAGGATGCTAATTCAGGGTTTATTAGTGGGCAAGAGTGACAGGTGACACCTCTCCTCTGACATGACAAGCTATAAGCCCATCAACAGAGTTATATTTTCAGTATTCTGGGTTGTTGGTTTCTAATGCAATAATATACCCAATGTACAGGACCATAACAAATATAAAAGTGTCAGGAAAATACATCAGGCTATATGAGAAAAGAATAATATCTGGAATATTTTAAGCCACAAATTGCAAATCTACAAAACCAGAATATTTTCTGTAAACTACTACTGAGGTTTTCTGTAACTCTGAGACAGCTGAAAGGCCTACCTACATACCAGAAAACACCAATATGAATCATAAGAAAATTTCGTCTTGGAACATAAACTCCTTGTGAGTAGGAATTGTTTCCTTCCTTCTATTTGTAGCTCCCCCAAGACCCAGCACAGCACCTGCATATAGGAAGCACTTAATAAATGCTTGTTGATTGAAAATGGAAATACACAGATATTTCCAAAATAATTTCAATTAATTAGCTACGGCTGTTTATCTATATTCAATAGCCAGTTTATATTTCTTAAATCCATTAAGTTAACCATACTATAAACACTATAAGAAATCTATCAACATCATTATTTATGGGATATTTCTTATAATTTATCCTTTTCAGAAATCCTTGGTACACATTCTCATTGTTTTATATGTAACACATACATATAAAACAATATAATTTGTATACTGTTATATAATAGCTTATCCTATATGATTGTTAATATAATAATGTTCATTATAGATATATAAAACTAAATTTAGAGGACATACATCAGCTATGGAAGCTGCTAATACTTACTTCCTTATTTAGAGACCCATGACTTCCCTATATTTAAAAGTTCTTAATCCCTTCGGTCATGGATACTGACTTGACCTACTATAGACCTACTATTATTATTAAGTACATATTCTTTCTTGCCAGAAATAGAGCTAAGGACCGGTAATACACACATAAAGTGAGACAGTCCCAGCCTTCAAGGACATTATATTTTAATAAGTAGAGACATCAATAGAATGTGTGGAAAGTCACTAGGGTGGCGAGTATATAGGCTGGACAAT